>NC_135055.1:18790000-19105000 GCF_051014685.1 Ptiloglossa arizonensis
TAAATTAACGCGAATTCGAGGTATTCGATTCCCTTGTCCATTCCCTCCCCTCTTGCACCCCCTTCTCCCTCTCCTCTCTTCTCTCCCCCGTGGTCCCCCTCCCCTTCATCCCCCCTCTCACTCCACGCCCGTCTTTCTCCTCCGCCGATATTCACGACCGCCGGAACGAACGATTGCGCGATCAATCGCGCGTACATAAAGCGGATTGCATTCCGCGCGCGTTTATTCGGTTGGGGCCCGACGGGGCCCGCGGAGCTCGCGTTTCAGGGGGTGGGAGACACCACGGAATTCGACGTCGTCGTCTTCGTCTTCGTCGTCGTCGTCGTCGTCGTCGTCCCCGCTCCGGTTTACGGGTTCGTCTCGCGGGTTGTTCGATTACGGGGGTCCGCGGGAGGGATTTTGGGGCCCGATTATTTAACAGGGGACCGACGATCTGATACTCGAGCGGTTAAACGTCGTGGGGTGAAACATCGACGCGATCGGGAGCCGCGGGATCCGTACAATTCGACTCGCGATCGTTATGCGGCTTCCCCCTCCCCCTCCTTTGTCCTGTCTTTATCCTCGGGGGTGGGGGCAGGAACGACGAATCGCGAATTTCATTCCTTCGAATCCCGCTCGCCTTTTTTCTCGAGCCGCGAAAGAGCCGGTCTGCGTTGAAAATCGACCCCCTCCGCGTCTAAGGCCCCGAGGGGCCCCGAGATACTTTCCAGATTCGCGTGATAAACCCGCGCGCATCGTTGGATAAACCCCATGGGGACGTTCGGGACACGCGGCCCTTCCTCGCGGAAGAACCGGCGCACTTCCGTCGTTATTCTCGCGTCCGTTCGAACCGTTTCTTTTCCTACAAGGGGCCCCTCTGCTCGAGGACGGAGAGAAGCGGTGAAATTTCAGCCAAACGCGCTGCTCGCGGCCGACTCGGCTGTAAAAAAGGGAACCCGCGCGCCTCCTCCGCTCGTCGGCGGAGCTCCGAGCGTCGGATAAAGACGGCAAGAACGATCGTCCTCCGCGCCGTACCTTCCCTCGCGATCGATCCGCTCCCTCCTTCTCCTCTTTCGGGCCTCTTCTTGGCCCGGAGAGAGACGCGGAGGGAACGAGCTACGCGCGCGCGAAAGAGAGAAAGAGAGAGAGCGAGAGAAAAGGAGAGAGGAGCGGGTGGTCGGATTCGATGGAAAAGAGGAAGACAAAGGAGCGAGATCGCGGAGGCGAAACGGAAAGGGTACGGGACGGGGGGAGAGGGGCCCGACCTAAATGCGGGCCCAGGCGCGGGCGGGCCGTTGATATCGAATTTATCAGGTGTCGGGTTGCAACCGTTCATGCTCTGTCCTTAAGCACGCATCCGCGCCGTTTTGCCGGGCCAACGCGCCCGCAGGATCGCCGAAACTTCCATCCGATTTGCTACGCTCCGAGCGAGCGGTACCGCGCGGGGAATTTCGATTTCGGCGGACGTCCGTCAGGAAAGCGTTCGGAGGAGGATTCGGTACAATGGGAACGGTGGTTCAGATCTGTTCGTGTTCCAACGATCGCGTGGCTTTCTCTGTGTGTCGCGATGGGGATCCCCGGTTTAGTGAAACGTCGCTTTGGTCCGCGCTGTGAGTGACAACGCTCTCTACGGGAGCGTGAATACTCGACGAAACGGTAAAAATGGCAGTCGACCGCTAGAACGATCTTTTCACTTTACTCTCGCGCGCGAGAAATACTCGAATCGATAGAGACATCGGTTTGTATGGGAGTGTGCGTACTGGACGAAACGGTAAAAATGGCACTCGTTTTTTGGAACGATTGTAGCTTTCTTCTTTCGTGAAATTGCTGCATTGGGTGAAAGACAGTAGTCGAAACGATGTAAGATGCATAGGAATGTATACTCGAGAAAATGGTAAAAATGGCACTCGACTATCGATACGATCCTTCTGCTTTCGTCTCGCGCAGGGAATCCTTGAATTGGTCGAGGTGGCGATAGATATTATTTTGGGAGTGTGGATACTGGAGAAAACGGTAAAAATGGCACCGAAGCCACCAAAGAACCGTGCTCGAGTGCAAAGTTCAGTCCACGCAAAGTTCGCAGCTCGTATACGGCACGTTCTCAGAGATTTTTGTCAGTGGGCCGAGCCAGCAGACGCTCGAGGTTAGAGGCGAGGAGAAAAATATATCAATCCCGTTTCTTTAACGCTCGAGAGATATCCGAGAGCGAAATTCTCACGCGCGGTGGTTTTTACACGGCCGCGACCTCGTTTATTCCGCGCACCTAATCGCTATTTAATTACAACCGTCCTGTTACACGCTCCCGGATCGTCGCCTATTAGTCTTCCCAGCCCTGAAAGCAATCGCGAAGCGTATCGGGCGACCTTCGGCGCGGTGCCCTCGACCGGGTGAAAAATTAATCGACACCGTCTCGTCGCGAGCAGTAGGTTGTTTCGCCTTTACGAAATAGAACGCCTCCAGATGGCTCGCGGAACGCATTAAAAACGCATTCGGAGTCGAGGAAACCGAAGTTAAGTAACTCTCGCGTACGAGTTCCCCGGGGTTTCGGAGGAGGATCGAAGAGAAGAGAGAAGGTCGAGGGGACTAGACGTTGATTAGGTGGAGCTCGAGGCATCCTTTCTTTCGTTCGGTCGGTCTCTCGTCTCTCCGCGCTCTCCTACCAGCTGGACTGGATTCCCTCTCGTCCCGCGTACCCCTCTGCCTAGCTGTCCCCCCCATCCCCCCTCCTCGACGTCCTCCTTCTCGTCCCTGCCACGGACCGAGCTCTTTTACCCCAGCTCGCCGTCAGTCTCGGCGAGTCGCTTCTGTTTTCAGACTCGAAGCACGCGATCCTCGTTCGCATGTGTAACCGGCACGACCACCGTCTTCGTTCGCGTCGCGTCGTCGTGGTCGTTCGTTCCACGACAAAAGCGTGTTCGTCCGGCACACAACCATTAGGGCTGTTGTACGCATCGTACCGCCACCAATACCGTTCCCCGTGCCTCCACGACCACCAATCCTCTTTGCACGCCGCGCCATCGCCGAGTCGGGGGGGCCCAATTTCGCCGGCTCGCTTCTCCGCCGCCGAAATTATTTCCACCGCTGTGTATTCACCGGAGCTGGTTCCACCCGTTTAATGCTCGAGTTGCGTTTCGCCGAAACTGGGAAACTCGACAATCCAGCTGCGCCGAACGCCGTCCCGGTGCCCCACGATTTCGTCGAACGGGAACCATCGATGTATCCACGATCTCAGGAATCCTCCGAAGAATCGCTAAAACTCGCCCCGTCCTCGAGAGATTATGCTTTCACGCACGAACGACGAGAACCAAACGGGGGATGGACAGGGTTTGTAATTACTCGCGCGCGTTCCTCGGTTTCTGTGACGCGTCGAGCAATTCGGGGCGCGAACTATAAATTATCCGTCGTCCCTAGGACCGTTACCGATCGAGCCCTTCGTTGCTCCGGACGTTAATAGGAACCCGTAGAGTCTGGACGTGATTAACGATCCCGGCGCGCCGTTGCTTATAGTCACCGTGACGATTTACATATTACAGCCCGCGTCTTAATTTGACAGCGAGGATTTCGACGCCGCTCGTCTCCGAGAGCGAACGATATCCGTGAACACGGGGAGGTACTCGCGATCGAACCGAGTGCGAACCAGTCGATCGACTTTTATCGCCCAGTCGAGAACGAGAGTTTAAGATACGATGGTTGCGCGGAAAACGGAGTATGGATTTGTTCCTCAGCGATTCGTTTCCAAGCAGAGTCGTAAAAGACGATACCATCGATGAATCTATGACAAAGTTCCAGGTTGTATTCGATTTCGACAGAGAACGAGCGAGAGTGAACCGGTCTTAGCAACTGACGAGCGCGTTCGGTGTTTCGCTTGTCATCTGTCACGGCACCACCCGGGGAAAGTATATTTTACACACCGTGAATCATTTTTTACTCCTACTTATCGATAAGATTGTACGAGGTAGGTTTCACTCTTGCTTACGACGATGCTATTTCAATCGCAAAAGATTATCTGCAATATCCGTAACTACTAAAAGTGAGAAAGTACAATATTGGAATCTCCAGCCGTGAAATTTTCCTTATACGGAAAAGTGATTCCTTGTCGGGTGCAGGGGGTTAATACCCAACCTTGTAATTAAATACACGATTAATCTGTTTTTCAGTTGCGTTCAATTTGTATCGCGTTACGCGTTCAAGATTCGTGCTCCGAAGGGTTAAAGAGTTTCTTCGCTCGAATTCTCCGAGGATCTGCGGCGCCTTCTCGAGCACGCGACGCCGTGTTCGACGCACGAGCGGAGATATGTCGGTGTCCGCGTACGTGCCTCGATCGGGGCACGAAGTTTGGTAATACGGTTTTACAACGAGATCGCCGCGAACCCGGAATTAGAAATGCAGTCGGCCTTCGCGGAGAGGAGAGAAATGAAGCGATTCGTATGCGACTCGTCGAGATACCGTACGCATGACAACCTACAGGACCCCGCGCGGTGCCCCTTTTACGACTCGCGTCGGAGAAGCGGAAAGAGGCAGAGGAAGAGAGCGAACGAGCTTGTGAACACGAAACTCGGACCTCTCCCGATCCCTCCTCCCCTCCGCCGTTCCCTCGAGCGTCCCGAGTGAGAGCGCGAGCGCGGCCGGAAGTTCCTAGCCCGGGTCGTTATTACGAGACGTGGCTCGTTTCTTCCTCGTATCCGTTCTATCTCCGCTCGGTTCCACGCGTGGATCGTCGACGGTACGCGCGGACCGTCTCCGAAACTCTCGAAGGGCTTCGCGGAATTTTAATACCGCCGTGGACCGACTTTACACGGGCCCCGTAGACGCGGGGATTTATTCTACGATGAGTCACGCGAGAGGCTGTACAACGACCCCGAAATACGCTCGAAAATTTTCGGTCGAACGGTTCTTACCGTGATCCGTCGATGCTTATTTTTTTGGGACCGTGGGATATCGAAAGGTTTCGTTGAAATCAAAGGGGGGCAAGATCGAAGATTTAAGTAGCACGGTGTGAGGTGTCCAATACGGTTCAAAATTATCGATAGAACAGTAGTTACCAACAATAGTCGACATTTATTTTTCAGGGCCCTGGAAAATTGCTAAATTTCGTTAAAATCAAAGGGGGGCAAGATGGAAGATTTTCGTAGTACGGTATAAGGTACTTGATATAGTTCAAAATTATGAATAGAACAATAGCTGTCAAGGATTCTCGACATTTATTTTTTGGGGCCCTAGAAAATTTCAAAATTTCGTAAAGATCAAAGGGGGGCAAGATGGAAGATCTCCGTAGCACAAGTACACACTGATCCAAAGATATCGAACCCCCCGTCATTCTTAAAAACGACGTACGATTGTTCGTGGCTCTGAAAGATCGCAAACTTTTCGTAAAATCGAGGAGTAGAATTCAAAATGGAGGATCTCCGCGTCAGAGACGCGCCGCTAGTCCTTTCTTTCGTACGTCGGAGTTTTCAGGAACGGGGAGGAGATTAAGACGTCGGTGCCGCGTCGTATTCTATTTAACCGGGAGTCAATTTTTATCGAGAAGCACTCGTTTCCGCGGTCGCGATTTTCTGAGCACGCGAAGCACGAGAACACGAACACGGGGAAGAGCGGTCGGGAGCAGAGCCGAAGCAGCCCCGGTCGGTCGGTCGGTCGGTCGGTCGGTCGGTCGGCAGCGGAGGGCCCCGCGCGTCGATAAAACGACCGGATAGTCGTAAATTCGTTTTTGCTCGTCTCCCCCCACCGATTTCTTCCTTTCGCGCCGCGGCGCGATCGGTAATTCGCTCTCTGCCCCCCTCCTTCCACCCCGCACCGTCTGCCCCGACTCACCCCTCCTTCTCGTGCTACGCTTAAACGTACATCGACTTTGCACGCGAACCGAGTTCGTGGAAGGGAGGAGGAGGAGGAGGAAAAGAAGGAGGAGGAGGAGGGAGACTCAGCAGGAGGAGACGAGACGCGCGTCCGTAGAGAAAGAGACTCGTGAAATATAAGCTGCGACAACCGGGGGATGAGGGGGTACGGAACACGGATTAGGGTGGCGAAGAACCGCGGAGGGAGAGAACAGGAGGCAACGACCAGGATTCGCGGCCGCGAGGAATAAAGCAGGACGAAACGAACATCGTTAAGGGAAGGAAATTACATCGGTGCGCCAGGGTCCATTGGATTCCTATTAGCAATAAAATCGACCGGCACCGTGGCCGAACGGTTTCCAGCGGCGGTCAGCACGATCTGCTAACCGACTGCCTCCGTTCCTCGGTTAAGCGTCGCTTCTCTTTTAACCGGGCGCTCGCGACAGCGCCTCAGGATCGGATTAGACTAGATTACGACGGTCACTGGGTTTAGCGTGTCGAGTTTTCTTACGATCGCACGTTCGCGTTCAACCGGTTGAATTTATTCGCGAACTGTTACGATTTATTCGTAAACTGTGTAAAATAAAAATATCAGCGAAAGTGTCGTATCGGGAGGAGCGTAGAACGCGACGAGCTGGGAATACGGAGATCGGTGTTTCACCGGAGAATTCCCTCTGTAATTATTAATTTTTATTTCCATATACCTTCGTAATATTTCACTCGGTCGTTCGATGTTGTTTCAACATGCACGATGTTAGACACTGCCGTGTTAGAAAACCGAAGGGGATCCTCGGTGTTGGGAAACAATTTTCCCAGCAGTCGTTCTCCAGACTCCGAGGAGATCTTCCATTCCTTGATTGCTCAATTATATCCGGATAATAACGCGCGTCTGTTAGTGTATTATCGATCGTGGAATCGTTCCACCGAGAGATCTTGGAAACGAGTTTGCTGCGATCCAAATGTCAATAGAACGTATTCTTACAGTCATAGGGTATGTAAGTCAATCCCCCGAGTCGAGAGAATCGGGACGAGGGGAGGTTGGTCGTTACTCGATCTACAACTTCTATCCGGCTCTGGGATGAAACCCAACTCCTACACGTGTCTAGGAAGTATTAGTGTTACCGATTATAGAATCGTTTCACCGAGAAATCGTGAAAACCGAGACTGGCCGTTTCCGAGTGTTGTTACGGTCCAAATGTCAACAAAACCTTCCCGCGATCCAGGAACACGTGTAAATCGATCCCTCGTTAAGAGTACCGGGACGAGGGGAACGCATTGATACTCGATCTACAATCCCTGTCCGACTCTAATATTCAAGAGTGGTGTCGTTGATTAGAAAAATCTCGCACAGAGGAACGCGTGTAAATTAATACCTCGTTAAGAGTATCGAGGCGAGAAGAGTACATTGTTACTCGGATCTACGATCCTGTGCTCCGCTCTTAGAAGTAACTTAACGCAAATCTAATTCTTATACGCGTCCAAGAGATATTAATATCACTGATTACAGAATTTTACAAAGAGGATCCCGCGTAAACGGAACCCTCGTTTAGAGTACCGAGACGAGAGTGCACGGTTACTCGATTCTACGATCCTCTATTCCCCTCTAAAGACGAAACTTGACGCAAGTCTAATTTCAACTTACGTCCATCATTTAGAAACTCGTGTAAACCAGTCCCTCGTTAAAAGTACCGATACGAGAGTGCACGGTTACTCGGATCCGCAACGCTCTACTCAGCTCTGAAAACGAAACTTAACGCAAGTCTAATTCCTACTTACGTCCATCGTCGAGGAACCCGTGTAAACGAATCCCTCGTTAAAAGTACCGCTAAGAGAGTGCACGGTTACTCGGATCCGCAACGCTCTATACCGCTCCGAAAACGAAACTTAACGCAAATGTAATTTCTACCTACGTCCATCGTCGAGGGACCCGTGTAAACGAATCCCTCGTTAAAAGTATCGATACCGGAGCGCATGCCCAACGAAGGAGGGAGTCTGTGGCCTACAATCCGTTCGCAAAGCGGTCTAGCCGAGCACACGGCACACGAACGGTGCTCGACTTTATCGTCCTCGGCGCTCGCGGCGCGATTAGGATCGCCCTGGCGGCAATTTCGAGGCTAATAGCGTTGGCTCTCGAGGAAGTCGGAAAGAGGAACGGAACCGCGCCGCGGCGAGATTGAAAAGACCGACGAGCGAGCAGAAGGGGGCCCGGTCTTTCTCTCTCTCTCTCTTTCTCTCTCTTACTCTCTCTTACTCTCTTACTCTCTCTCTCTCACCGGGCTCGGGGAACCATCTCGATGGTATTCAGAAGCCGGGTCGTTCTCTTCGAATGCAGAGGTTAAGAGGGATGGGAGTGGGACAGCGGCGGGCCCCGTGGCAGAGGAGGTGGGGGTGGGCACGGCGGGGCACACGGTGCTCGGTCCGGAGGGTGGGGTACGGGGGAGGAGGGGGAGACGATCTCTCTCGGTAGGCGCGGAGACGAAACCAAGCGGGAAGAAACGAGTAAGAAACTGGAAGAGAAAAAGAGACAGGCGGGGTGAGGTTGCTTTCTGCGGTTTAAGCCGTGCATACGTAATATCTGATTCTACGTCCGAGGGAGCACACGGGGCCCGCGCGATTGTCCCGGTCGTCGTGCGCGTTCCCCGGGAAGCAAGACGGGAAGCAACGGGGGGAACGCGATCGAGACGAGGACGAAAGATCACCGGGACCGTTGCGCGCGGCGGAGGGAGCGGGGAGGGGGGAGGGAGAGCGGCGTGGCGACGGGGAGGGGGGAGATGCAGGGGAGCCAGCGGCCACGGATAAAGGACCCCAGATAGAGAGAGGCTAAGAAAAAGACATAGAACGAACCGAACCGTGGAGAGAAGAACGAGCAGAAAAAGATGGTGGACCGCGCCGCGTACCCTGCAAGAGCGACCGAGAAAGAAAGAAAGAAAGAAAGAAAGAAAGAAAGAAAGTAAGAGAGAGAGAGAGAGAGAGATACAAGGGGGAAGGCGGACGCACCCGTGGAAGAAGTACAAACGCAGGGAGGGTGATTGTTTTACCGGTGACATGATAATACTTAGTTTAAGCGTATTTAAGGAGGCTCGCGAGGAGAGTCGGTGGCTCACGGGCGGTTACTCGACGTCCAAGGCCCAACGAGAGAGACGAAACGAGGAGGGTGGAGTAACGACAGAAGGGGGTGGCAGGGACGATACCATCCCCCTGTTGTTTTTTCCTCCGGGTCGTCATCGGTCGTCATCGGCGTCCCCGTGGTCGACGTCGTCGTTCGAGAACCACGGGGAGAGGGAAAAAAAGAGGGCACCGGAGAAAGGGGAGTAGTGGGAGGTGGGCCCGAAAGAAGAACGGGGGAGAGAGGAGAGTAACTGAGACGATCGACCGGCGGCGGCGGCGGTGGCGGCGGTGGCGGTGGCGGCAGCGGCAGCGGCGGCGGCGGTGGCGGCGGCAGCAGCGGCGGCGGCGACGGCGCAACCTATTGTCCTCGTGTCCACAGCCTTTTTCAATTCAAATTGAAGCCGCAAAAAAAGCGCAGAGCACACACACGGTTCGGGCACCGAACGCGAAAGCCGGTCCCTCGTTCGTTGGTTCGATACAGGAGGAGGAAAGGGCCCACTCTTCTTCCTTCGCTCAGGCTTCTTCTCGTTCTCTCGTCTACGTCGCACGGGGGCTGATTCTATCGGACCGTAAATATCACCATCACAGAGGCAGCTAACGGGGCCCGAACAGCCTCTCCTCCGCGTCGTTGCCGCTCTCGAGCTCGAGCTCACGCACACGTTCACGCACACGCCTCGCGGGCTCCTTCCGTGCACGCGAATATACGAGAGCATCGTTCGCGAAGAGTACTAGAAACGACCAACCGAAAAAATCCTTTTCTTCTGTCCCCTTGGCCCCCCCACTCCCCCCACTACCGCCTCCCACCCGTGAACGGAATTCACTCTTCGTTTTGGGCCCGGTCGCGTACTTTGGCTGTAAACGCGCGAGCGCGTGTACGTGTACGCGACGTGTTCGTGAGCGTCTCCGTTTGACATTCGAAGAATATAGGGAAGGACCGGTGCCACGAGGGACTGGTCCGAAATCGGCGGCTTCGATCAGATTCGCCGCCCTCTTCCGTTTCTCTCGTCGGGCCCGCCGCGAGTCCCCGCTCGAAGAAATACGCGGAATTCGTCGCGTCGTCGACTCGTTGCGCTCCGAGCGCATGTATTTTTCGCCTGCGCCGTGAGAATCGACAAGATCCTCGATAATCCTACCGTGACTCGTTTGTAGTCGGTTCCTCGTGGGCCCGAGAGGGGGGGGGGGCGACTCTCGCGGTACCACGGCCGAAAGATAATTTAAATCTTTCGACGAGAGCCCTCGCAGCCTCTTCACCCCCCTTCCCGCCACTCTCTTCGAAACCCATCGTTCGATCGATTTAGAGTTTCGCGATTTCGCGACTCGATTCGTTACATTGGTCGATTTTTGTTACAGCGGTAGGACCCCCCGAGCGGTCCCCGCGAGACACCTTTTATTACGATCGAAACGTCGCGCGATTTACATAACGCGTTCACCGCACCGGACACCGTTGGAGGAACGATGGCCGTAATAATTGTAATTTATGCGATTAACTCCGAAACCGGTATACCGGTAACGCGAGAGTTAGCGCGGAGGAGTCCCCCTGACCCGTATTATGCCCACAAATCGCATTTTTCTATCGTCACTCGTAACCGTAAAAACCGCTCGTAGCTCGCGCGCGTACGTGTACGCGCGCGCAGTGTTGGCGAGCGCGCGTCGTCAGTGTACTAACGTGGTTCTCTGTTTGCTTTCAGGTAAGAGATTTTTCGCTCACCAGGCCGACCAACCGCGCGACGATCATCGACCGCATACGGACGCGTAAGTACGCGTTTTCGTTCTACTAGCGCGTGCGAGTCATCTCGGGAACGTAACGACGTTTCGTACGATAATTTGCACGATCGTTGCCGATACGTGTGTTCGAACGATAATCGTAAAGAGCGGTAGGTTTCTAGGCCCCGTGGCTACGATCGTGGACTAGTCGCGAGATAACTCGTCGCGGGATAACTCGTCGCGTGATTATCCTCGGAAGCCGGCGCGTATCGTACGCGAGAGGTACGGTGGGACGAACCGGTCGAAAGATGTCGCCTCGTTGAAAATCGGGGCCCTACGGGCCGATCGGATCGTCGAGCTACGCGGTTCGAGAATAGACGAGACCGAAGACGGTAGCAGGGATTAGTTCGGAGTCCGGAGAGCCGCGGTCTCCTTTATTCTCCGTTAAGAAGCCGTGCTCTCGATGACACTTTACAAGAAACGCAATGATCGGTCCTGGGAGCTCTTGGGCCTCTTTTGAAAGAATTATGGGTACCGCGGGGTCCTGCGAGCAATCTTTGTCTCACCCCGTGAGATCGGGGGACAAGAGAAGGCCCCGAGCGTCGAAGCACCGTCGGACCGGGGGAGTTGGTTCGTTTGGCTTCGCAAAAGCCTTCTTTCCTCCTAACCTCCCTCCCCCCTCCCACCGGTCCACTCTCCGCTCCATCGGGGCCCAACGGGAGTAGATACTTTAAGGCGGTGCCGCGAACAGCGAGAAAGAGGGTCCTCGATCGCGGATCGTCGGCCCCCATGGTCCCCGCTTTGCATTTGTTTCGGCGATCGGTCCCCGGCTGCCGGGGCCCGTTTCCCCTTTCAGCTGTCTTCCACCGTAGGTCCTCGCCATTCCTCCTGCGCTCCCCTTTTTCCACCGCCGCGCGCACTGTTTCTCTCCTCCCTCCGTTCTTCTTTCCCTCTATCTTCCCTCGTTCCCTCCGCACCGGCCGGACAGCCACGTCAGTCTCTAAATTACCCTGCCGCGGGCCTTGGGGCCCCTCGGCGGTGTCTATCGGCTGCCAGCGACGGCCACCGAGGGACGAAGACCAATGCGTTTCGGCCTTCCGTGTGCGCTCTTCGTTAATTGATAACCGATATCTCGGATCTTCGGACGGTTTTCGGGTTCGAGAGAACCCTGCTCGGAGGGGTCCCACGGGAGGGGGGTGGAGGGGACGGGAAGAAAACGCTCCCGTCGAACCCCGGAGGACTCTCCTCGTTTCGTCTCTTCCCCTATTTCGTCGGATTCACGAACTGTCTCGTTTCTTCCTCTCGTTCCCTTTTTCCATCTACCTTCCGACTATTCCCGGTTCCCTTCCTTTTCGATCCTTTTTCTCGGTTTCTCCCTTTTTCTTCGTCTTCCGGCTCGTTCCTTCTTCGAGCGTCCCGTACGAGGGACGAGGAGAGCCAGGTCCTACCCTTCTCCGTTTTATTCGTCCGTTTCGGGACCAGCCGATCGGGACTCGAGCGGAACAAGGACAAACTCCGGGGAGAACCGCGGGGGGAACGCGGAGAGTCGTGCGGAGAGCCAGGCGGACGCGCCGACTGTCGCGCGCCTTTTTTTCTTCCTCTTCTTCGTCTTCTGCCGCTGCAACTTCTGCTGCTGCTGCTGCTGCTGCTGCTGCTGCTGCTGCTGGTGCTGCCGCTACCGCTGCTCCTGCCGGCGTCGCTGCCACCGCCGCCGCCGCTGCCGCCGCCACCGCCGCCACCGCCACCGCCGCCGCCACCGCCACCGCCGCCGTAGCGGCCTGCAGCTTCTGTTGCCCGCTGTCTTCGTCGTTCGTCGTTCTTTCCTCCGGTTCGTCTTTTTCCTCCTACTTTTTTTCTCCCCGTGGCTCCGCGAGGACTTATAAGGCGATTCTTCGCGTTCCACCCGAAAAAAATCCCGAGTTCCGCGGCTCCCGCGCGTTAACATCCCCGGCCATCTTACCGTGGAACTGGAATAACGTCCGTTCGTACCCGACGATCGCTCGTCAGTTGTTCTCGGGACGAGGGGTCAGCCGAGGTGACTTCCTGAATCGCCTCTACCCTTCCCCTTCGTCCGTTGGATCGCCACGATGGTCCCGCGAATTGCTAAAATCACGCGACGATACTCTTCGAAGACGGTGGCTCTACGCACTCGTAGCGTTTTCCTTGCGATTTTTTGTCCAACGGGTCAACGCGTTAAACGTCACGGGGGTCACCGGTGGTCAGCGGAGGTCACCGGTGGTCAGCGGAGGTCACCGATGGTCAGCGGAGGTCACCGGTGACGCTCCGAAGTCACAACGATTCTCCAAAGTGTTCGCAACACGCGAATTCTGATACTTGGAAGATTTTTAACAGCATTCCTCTCGTTGGTGATACCGTAAATTAGCAAGTACGTCGACAAATTATCTAATGTTTTTACTTATCACATTATGGTTCGATCAACTTGTTAACGTAAAAATGAATCGAGAGTAAAATTTACCGATAGAAGTATTCGCGAGTTCTTTTCGTTTGCGATGGAAACTAGGGTCAATTTTGAAGTAATGCGTTCGCTCGTTTTTTTGCAACGTGTGTCGATCGAAAGTGCAACTTCGGTCGTTGCACTTTTGACCGTGTTGCACCGATTGCTCGAGGAAGCAGAAATTTTCGAAACGTCGAGAGAGAAAAACGGTAAAGATAGTACCGCACAATGTTGCACGATCGAGGAACACAGCGGTTTAGCATTTATGGAGAATAAACGAAAGCGAAGAAGTCAAAAGAAATCTTTTTTGGAGATCGTGACGCACCTCCGTCTGAAATTTGTAATTCCAGCGAGGTAAAACGGAGGCTGGAAACATCGGGTTACGAAAGAACGAGTGGGTCGCGTTTTGGAAAAAGGGCGTAGAAATTCGTGTCACGGTGCGGGAATGGAGTCAAAATGGTGGACAGGAACAGGAAGGAATAATGTAATGAAAAGGTGTAACGCGATGATGGTCGAACGTTGTCTGTACGTCGCGGGGGGAAGTGGGCGGTGATTATCGTGGCTTGGATTGCATCTTCTTACACGTTCTTTCGGGGCCCGGATTCGACGTTGCTCGTGGAAACGAACGTTACGTTCGTCCGATAAGGAGCATAATGGAAAATTAGATGCGGCCGGGACCGGGCCCGGACCCCCCTTTCCTACGTAGAAAGTTTCGATCATAGAGTACGTGCAAAGTACAGGGTACCGGAGACAATGCACCGACGCGTAATGACTAGGTTAATGGGAAAAACAATGTGCAAACAAGGCGCTGCGTCGTAGATAAGAGAAAGAAGATAAGCGCGGACCGCGGGACAGGATGGCTGGAATCTTTCGATTTAATGATATCGCGATCCACCGAACGTACAACACGCGGAGAGTCTAGCGGGGCCCCGCAATAACTCTCGGGGAATACTATTCGACGAATACATTATACGCGATGCTTACGTGAACATGGGTATTACTATTAAAAGCTGGCTTTACTCCTCCGCCCGTTGGACGTCGTACGGGGCCATAGGAAATCAATTTTCCTGATTGCACCGAACGCGGAGACCGCGCTCGAGAGGAGGAGGAGGTGATCGTCGCGACGAAAGCACGTGGACGGGACACGATCCGGGATTATTAACACGGATTGCACAGCTTTCGAGCGAACTGACTCTTTTAAGAGTCGAGCAACGATGTTATTTTTTTTATCTTTTTCGGTAAATTTCACGGTAATTGAGAAATCTTCCCTCGACGAGACGGTTATCGTATTGTATCGTATTTAGTGACGATGGATCGATACAAGTGACGATATTTGGATACGTTTACTTTTTTGGTGATCTGGAGATTCTAGTTTCGATTATTGTTTCTTATGTTTTTTTATCACGGTGTTTGAAAATTGTTGATGTAACGTCTTCGAATTCTTGGGCCTTGTCGAATCTTATTTTACTGTTATAAGGGTATTGAACTGTCGTAAACATACCTCTTCTTCGATCACTCCCCATATTTATCGCAGAAAACATATGGCGCTGGCTCTTCTCCAAGATCTATCGTAAAAATGTAAGAAACTATTTCCATATTACCAGAGTGTGTTTACACATTTTTCTTACTTCCACTCTAAAGCTAGATCTACTCTTCAGTTCCTATCTTTGACAGAAGGGACTTAGAACACTGACTTTCCCCAAGACCTATCGTCAAACAAAGTAAAAAACCATTTCTATATCACCAGAGTGTGTCTACACATTTCCTTTACTTCCGCTCCAAAACAACATCTCCCTCCCTCGATCACTCCCCTTATTTATCACAGAAAACTTAGCTCTTCTCCAAGAACTATCGTAAAAAAAGTAAGAAACTATTTCCATATTACCAGAGTGTCTTTACACTCTAGATCTCTTCAGTTCCTATCTTTGACAGAAGAAACTCAGAACACTGACTCTCCCCCAAGAACTATCGTCAAAAAAAATAAGAAACCATTTCCATATCACCAGAGTGTGTTACTACATTTCCTTTACTTCCGCTCCAAAACAACACCCCTCACCCTCGATCACTCCCCATATTTATCATAGAAAACCTAGCTCCTCTCCAAGATCTATCGTAAAAAAAGTAAGAAACCATTTCCATATTACCAGAGTGTCTTCACACTCTAGATCTCTTCTTCAGTTCCTATCTATGACAGAAGGGACTCAGAACACTGACCCTCCCCTAAGAACTATCATAAAAAAAAAATAAGAAACCATTTCCATATCACCAGAGTGTATTACTAAATTCCCTTTACTTCCGTTCGAAAATTACACTCCCCTTGATCACTGTTCGTCTTTGACGCAATGAACTTACGAGGCTGGGCTTGCTCCCGCGAATCTCAATTCTACCGTGTCCAGGGACGGGGGTTGGAGTCGGGTCTGGTCGGGTACGTGGTCCACGAGGCCGGATGTTTGGCCGTGCAACAATAGAGGGTGATAAATGTGCGCGTCAAGGGCCGCGGAGAGGGCTCCTTCCTCCACGAGCCGGTGGAAGGTTCCTAGCGTTCTCGGAGCGATGCCACGGGACGAGAGGCCAGCACGCGGCTATCTCCATCTTGAAACGGGATACGTGGACGCCCGCGCATCCTAATGCCGCCGCTCTTGGTCGGATTCTCTCGTCCATTGCAGGTAGAACCCCGGAATATCTCTGTATTTCGTTTGGACCGGACCCGATGCGTTTCGGCGAGCCTTCTGGCGCAGGGTACAACCCACCTTGGCACTCTGGTGAACGCGAGGTGCTCCCGATAGAGGATTTCAAGGAACGAAACAATTTCCTCGGAAAGTCCTCCCCGTTGCGGCGGTTTCCAGACGATTGACCCCCTAAGCGATCAATAGAGGCTTCTCCATCGTGGCTCGTCTATTAAAAGAAATAACATCGTCGAAGGTTGCATTTAGATCTACCCGATACGGGGAAACTCGTCTAAATTCCGGAGAAAAGCAGGATCGACCAGTTGCGTGAATCTGATTAAATGGAAAGTATAGTAGTCTCCGGGGCGGTAATATTACCGTCTAGGCGATACTATTGCTCGATAAACTCGGCTACGTCGAGCTGATCGGGGAGTGGAGTATCGGTTACTCTGTAACGACCACCGTGTGTATATCTGCGTCTCGTAATAACATTCGTTCTTCCGTGACAGAACCGCGATGGGAAATAAAGGGTTCGACTTGTTTTAATTCGATCGCTTCCAAGGGGGTACCGCGAGACGGGGGTACCGTGTACCTCTAAGTCGATCGATACTTCGTTCTTTGGAGACTCCGGCTGAATTTTCTCGAAGAGATTCCTCGTTGTTTGCCGCAATCGTCGTCCGAGCAATCCTCGAGTAGGTTTATTTCACCAAGGGGTAAATGGTATTTGTTATCGTACATAAATGTAAGAAATATTATCTCGGTGTCGAAGATGAAAATCGTGAGAGGAGAGGAAAAGTTCAGTCGAATATTACTTCGATTTATGTAAATAAATACGATACGGTCGTAATGCAGAGTGAAGATAAAATGTTCGTAATCGTCGTAAAATATTGCGATTTTCGAATAAAATTTTCCAACTTTGGATATCGTTCCATTCTTTATTTCGTTAGAACTCGAGTTTCTAACTTCGTAACACAATGAAATAACTAAAATAGTATCGGAGTGGTTTATTACGCAATAGTATTAACTATGGAAAAATAACGCAAGGACGCTATGGGTCGAGAAAGACCCAGAGACCCACATTCGTGACTATCTAGTTACAAATATACTGGACTCGAGTTTCTAACTTTGTAACACAATGAAATAACTAAAATAATATAGCGTTTTATTACACAATAGCTTTAACTATGGAAAAATAACGCAAGCACGCTACGGGTCAAGAAAGACCCAGAGTCCCCACGAAAAAACTATTTCCAGGTCGAAGTGGCATCGAGGATGAGAATTTTCCGCAAAATTCTAGGCTCTCGGTTCTCGAAATTGATCGTCGGTGCAAGGTCACGCGAACCCGCTCGGCGTCGCGTCTGGCCGCGTGATTGCGTGCGCGCGTAAAGCTCGACGAGTCCTTAACGAGTGTCGCACGGTCGTAGACCGCCCGGTGATTCCGCGGCAATTATACGCTCTTCCGTCGCCCCGTAGTCGCGGCCGATCCTTTATCGCGACGACCGCGATAGCTGAAAAATGCAACGAGTGGGTCGCTCGTAAAAATATCGCGGAGAAAATTCACCGGGTTTCTCGACTCGACGAAAAAAAGATTTCGTTTCTCGACTCTGGGAGATCCCCCCGTCGGTTAATTGCACTCGCGGAACTGAATAATAATAACCACGACTAGGTGCGACTCGATTACGAAGAGACGTCAACGTGTACGGAATGAACCACTCGAATTTGTTTTGTTTGGGATCGGTGAACACGGAGGTAATAACGCTGAAAATTTTCCCACGGCTTCTGTTCGGTCAAGTTTCCAAGGACACCTTTAACTTTTCTACGCACAATTCTGTCGTTTTTCAGACCTAAGAAGAATTGTATACGGAAAGTTAAAGGTGATCTTGGGAACTTAGCTAAGCGCAAGTTAAAGATGATCTTGAAAAGTTAGCTAAGTGCATGTTAAAGATGACTTTGAAAACTTAGCTAAGTGCAAGTTAAAAATGACGAAAACTTTGCTAAGCACAAGTTAAAGATAACCTTGAAAACTTAGCTAAGCGCAAGGTCACTTATAACTTTCCCTATACAATACTTTTTAAGGGAGAAAAACGACAGGGTTGTGCGTAGAAAAGTTAAAAGTGTTCATGGAAACTTGACTAAACCTGTGAAAAAAGTTTGAGCGTTATTACCTCCGTGTTCACCGATCCCAAAAAAGCAAAGTCGAGTGATTCATTCTGAGAATGTTGGAATTTTGAAAAATTTTACTAAAACTTCGCAAAAAGTTCGTCCGCGAACACGCTCCGTACAACGAGATTCTTTCCACTTACGGGAAATACATTCCCCATCCACGATGCTTGAGATCGTTCGGTAGATACCATCGGCGGAACGATCGACGACAGAAATTTAGTTTTGTTTGAAAATTGCATGTTAGCAATCCGCCTGTTCCAGGAGTTATGGT
Source organism: Ptiloglossa arizonensis (assembly GCF_051014685.1). Taxonomy (NCBI): domain Eukaryota; kingdom Metazoa; phylum Arthropoda; class Insecta; order Hymenoptera; family Colletidae; genus Ptiloglossa; species Ptiloglossa arizonensis. The sequence goes on from NC_135055.1 coordinate 18,808,181, forward strand.
TCCAGTTAAGGCGCGTTATCGAGCTCCGCGGAACACGCGTTCAGTTCCCAGCGGAGCGTAACTCGGTCGGTGGATGAAAACGCTCGTACGAACGAGAGTAGTTGCTATCGTTCGCGTAGCGTTTCGCGCGGCGCACGATGCCGCGGCCGGTTCTCCGAAGCAGGACAAATTGCGTTAATTAATGAAGTCGAGCGGCGAGCAATAACCCGCGCACCGTGGAACAACGGGCCGCGCTCGCGGGCCCCGATGGAACCGCGATCGCGTTAATCAAACAAACGATTACGTTTTACGACGTCTAATAAGAGATTACTTTCTTCGCGGATCCAGGATCGTTCGTTGCCCGCACGATTCCACGCGCCTGAACGAACATTTACCCGCGAGTTCTGCTCGGTTGGTTCTCCACCAGGTTCCCAACTTCCTCCCTGTTCTTCTTCTCGTTCGTTGAGCATTACTGCAGGTATCCAACATCATCTAGGTACTGCGAGAAGTTGGAGAAACGTCGTTGGCAACGAACGATAAAAAATCACGAAATTTCCAAGCGTTGAAGCGACCTCGTGAATTTTCTGGGGTAATAATTGGGCCCAACGACCTTAAAAAAAAAAAAATAGACGAAACTCGTCGCGGGATTCGTTGCCAGTTGTCCACGGTGCTATCCAGGCTGATGATAGGCGGGATAAGCGGCGTCGTCGTAAAATTTCCGGGGGCCCCCCTTGGGGAACGAAAATTATGCTTCGTGGAAAGGTCGGTGTGGGTTTCCTCTTCCCATGGTTCACGATTCCTGTCCCTCGTCCGTGTTTCGAATAGGGGCGCACGTGCGTTCCCTGAACTTCCTTTTTCGCGGCCCCCCTGACCCCCTTCGGGACGAAAATTATGCCTCGCGGATGGGACGACTTGGCTTTCCCTTTTCACCTTTTCCGTTTGGCTTTCGTACCTCTGTTTCGAGAAGGGGCACGAGCTTTTGCCAGGGGTCGAGATACTTTTTCGCAGCCCCCCTTCCCCCCTTTGAGACAAAAAGTATCGTCGAAAGGAAAGATTTTCCTTTCTCTCCATGGGTTCCAGAATCGTGACTCTTGTCCTTGTTTCGAAAAGGGGCACGCTGGTTACAATGTTCCTCCACTGCCCCCCGTGCCCCCCACAAAAATTACACTTCGTGGAAAGGACCGTGCGACTGTTCCTTTCCCTCAAGATTGACCATTCGAGTCCTTCGTCCTTGTTTCGAAAACAGAGCACGCTGGTTACAATGTTCCTCCACTGCCCCCCGTGCCCCCCACAAAAATTACACTTTGTGGAAAGGACCGTGCGAGTATTTCTTTCCCTCAAGATTGACGATTCGAGTCCTTCGTCCTTGTTTCGAAAACAGATCATGCTGGTTACAATGTTCCTCCACTGCCCCCCGTGCCCCCCACAAAAATTACACTTCGTGGAAAGGACCGTACGAGTGTTCCTTTTTCTTATGATTCAAGATTCGAGTCCTTCGTCCTTGTTTCGAAAACAGAGCACGCTGGTTACAATGTTTCTCCACTGCCCCCCGTGCCCCCCACAAAAATTACACTTCGTGGAAAGGATTGTACAAATGTTCCTTTTTCTTATAATTCAAGATTCGAGTCTTTCGTTCTTGTTTCGAAAATAGAACACGCTCTTTCGTCAGATATCAGAGGTTATTTCTCGCAGCGGAGAGGGGGCGCCCCCCCGGAAACAGCATCGCGAATATTACGTTCGGAGGGATCGTCCGGAGGCTGCCGAGGCGCGTGTATCGCTAATGTCGGTGTCCACGCAGGAAACATCGGGGCGTGGGTGTCGACGGTCGCAGTTCATTGAAAATTCCTGGCTGTCCCCGGGGTACCGTTAGAACCACGCCAGGAGGGCTACCGTCGGTCTCTGGCGACGGATTATTTAGTGGAGGCACGCGCTACCGCTTGATTTTCACCTTCAGATAACTCAATCGCCGTAGAACCATCGGTGCCCCCGCCGAATCTACACAACCTCGATCGTCGCGTCCCGGGCGTTCCTTTCCGAGAAATATCTTATTCTTGGGAAAATTTGGGACCCCTCGCCCCCCTCTTGCCCCCCACCCTCTCCACCGCAGCCACCAACGGGCCGTTAATATTTTACGATGCGTTTTATCGCGCGCGAGAACAGTCCGAACCGTTTATCCGTGGCATAAATATTTCGTAACGAGCGAACTCGAAATTTCTCCCCCACTTCTTCGTCGCGTGTTCTTCCTCGTATACAGAGTGTCCCGTTCGTATATTTCCTCGTACACCTTTCGCGAAATACCGTTTCGAAGAATGTTTCCAACTAAATTACTTCGTTTCCAGGAGGACGTCTCTGACTTGTATTCCTTAAGTTTGGTTTCGTTTAACCAAACACTGGAGTACACTTCGATATCAATTATTTCAATTTACTATACTTTTTCAAGGTCACGCTAGGACACTCAAGGTCGTTTATAGATATTTAAAATTCATCCAGATGAAACTCCTCGATTTTCGTTTGGACGTTGCACTGGTACCCCGCATACATGTCCCTTCGGTTCTCTTCCGTTAATTTTCGCGTAAGTTCACGGAAGGTTTGCCCGCGGGCCAGTACACGGGCCCGAGTAACCTCCACCGCGTGGGGTCCGCTATTGGAATGCCGATCTCTCGTCGCGCAGTTTTTCCCGTCGGGTCTTCGTTCCTTTATTTTTTCTCCTCCCTGTACGGTGACCGTCCTCTCGATCATCGCGGCAGATCAACGTACAAGCCACCTAGACGAGGGAGGTGGACGAGTCGTCGATTCGACGTTCGGCGCGAGTCGATCGGCGCGTTTCGTTCTCGCGATCGATCTGGAACGACGGAACGAACGAAGGTGGGGCACGGAACGCAGGAACAATAAAGCGGGGTGGACGGTGGAACGGGGCAAAGAGAGACGAAAGACGAGAAGCGGAACGGTCCGTGGATCGCGCGCGGACCATGCGAAAGAGACGAGAGGCAAGGAGGGAGCGAGAGGGAGAGGGAACGAGAGCATCGGTATTAATTACACGGCGCGCGTCCGGCTCCCTAGGCCACCTACGGTTAGCCGCTTTGCATAATACGTATATACACTTACGGTAAGGGTGGCGAGGGAGGACGCGAAAGAAGGTACGGAGGAGGACGGGGACAAGGAGGACGGGGAGTCCAGGGGGGAGGGGGGGAGGGAGGCCGGCGAAGTGCAAGCCAAAGACGAAGAGGAACGTTTCGAAGGGAGGAGCAGGCGGGAGGGAGGATCTGGCGCAGATCGAAAACGAGGAACGGCGAAGGAACGTGTTCCATTCCCACTCGGGTCGGAACCGGAATCGCCTCCCCTTTCTCCTTGGGGTCCTGGCCGCGGAGAACCTCGAGAGAAGGTTCGTCTTCTTTTGTCCTTCTTTCTTTTTCTTTCACCGGGTCGAAGCGCGCCTGATTATTTAGGCAGCGAATGTTTAATCGAAGCATTGTATCGGCAGGACCGAGAGCTTGGCTCCTACGGTCGCCGGAGCTTCTCTCCTGGCTCTCTCCTCTCTCGTTGTGTTTAGCCGAGGAGACACTCTTGCCTCCTCCGCCGTTCCACCGACGCCCCTCTTACCCCCTCCATCCCCCCTCGAGGTTTCTCCCTGTCTTTCTTGCCACCGCCACCGCTTCAACTGCCACCTTCGCCTCCGCCACCACCACCGCCACCACCACCGCCACCGTAGCTACCCGCCGCCAGCTCGCAGCCGCCACCTCATCCTCTTTACGTTTATTCGTTTATTTGCTGGTGGCTGATACCTCATTACCGCGACAGATCCACCGATAAGCGCACCGTTCTCGGAAACACACAATGCGCCCCTCCTTCCTTCAGGCTGCTGCTGCTGCTGCTGCTGCTTCTGCTGCTTCTGCTGCTGCTCCTGCCGCTGGCTGGCTTCTGGTGCCCCTTGTGGAACAGAGAGACAGAGAGAGAGAGAAGAAAAGGAGGCAGAGGTGGCGGCATCGGGAGCACAATCCGCAACGGGCGCGCATCTTTGCTCCCTCCTCGCGTCGCATTCTCCTCGATCCGCTTTTCGCCACTCGTCGCTAGACTCTACCGAGAAAGTAGATATCACCCGCGGGGCCCTCCTGCATTTCCCCCGAGCTGACCCCTCCCGACTACCCCCCTACCCTTTACTCGACGAGGGTGGAACCGCCACCGAGTATAACTCCATTCGACGACCAACGTCCCTTCGCGTTGCTTTATCGCTTTATCGAGGGGCCCGAGGGGGTCCTCGCGAATCGAATTTCCATTTATTAGCGGGGGACACCCTACGGGAACCATTCCCGCCTATTTGCCTCGGCTTCGCTCGATCGGGTATATCTTCGACCGTTCACCGATCCTCCCGCCATCGTTTCATGGTAGTTTCGTCGCTTTGGAGTACCTGTACCGCGAAATTGAACATCCGTTGGGAGATCGGGGACAAAGAATCGCGAATTGCGGAGGGATCGTCCAAATTGCCCCGCTTTGTAGCGATCTTTCGCTTTGCGTTTGCGCGGGAACTTCTAAGCGGGGTGACTTTTTCCGTCTTTGTTGATTTCGCGATGCGCGAGATTTCCTGGGAGTAGGTTAATAGAAATACATCCAATTACTTTTGGTTTAATCGAGGGTGTACCAAAATCGTTAATTTTTAAGAATTACTTTTATAAGTGGGAACTTCTATGCGGGGTGACTTCTTCCCTCTTCGTCGACCACGCGATGCGCATTAATTGAGATCACGTTAACCTAATTACATTAAACTACTTTTGGTGTAATTAAGAATGAGTCAGAATCGTTAATTCTCAAGAATTATTTTCGCAAGAATATTAACAACCGTATTATCTTCCAGGGTAGTATTCGATACCGGAAAATTTATCTTGTTTACATTTCGTATTATTCTTAGATACACGAGATTTTTTAGAATTCTTTGCACGGTGACTACTTGACGCCCGAGATTTTTAACTTATTTACGCGACGATGTTTATCAGGGTTTTTCCGTCGATAAACACCCGGGATTGTCTTTGCAGAGTGTTTACGCTTCTCGATACAGAGACGAAGAGTTTAGATAACGGTCAGAAAAACGAGTATATATACTCTCTCTTGATTTCTTACGACCGTCGAAACTACTCCTACCCCCTGTATACGAAACATCGATCGAATAAATAAAATCGTGTCTGATCCGCGAAACGAGAGAATCGTGCGATCTCTGGTGACCCCCGTCACGCCTATTTTCGTCCCGGCTACCGGAATCGCGTGGAATTTCCATTTATTAAGAACGACCTTCGTTCGTTCGGGGAACGCTTGTACCTATTAGCCAGATCGTAGTAGATAGCGGCGGGCGCAAGAAACAGAGATCCTCCACGAAAAGTGAAACAAACTCCCCGACGACCAAGTTGTCATCAACAGTTTCGATTGTTATTTCGATTCCGATCGCGTCGTTCCGATCGGTGCGCCGGATATATTATGCTAATGATAAACAAGCCACGAACGGGATTGTCGTATCGTTTAAATTGGATTCCAGTGTCGGTGGGATCGTAAAAGCGAGGAACTCGAGTCGATACGATCTCCGGATCCTTGTTTCCGAAACGGCGAACGCTCGGGACAAATTTCATTGTCGGAGGGCCACGGAGACTCGTCGATACGCACGGACGAAATGGTACTCGAATTTTTTTTGGGGTGCCTGTACCGTTTCCACAACGAAGGGGGTCCTCGGTGAGTTCGGCGAAGCAAAAACGGTGCCCTCGCGTCTGGAGCGAATCGGTATAAATAGCGCGGGAAAAATTGGCTCGTAGGCGGAGGGGGTGTAGAAAGGGAAAGAGGTAGCGGTGGAGAGGAGCGAGGGGGGTTTGGACATTATTTATCGATAGCAATGAAAAGGTGGCGGTCGGCGCTTGATGCCGGAGGCTCATTATTCAGATTAACGTTACGCGCCTTTTTTCGCCGGCCAATACGCCGCTGAATATTACTCAATAAATCACGGACGTCACAGTGCTAAAGACCCAAAGAAAGGAGGGTCCTTGAGATTTTTCAAATCATCCGGCTTGATGAATGCAACATCGTTCCCTGGGCCACGAACTCGGGGGCCCGCTCGGTGAACGGAGCGCACCAGTAAAACATTAACATCGGCTACCAACGCGCTCGCCATTAGCGTGAGTTAAAATGGTAATGGTAATACAATACATCGATTGAGCGGCGTGGAATCGTTTACAGCCACGGGAGGCGTTAAACTCGAATGCAGCCCGCGCTAAAGATACCGACGCGCTCTCGAGCCGATTAAGGAGCGTTTAACTGATTAAGGAGCGGGTCGTTAACGCGACGTTCTCTCGAGCCGCGCTTCGTTTGCGAAACCCGGGGGAGACGCATCCGTTGGCCTCGAATCCGACTTCGGCCCGATCGAGGTTGCGCGCGATGAAGGGCCCCTGATTTTCTCTCCGGACGAAGAAGACCTATTACTTCGGGGGGCTGGAGGGACAGGGGGGAGGGGGTAAATAAGGCCCTCGATTTTCATTCGTGTCGAAGAAGACCTCCGTTTTGCTTCCGAGACTAACGAGGCCCTCGATTTTCATTCGAGACGATCTTTGTTTCAACTTCGAGGCAAACAGGCCCTCGATTTTCTTTCGAATACAGACATCCGTTTCATTTTCGAGGCAAACGAGGCCCCGATTTTCTCTCGAAGAAAAATCTCGATTTTACTTTCGGCGGCAAACGAGACTCTCGATTTTTTTCCAACGCGAAAAATGTTACACGTTCGGGGCACGTAAGGCCCTGATTTTTCATCGAGATGAAAACCTCCGTTTTGTTTCGGCGCAAACTTTGCCCCTCGATTTTCTTCCGGGATGAAAAAGACCTTCGATTTATTTTCGAGGCGCAAAAGGCCCCCGTATTTCTTCCGGGAGGAAGAAGGCCCCTCGTTCGGGCGCGCAACCCCCCCACTTCTTTTTTCGGGGCGAAGAACGCCCCCGTTCTTCTTTCGGGACGACGGCCTCGGTCTTTCTTTCGAGGCGACGAAGGCTTCCGTTTTATTTTCAAGGCGAAGAAGGCCCCATTTTTCTTCCGAGCCGAAGAAGGCCCCCGCTTTTCTCTCGGCGCGTAGAAGGCTTTTGTTTTACTTTCAGGACAAATAAGGCCTCCGTTCTTCTTCCGGGGCAAAGAAGGCTCCCATTTTTCTTCCGGGGCGAAGAAGGCCCCATTTTTCTTCCGGGTGGGAAGAAGGCCCCGTCTTTCTTTCGAGGCGAACAACTCCACAGTTCTTTCTTCGATGCAAAGAACTTCTTCGTTCTTTCCCCCCCAAAAGAAGTCCCAGTTTTCCTTCCCAAATTCCAAAGTCCCAATTTTTTTTTTCAAATGCAAATTTCAAATTTTCCATCCCAGGTGATCGAAGCAGTCCCCGAAAATTCCCTCTCCATTTCCCCCTTAGTGTGCACAAGCCGCGATAACGTTCGTAGCTGGCCCAACGTTCGGGCCCGAGCTTCGATGCTCCCGGGTGCATTATTATATCGACGTTAGGCGCGGTCACCGCCCAACACCGTGGGATATTAGCGTCGAAAGTCGGTCCGCGCGGTAAATAAACGTTCCAGGTTCGCGGCATTATGCGGGAGAAAACTTTGTTCCCGGCCGAAATATGCGGAGCGAGGGAGCCTGGCGGTCCGGCGCTACCGGTAATCGAGATTTATATCCCGATTACGGGCGAATGGGAGGGGCGGCCGGGTAACGAGGAACATTCTCGATCCGGCCCTTAACATAGTTAGCATTAGTCGTACTCGCTCGCGCAAAGAGAGAAAAGGGAAGAGGAACGCTACGCGCAGGGCAAATGTTATTCCGGCCAAGGCGATACAATAGAGTTACCGTACATTTTGCAACGTGAACATTGCGGACGTTGAGTGCCGCGCGATAACGTTCCTTTCTTCATCGTTTTCATCGACCCTGGACAACATCCACTCGCGTCCATCCTGCTGATTTTTCACGAACAATTCGATCCACCGTGCACAAGTGTACAACTTTGAGTCCCCAGTCGAACGAACCTCTTTTATTCTTCACGGGTGTATCGGAATCTTTTGCTCATCACGGTTACATTAGACCCTTCCGTGCCCCACGGCTACACCAGACTCTTCTTTTCACAGTGGGCTTATCAAACTATTTTGTTCTTTATGGGTATATCAGACTCGACTCATCAGACTCTTCTATTTATCGTGACTGTATCAGACACTTCTGCTCATTATGAGTACATTAGACTCTTCTCTTCCTCATGGGCATATCGGACTCTTCTATTCATCATGGGTATATTAGACTCTTCTGCGCCTCATAAATATATCGTATTCTTCTCTTCACAGTGGCAGCATATCAAACTATTTTGTTCCACGTGGACGTGTCGAATTCTTATAGAGTTTGTCCCGGTATTGTTACAGAGAAGTGGGATAAATAAAAGAGATTTGAGACGTAGAGCTTGATTCATCGCTGCTAAATTTAACGTGTCGTCGGGAAATTGTTCGATGTCTTCTACGTAAAAACTTTCGAGGTATGTTAATCCTTTCACGGGGATAATATATCGATGAAAGAAATTGATTAGGAAACGGTAAAATACAGTAACTGCTGCGTAACTCTGGATAAAGAAAATTGCATTTTATTATCGACACAAAAAAACACGACCCACCACTTACCGGGAAGCATACTGTCGGTGTTGCAGGTCCAGTTTAGAGTGCAACTTTATTATAAAAAACTATTGCACAAGTGTTTCGCGTATCCACTGATACGCTAAGCCAATTAAAGTACATACAACCGGTAACAAAGCAAAGAGCGGCACAATGTAAATATTTATACAGTGTCGCGTGCCCAGCTCGACCAAACGATAAAGTCCTTCCTTCACAGGACGCGAAGACCCTCCTGCGTCATATAAAAACTCGTAAACAATCACCAGCTGTGTTCAGCACCTTCGATATCGTCGTTGCATCCCGAGAAACTCGCTCCAAATCGATGGAATTCCATTGGAGAACGAAAAGGGTACGATCGAATCCCGGAGCATCGGATTTCCCGTGATTGCAGGGTGAGCACCATCGGCTGTCTTCGTTCTCGAATTCCCCCTTGGAATCTCCACTCTCCACGCGAGGAGCGAGTAAAACGGGCCGAGAAAAGGAATCCCGGGTGTCGTTTCGCGCGGACTCACTGGGTCACCATTTATAGACGTATTCATCCGCCTCGTGACTCGGGTAGTCGGCGAAAGGATTATCGGTACGGTGGAGAGGGAATTACGGAGGGCAGCAGGACGTCGCCAAGCGTGGGATAAATATCTAGGGTCTGTGTTTCGTTTAATTAGCATCGGGTATACCAGTACGCTCGCGCTCGCGTCCGAATACGTGTACGCGGCGCAACCGGGCGACGTAGGTACACCACGTAGGGGGACCGGGGAGGGCCGAGCGAGCGTGTTGGGTTCGCGAGTGGGTGGGGGAGGGACGAGGAGGAACGAGAGAAGATCCACGAGTACCTCTCTCTCTTTCTCGAGTCCCTCTCGCGGGACGTAAGGACGCGCGGATGTTGTAGGAGAGCGAACGGAAGGCAAGGGGCCGGTAGGGACGAGCCGGCGGAGAGGACGAGGAGGAAACGGCCGAGAGGACAGGAACGGAGCCGGAGAAGAAAAGGAGATTGGGAGAAGGAGGAGAATCACAGTTGGACGGACACGTTGACGAGGCACGGTAGTACCTCGAGGACTAATTAAATAAATCCGGGAGCGGCTCCTCGGGCTGCGATCGCGGCCGTAACCGCCACGACGATGGTTAGGGTCGTCGTTGCGGAGGCGTCTGGGGTCAAGCAGAAGGTCAGCACGCTGGCGGTCCATCTTCTCCTCCCTCCCTCCCTCGTCTTCTGCTTCATCACCGTCCGGGGTACCCCGGTGCTCCTCTTTTCGTGACGAGACTAGCGCCCCTCGTGTCGTAGATTACCTTCCGTCCCTAGCTAGTCATGCTAATTTATTCGAGACGCCGCGGAGACCAGCCCGTGGCATAACGATCGGGGCCTTTCCGTCGCGCGAGGAACCTCCCCCTACCGTTCGAGAAATGCACGGGGGTCGAGTGTGTTGCGCCGATTAGCCGGACGTATTTGTTCCCCACGGATAGAGAGAGAAAGAGAGAGAGAGAGAGAGAGAGAGAGAGAGGGAGATCTTATCCGTGAAATATTCCCTTCCAAGTTTCACGCTACCCCTGTGCAACCGAATCTTCTTCCTGAGTTGCACTACAGAAGAAGGGAAACCCCTACAGGGGGACTAAGGGTGTTTGCGAGTGTGTTGAGTTGATCATTGAGATGTATATGTTTGTGACACATAGAGAGAGGTTTTCTTTGCAAACTTTCTCTCTGAAGCTTCACATTACTCCTGTGGAACCGAATCTTCTTCCTGAGTTGCACTACAGGTTCAGGGAAAACCCTACAGGGGGACTAATTGCAAGTGTCTTGAGTTGATTATTGAAACGTACATGTTCGTGACACCTAGATTTCACCTGCAAACTTTCCCTTCGAAGTTTCACATTACCCCTGTGGAACCGAATCTTCTTCCTGAGTTGCACTACAGGTTCAGGGAAAACCCTACAGGGGGACTAATTGCAAGTGTCTTGAGTTGATTATTGAAACGTACATGTTCGTGACACCTAGATTTCACCTGCAAACTTTCCCTTCGAAGTTTCACACTACTCCTGTGGAATCGAATCTTCTTCCTGAGTTGCACTACAGGAGAAGGGAAAATTCTACAGGGGGACTAAGGGTATTTGCGAGTGTGTTGAGTTGATTATCGAGATGTACATGTTTGTGACACCTAAAGAGAGATTTCATCTGCAAACTTTCTCTTCGAAGTTTCACATTACCCCTGTGGAATCGAATCTTCTTCCTGAGTTGCACTACAGGAGAAGGGAAAACCTCTACAGGGGGACTAATTGCGAGTGTCTTGAGTTGATTATTGAAACGTACATGTTTGTGACACCTAGAGAGAGGTTTAATCTGCAAACTTTCCCTCTGAAGCTTCACACTACCCCTGTGGAATTTTCTTCCTAAATTGAACAACTCTGTGGTACCCACACAGGGTGATCCAAGGGTGTTTGCGAGTGTATTCCATTGATTCTCGAGACGTATTCGTTCGCGACACCTAGATATTCTACTCGTAAAAACACAACACCCTCAGTGGCACCCTACACAACCCCCTTCGAGACGAATTTTCCTCTGGAACAGCAGTCCAGGTTCGTCGTAACCCTTACAGGGGGTTCTCGTCCGATATAGTAATTCCAACGGACCGCCAATGGAGAAGTTCGCCGGCGCACCGGGTGGAGGGGGCCCATGGGCATATACACTCGCGATGCACGACCAGATAGAAGCCCTCTAAACCGCCTCTCGCGGTACACCTTGCTGTTAGCAGGCGATATTAGTCTAGGTGGCAGCTGTTGGTGAGAGCCTCTGCTTGTAACCAATCAACGTGGTCGGTCTCTCTTCGGCGCCGTTTTCCTTCTCGGTCTCGTCGTTCATCATCCGCCACTCGGCCGTCCGAAGATTTCTCCTCTCGTTCGCGGACGGGGCACGAGCTTCGACGAGGTCATTACGCGAATACCGCGAAGTCAGCTCTCTCGGTCTCGGTTCCGCGGGTGGTTGCGTCGATGGTGCTCTCCCCTCCCGGTTCCACCACCACCCCACCCCCTTTGCCCACCGATAGACGGAGAATGGTTTTCTCCGCGAATCGGGGGGATACGAAGCACAGCCGTGAACCAAGTATTCCATTTTCGATCGAGCGTATTTCGATCGTCGTCTCGGCGTTCGAGGACTGTCCTAGCAGGAGGCAATTTATACGTTAAACGGTTCCGCGTTTTTCCTCGCGGCTCGCGGTACCAGTTCTTGCGGATAGACCTCTCGGCGAGCAGAGGACCGTGGAGATATCGTCGAGGTAGGTAGAGAGACGCAGCCGAGTACCAATGGCGGCTTCGCGGGGCCCCCGGGTTCGCAGGACGATAAATATAATGCGCTCGTTCGTGTAAGGAAAGTCAACGCCAAAGACGACGACGACGAGGAGGACAACGACGACGCCAGGATGAAGAAGAGCACGCGGAGCACGAGAGCACGGTCTAAGGGCAACGTCGCTCGGCCATTTTGATTCCGCGTGCCACTCTCGCCCCTAATCAGCATACAATTTCTGTCACTGCAAAGGGCCAGAACCACCGGCACTAAATACTCTCGCGGAAACGTCTCGCGGTTTTACTCGACGCACGAGTTACTCTATGCGTCCGTTGGACAAATCGCGTCCTCCGTTTACGTAGCTTTTCGCGCCGTTGTTTCGCGCGTAACGCTCCGCGAGGCTCGATTTACGCGGTCACTTGTTCCCGGTGGACAAGATTACTCGAGAAAACGTTCCACGAGCGACGAACGTTCAATTTTACGCGCAACCGCGAGATCTTCCACCGTGAGCGATACGTACGCGAATCGAGGGACCGGAGAACGCTTCGCGAACGCTCGATTTGTATGCAGAAAAGCGCGCGCGTCGGTGTACAACGTCGGGCATACATAATTAATACCGAAACGCTGCGCACATCGTGGAACCCGCGAACCAGTACGGCGAAAAATCTCGCGCGAAACTCGAGCGAGGATTGTTCCCTCGGCGATCGTCTCTTCGTTTACCTCCCCTCTATCCCCTCCCCCTAGGACTTGGGGTTTTTTCTTCCATATTTCGTAAAGCTCGTCGCGACCGAAAAGGTCTAACGGCTGCGCGCCAGTCTTTCGTACGAAACGTTTAACGAGAACACCTGCCCACTTCGGGGTGCAAATGTACGCGTCATTATCAACTAATAAGGCCCCGAGTGAAATGATCGGGTATTGCGGAGGCGAATGACCGGCGAAACTCGTTAAATCGCTGCCACTTATCGCCGAGGTGGTTCGAGCATTTAAAGGCAAACAGGCGCGGTAATGTGGACGGCATTACGCCTGTCTCTGCCAGCGAGAGGAGAGCGCGTGTACGCCAGGGCCCCGAAGGTTCGACTCGGTGCAACAGGTGTTCGAGCTTGGAAAATGGTCGAGAGAAATCGGAACTCGCGACAGTGAGAGAGAGGGTTTTCCAGGGGCGGATGTCGCGCGAGCGAAAGTTTCCGAAGGGCGGATGTCGTGTAACATCGGGACGAAAGAGAGTGAGTCAAGGACGGATGTTGGGAAAAATCAGGGCGGGAGAGAGTTTTCCAAGGGCGGATGTTGTGAAATATTCCAGTGGAGAGAGTGTTTCGTGGATGGATGTCGGGAAATGTTGAGGAGGGAGAGAGTTTTCCAAGAGCGGATGTCAATATGAGGGAAAGAGAGCACGAGAGTTTTCCAAGAGTGGATGTCGCAACAATTGATACTTGTGACACGCAGAGAGGAGTGAGGGAGTTTTCCAAGGGCCGGATGTCGTGAAAAATCAGGACGGGAGAGTTTTCCAAGAGTGGATATCGTGAAAAATCAGGGAGAGAGAGTTTTCCAAGAGCGGATATTGTGAAAAATAAGGGTAAGAGAGTTTTCTAAGTGGGGATATCGTGAAAAATAAGGACGAGAGAGTTTTCCAAGAGTGGACATCGTGAAAAATCAGGGAGAGAGAGTTTTCCAAGAACGGACATCGTGAAAAATCAGAGCGAGAGAATTTTCCAAGCTGGATGTTGTTAGAAATCGTGTGTTCGCGAAAGAGAGAGAGAGTGAGTTTTCCCAGGAAGGATGTTGCGTTCGCGCAACGGTTTCGAAGTGGGCCCGATGGATTTACTCGGGCAGAGGGTGCGCGCGGGGGTTCGTCGACGCCGAGCGGAGGATGATTTCTTCTTCCGTTCCAGGCCTCGCGGAGAAGAAGACAGAGGGCGATCCCTTATGGGCGGAGGGGTCGCGGAAAATAATAAATAAATATTGTTGCCGGGGACGCCCATTCTTTAATAACCGAGAGGCGAAACGCACACCGGCGCGCGCGTCCCGCCGCCGTGTATGTATAAATAAGCGTTCGGACGGTACCCTAAAGCCGGAGAGCGATAAAAGGTCCAACAAGAGCGCTGGAGTGCTTCGGAAAGTTCGATTAGAGTTTTTGTTTGCTGCTCAGAGGCAGCGCGCGTTCTCCGTCCCACCGCGTCGTTCCACCGCTTCGTTCTCCGTTCCTCTGCCCCCTCCCCCCTCCCTCCGCCTCCGCCGCTCCTCTACTCACCAGCCCCCTTGGCTGGGTCCGTCCTCGTCGTTACACTTCCCTTCCTCCGTTCTCGAGTTCGCTTCGAACGCGCCGATGGTTCGTCCAGGTGCGTGTTCTCTCGTTTCAACCTTCCCCCGACGCGAACCAAGAGAGAGAGAGGGCCCGAGACGGGGCCCCGATGGTACTCGCAATTTTTTGCTCGACCCATTCTTCGATCGCTGCGCGGCACGAAACCACGAAACGCAGTCCGGAGGCAGAGGGCGAGAAAACGGGAGGAGCGCGAGACGCGAAGCGAGAAACGAAAACGGTGGGGGCCCGGGGTGGGCCCACGGTTTGCATTCTCGCGACCCCCGTAACCTCGATCAACGAATCTCTCCGCCGTTTCGACTCCGGAGGTGCTAGTCTCTCCCTGATTCTGCTCTCGGGGGACTGGTCTCTCCCCGAATTTTCCTCTCGAAGGACTGGTCTCTCCCTAATTCTTCGGAGGAGGAACTAGTCTCTCCTCGGTTTTCCTCTTAAGTGAATAGTCTCTCCCCGGTTTTTCTCCGACATGAATAGTCTCTCCCCGATTTTCCACCGAAAGAACTAGTCTCTTCTTGATTCTACACTCGAGAAACTAGTCTCTCTCAGACTTTCTTCTCGAAGAACTGGTCTCTCCCTAATTTTGCTTCGGAGGAACTAGTCTCTCCTCGGTTTTCCTCCGAAGGAAATAGTCTCTCCCCGATTTTCCACCGAAATAAACAGTCTCTCCCCGATTTTCTACTGAAAGAACTAGTCTCTCCTCGATTTTCTTCTCGAAGAACTAGTCTCTCCCTAATTCTGCTTCGGAGAAACTAGTCTCTCCTCGATTTTCTTCTCGAAGAACTAGTCTCTCCCTAATTCTGTTTCGGAGAAACTAGTCTCTCCTCGATTTTCCTCGGAAATAAATAGTCTCTCCTCGATTTTCCACCGAAATAAATAGTCTCTCCCCGATTTTCCACCGAAAGGAGAAGTCTCACCCTGATTCCACACTCGAGGAACTAGTCTCTCCCTGATTCTCTTTCAAAGCAACTAGTCTCTCCCCGATTCTCTTCCGCAGGAAATAGTCTCCCCGCGATTCTGTTCTCCGTGAACGAATCTCTCCCCGATTTAGCTCCGATTGATCGATCATTTCCCCGATTCTGGTATCGCGCGCGCAGTACATCGAGTCCTCGAGCGTACTCGAGCGACTCTCGGCGTTACCCGAGCGAATTTCGAGACACGTCCGTCTCGTCTCGCGTCTCGCGTTTCGCGCGATAGCACACGGGGCTCGTTTCTCGTAAAAAGTCGAGCCACGCAGACGGCACCGTAACAACCGCCTACAAGTTAAAGCACGTGGACACGTCGGTTTTTTCTTCGCGGACAGGGACCGCGGATCGCTCCGGGCTTCAATTTAAGCGTACCCGGCTAAAACAATAGGCCAGGCCTCTTCCTTCCACGGCCGTCAGGCCGTCGTCGTTTGGACAGCCCTGGAGGCTGGGTCGGAAAAAATAAATGGCCCGAAGAACCGAAACTCTCTACGAACCGGGCGCACACCGCGCTGTTGCGTCGGGACCGGGCCCAGTATGCGAGGGAAAAGACGGTTGCGGCGAGAGACGAGACTCGGGGCCCCGAAGAGGTATATACGTACACCGTGGATGTAAAAGTGGATGCTACCACGCCCAGAAACGACCTCGAGACCTCTTTCGCCCTGTTTCTCTTTCTTACGTCGACTATCTCGCGAACCTCGAACCCGAACGCAGACTTGTTCTAGTCCGAACAGCGCCCCGTCTGAGCCAGAGATTCGCGAGAACCGTACATCGGGAACAACCGAAGAGAACTCGATTCCCTCGATTAACTCCTCGAATCGTAGATACTTCCGTGCTCGCGCGCGCGAGTTAATTATGGAAGGCCAGGTATTTCTACTTATTCCCAAGTGCACGGAATCGTTTCGAATATTTTTTTGCTCCTCGTGCGCGGCGAATCGACTTTAAACGCTCATCGGGAAACTCGAAGCGATCGAAACGACGCGCGAGCCGATATCGAGGGAATCTCGACGCTTTTACGACTCACGAACGCTTCGAAGCGAAGATCTCCGCCGCGCCATCCGCTAATCCTCGCGTCCACCACGATTGAGGAGACGGTCGTTAACGAGGGTTACAAGCTCGAATTAGCGGTAATATTCTCGGAGGAAAGGCACGCTGTTACGTCACGCCGCGACAGCGAAAGGAAGACCTAGAAAGGTCGACCGTCGGAGGGAGGATAATAATTTCTATGATTGCGGCTCTAATAACACGGGATGCTCCTACGAAGGTAGAGGTTGGCCAGAATCGGATCTACGTACCTGGCCTCCGTTACTGGAAACGAGGGCTGTCCAGGAAGACTCTTCTCTTCCTCGTGAATCGAGCGCGTACCTTCGACTTTTGCCTACACCCTCCATTTATACGTAATCGTTAAATATTCTGTAGAATCGACGTAATCGTCGCGATAACTTACGGGTTCGTAATTAGTTGCAACGTGTACGTGTTACGTGTGTATAAGGTCTTGCACAAGTCATCGAACAGGAAACACCAGTACACAGTGTTATAGATCAGAGTACGTCGTCAAAATTTAAATGCAACGTATTCTAACTCTAGAGTAGACATGGGAATTTACAAACCTTCTAATCGTGATAATCCGAATCGAAAGTTTGGTGAACAGTTAAAAATTAGAATGTTTCCTTAGATACTATAGAATTAGTGTTACTGATACAGAATAGTTGCGCGTAAAATAAAATCGTTCAAATATTATAAAAGTCGTATTCGTTACAAGGCAAATTCAGAGTTCGACACACCACTCTTGTCTAAGATTTAGGTTTATTCGATACATCTCTCGCTTCTCTCTCGTTTCTCTCGTGCTTCTCGGTAAGTGCATATAAAATTGATCCGAAATGGCGGTGAAATAAAATCCTCGCGCAACGCGGAGAAGCTTTTACAGGTTACTCGGGAACTCTAGATACCATTCGTCCGTGTTTTAACTCATGGTTTCGTTGTTCGTGGAGACACGCGACTCCGGTATGGTAACCGTCGCACGGTGGACACCGCGCTCGCGATTCGCTTCAAACGAGATATCGCGTCTTCGCGAGCGCAGAGTAATCAAACGCGCGGGGTGTGTACGCGCGCCATTGCGCGCAATTAACGTCGCGTAGCCACGTTGTAAGTGGGTTTCTAATCCAGCCTAATGGCATCGAGGGATCTGTGTCGTGACGTTACCGCGGCGGCCCGATTAGTCATTACGTTGCTCGACGAAAGCGGTCCCTTCTTTGCCACGGTGCGGCTAAACCACTATGTAATTATGCTCGAAGGGTCCTTCAGGGAAAAAGGGGGAGGTCGAGGAGCAGAAACCCGTGGAGTCATGCAGCGTCATCGTTTTCTAGGACGACTGCTCGGGACAAGGACGAACCCTCTGTCGTACAGGGTTCTTCTATGATCCTGTACCGAGGGAATTCGGTAAATTGGATAAAAATTGCGACGAATGGGACCAAAGGTAAACACGTGTTCAAGTTTCTTTATTCAGGGCACACGAATGGATCCCAATTTTGTTATTTTTTTTTTTTATTCTACACTCTCTCGCGTAACGCTCGAAACGAGACGAAACTCTGCGAAAAAGTCACGAGCAGTTTTGAAAAAACGTCGATCGGTTCGATTGTTTGTGTTTGTTCAAATTTTATTTCACTAGCTTCTTCTTCTCTTCTCGCGAAGAGTTCGAGAGATGGACATTTTCGAGGGATCGGGCTAAGGTCTCTGGGATTTTCAAGGAAATTCCCACGCGCCGCGAGACGTAATCCTCTTCCTTTCGTATTTCGGAAGTTTCGTTAGTTTGGTCGATTCGAGCGTCGGAACCTCCTCGACATGGAAGAAAAATGCCTTCTGCGACGGGGACGAGGGGACCCGGGTCGTGGAAAGAGAGAAAGGACGCGGAGGACGCAGGAAGGTCTAATTGTGAGACCGGGGCCCATTACGGGCCTGAAATTACAGGGCCTGGTCCCCCGATCTCCCGTTCCGTAGAGCAGTCCGCGTCCACGGTGTGCTTAGTCCTCTTTTCGGGTAGCTGGACGCATTCCGAGAATAGTGCGCGTTATTATAGACCAGCCGCGATATTAGTATCTTGTCATTTGTACAACGATCGTACCGGGCCTCCGTTCTCGGCGAGGTTTGCTCCGATTATTTATCCTTTCGCTATTCTTCTTTTCGTTTCTTGCATCGTGGGCGTATCGCTCGAAACGAGACGAAACTGAGCGAAAAAGTCACGAGGTGTTTTGGGAAAATTCAGGTCGATCGGTTCGATTATTTACGCTCTTTTAAATTGTATTTCGAGCGCTTCTTTCTTTTTCTTCTTGCGAAACGGGAGGGAAACTTGTTCGAGGGACTGCGTTAAGGTCTTTAGGATTTTCGAGAAAATACACGTCACTCGTCGGTTCGTTTATTTCCTTTGTTTTCCTTTTTTTCGTATTACACGCTTCTTGAGAAAAGAATGGAATCGATGATTGTGCAAAATGATCCAAGAGTCGAGCTATACTCGAATCAATGATCGTGTAAAATTTTCCTGGAGATTTTCATAAAAATTCACGTCATTCGTCCACTAGATTACTTAGTCTTTTGTTTCTAAAAATATTTTCTTATTCCCCCTTTTTCATATACTCCATCGCGAAACGAGACGTAAACCAAGAGTCGAGCCACGCTGGAATCGACCATCGCGTGAAGTTTTCTCGAGAAATTGTCATAGAAATTCGCGTCATTCGTCGATTATTTATTCACAATTTTTAATAATATTTTTATTAGTCACCGTTTCTCTCGTGTTCCATCGCGAGACCAGACGGAAACGAAGAGTCGAGGCTGGAATCGGCGTCCGCGCAAAAAGTTCTCGAGGATTTTCATGAAAATCCACGTCGCGCGGTCACGACGTGGTTGATAGCCCGATGGTAATTGAGAATAATAGCCGCGGCAACGGTTGCCCGCGCGTATATACGTGGCTCGGTGCATTCACCCCGCGGCGGGCCACAGCTGTATCTTTGCCTCGTGGCTTTTCTCTCTCTCTCTATCTCTCTATCTCTCTGTCTTCGTTCGCCTAGACGCGCTGTGTAAACCTATTTGCTGTAAAATTACTCTGTGGTGGCATCTTCTCGCTACCACGCCTGGAGCTCATCTCGTGCTCGCCCCGCGTGTACGACCGCGAAAGCTGTCGTTTTCGAGACGACCGACTGTTTCCCATCGCGGCCGAACACCACGACGGTGTACGTCCAGATCGACGGAAATACGCGTCCATGGTGACGGATAGTCGGCGGAAATAGCTCCCGTGGGGAATCCCCCCCCCCCCCTGGTACCTCGGTTTCTTCGTTATTTCTGTAAATTACCTCCGAGAAGCGGAAAGAATGTTTACCCGAGCGTAAAGGGTTCGACTAACGAATGATATATAGAATACTAGAGATAAATATAGAGATAAATAGTCTATTCAAAAGGAACGGATGAAAAATTGCCTTTGGAAAAATCTCGGAGAAATTTTAGAAGCAGAAGTGAATATTTTATTCCGAGAACGAATAGAAAGTAGAATATACTTCGTCACGAAACTGTTCTCATACGATAACTTACACACGTATCTTGATATGAATGTATATACGATAGGTATAGTAACTGTTACGAGAAATCTCGAGTAAAATGTACTTCGATTCTCCAGATATTCGCAATAAACGAATACCTGGCTATCTTATCGGGTACCTTGGAACGTAGCTGTCGGTTCTCGCGCAGAGACAACAAATGTTTCGAAGGCGTTCGATCGTTCCGCGAACTGGTCGCGCATGCGCGCAGAACGAGAGTGAATCACGAGAGAGAGAGAGAGAGAGAGAGATCTTTGAACGTAATACGTGCGAGCAAACGACCAGTCTCGGTAAACATCGCGATTCGATTCGTTCGCCGCTACCGCGCAATAAAGGGGGAGAGTCTCGCTCGTCGTGCGCCATGGTTGCACTCTGTACGGGGCAACTGTGAGGTTGAACGCGTTACCATTATCGCCACGCCATTAACCACTGGTCACGGGAAGCCCCGTGTGTGTAACCCCGTTCGAGTTACAAAAAACGAAGCCGCGAAACGGGCCAAGAACCACGAGCTGCTTTCGAGGTCCGCGTGCTAGACGAAGAATGCGTCCAACGACGATCATAATCCGGAAGGTTCCCGCGAAGTGTGAACCTGGCATTTTTGCCCGGCTGTCCCTGGTACCATTCTCGATTCGTCATCGAGACCGGCCCTGCCCGAGCCGGGAGAGGACTATTAATCAGCCCAGCCCGTCGGTGGTCCCTTTAAACGGATTTAAAGGACAACACCGACAAAGGGACGCTTTTTCGGAGTCGCTCTTCTCGTTCTGTCCGCTCTGGCCCTCCTACCGTCGACCCCTGTATTTCTTTATCGGCTTGAAATTAGCGAGAAATACCACCGACTTCCGTACCGCGCGGAATCGTTACTTCGCGAATCGACACGATGCAATGGTACACGAGATCTCGAGGGAGACGGTGGTGGTACATTTGCTGAACGATGGATAAAGATCGAGAGAAGAGTTTCGATTGTACAAGAGGTTCGGTTTAGTTTCTTTTTTGTTCAATATTAAGCGTACCGACACCTGTGTACAGATATTGTTATCGTAGCTGGCGGTAATACCCGCTTATAAGTAACCGATGTATCTACGTTCGAAAGAAGAACTTTGTTAACTTATCGAATTCGACGATAGGGTTTTTCGGTGTGGAGATTTGTATTTCGATTACGAAGTTTTTAATTATTTTAAAAATCTCTGGATTTTCTTTCATCTTGATTTTTAAAATAATTCGCTCTTGACCGTAGTATCCCCGCTTACAAGTATTTCTCGTTGTAATGTTCCTTTGAAACAAGTCTCTTCAGTATACTTAAAATTCGATTACACTTCAATTAGAAAATAAACCAGAATCAGTGACAAAACTGAACATTATTTCAAGAGTATCTACCCTTTCTTGTCACTCTCCAAATTCGTTCGCTCTTAACAGTACTATCCCCGCTTACAAGTATCTCTCGTCCCAACGTTATTCGTTCGAAATAAGTCTCGTTGGTATACTTAAAATTCGACTACACTCCAATTGGAAACTAAATCAGAATCAGTGACAAAACTGAAGATTATTTCAAGAGTATCTACCCTTTCCTGTCACTCTCCAAAATCGTTCGCTGTTAACCGTACTATCCCCGCGTACAAGTACCTCTTGTCCCAACGTTATTCGTTCGAAACAAATCTCGTCGGTATACTTAAAATTCGACTATACTCCAATTAGAAACTAAACCAGAATCAGTGACAAAACTCGAGATTATTTCAAGAGTATCTACCCTTTTTTGTCACTCAGCAAAGTCGTTCGTGGTTAACCGTACTATCCCCACGTACAAGTACCTCTTGTCCCAACGTTATTCGTTCGAGACGGTATATACTAATAAGTCTCGTCGGTATACTTAAAATTCGACTATACTCCAATTAGAAACTAAACCAAAATCAGTGACAAAACTGAAGATTATTTCAAGAGTATCTACCCTTTCCTGTCACTCAGCAAAGTCGTTCGTGGTTAACCGTACTATCCCCGCGTACAAGTATCTCTAGTCCGAACGTTATTCGTTCGAAATAGAAGCGCGAGTCGGTTTTTACCGCCGCGAAATCTTGATCGCGGGGTAGCTCGAACTCAGCGAGGCGCACGCAACCATTCGCCGTTCTCGATCACGTTTTCGCCTGGGTAGAGGTGGCTCGCGCGTGCATCCCTCGGCGGCCTTGCCCGAGCAGCCAGCGGAATCGATTCGGTTGTCGCCGTATTGTAGCCGCGCTCGCGCGAACTCACGCTCGCGAGATGCACGCACGCACGTGAGTATTCGTGCCAGACGTTCTCTCGAACGCCGCGGAGCTAACGGTACCGAGCCGAGACTCTCGATCGGTAAGCGAGATGCTGTTCGAGGGAGAGAATCGGGGGCAGGGACGGAAAGAACGCGGCGGACGGGAAAGAACCGGCGGGGGAACGGAGATAATTACCGCGGGGGGAGAAAGAGAGAGAGAGAGGGGGGATTGGGACGAAGCTGGATACGGGAAGCGGGGGACTTAGATAGCGGGGCCTGAAAAATGGGAGCGATAGAGTCGAGGGAGCCGGCAATAAAATGCGAACCGCACGCTATCGCGGCCGCCGGCGGTGTAATTATTGTAAACCGGAAAACGAATATGTATTTGCCTATCGACGGGCGAACGTCCGCGTTCGTTCGTTCGTTCGAGCGAGCGAGTTGCTCGTTTTGCCGATCGCGGGGGTTACACCGCTCGATTATCCGTACCGTGCCGATCGAGCCGATCGACGATTACGCTCCGTTTACTCGCGTACGAAATAAGAAGGTTCGAGAATGATCGTTTTCCAAGAAGGAAAGTATTACGCGCGTAACCTGCGTGCGTGCTTTTAAACCAATCGGGGGAAACAATGGCGGCTCGAGCCACGTGCGATGGGAAAATCCTAACCAGTGGAGATAACTCGTCCTTAACGGTTTCTTTTCTTTTTTATTTCTTTTTTCAATACGCGAAGTCGACTTGTGCTAAAACACTTTCCGATTTTCGTGCACGGTAGAAGGACCCGTATCGCGTAGGATGCACTTAAAGCGTTTCGTCCCCCCCGGAGTAATTAATTAGAAAAACGGTTGTGAAAGTATCGTACAAGGTGTAAGAAACTCTGAGAAGTTCGTAGAACTGTTGTCAGGTCGGTTACGCGATGTTCTCCGAGCTTCCATCTTATCACGGCTTTCCCATCGTCGATCAAACGACCACGGTCTTCGGATTCCTTACAACGTAGAGATACGTATTGCGCGATAATTTTTCTCCTCCGACCGTTATCGAGTTGGTTCTTTTCTCGTATCGTTCCACCGACCGTCTCGAATTCCAGGACGGCGTTTTCGGCGCGGATTTCTATCCGCCACGAGTAGGAGGAGGGGGTTTGGCGGGGGGGCATGGTTTCCGGGAAGAACGATTGCGGCGCGCGGCGCCGCCGAGCCGCGTCGTTAAACGCGAAAAAAGCTCATCTCGGCGAGATTTCGGTGTAATTTCGTGCGTCGGGACTTAGAGAGACGTACACAAGCGGGATTCGTGGTAACGCCGGATCTCATTGTCCTTCCGGCGAGGACCGATTACCTCCGGGCAATCCTTTAACGACCCGCTCGTTGCTGCGGACCGGGAGACCGGTGTTTACGTTTATGGCGTCTATTCTGTGCACCGCGATGCGATATTGGGTCTCGGTGCCTTCTCTCCTTCCTTTTCACATCGGTTTTTGATCCGAAACACGACCGGATACCGCGGATACCTACGCTCTGTTATTAACGCGCGCGTACCTTTACTTTCCATTCGTTCGTCCAGTCGTGTGCATTCCACGATTCCGCTTGGCGGAGTTCTCGAGCACGGTGGGGCCATAGAGAGAGACAAGGAGAAGGAGAAAGATAGAGAGAGAAAGAGGAGAGAGGAGAGAGAGAAGGAGAGAGCTCGCGCTCGCGCCATCCGATCGGTATCTCCGATCGGTAGTACATCGTCGTCCGGCAACGTGGATTCGCGCGAACGTCGACTAACGGGACACCATAGGGGGGGTTAGGGGGGGAAGGGGAATCACGCGTGGCAGAAGGACGTCAGTGTGTCGATCGCGGGACAGGATTCGAGGCTGAGGAAGAGATCGAGAGAGGATCGAATAACGCGTCGCGTATTTTCTCTTTTCTCCTCCTCCAGTCGGCTCGCCTCGCGTCGACAGCTTTACAGCCGCGGGACCGTTCCATCGGGAAGAGAAATCGCGTGCATGCCCCCTCCCTCTCCCCTAGTCGTTCCAGACCCCATTGGGCCCCACGACTTTTCGCCGCGGATTCATCGATCGCGATCGAACGAGTACGACGACGTTGTCCACTCGAGAGTTTTACTCTCGGCGACTATGAGGATTATCTCGATGGACATATAAGGGTCCCCTCACACTGCGGGGCCCTATTTGATCGTACACGAAGGAGTTCGCGTTCTACTCGTGCGTTCTGTCCAAATTGCAACCGTGTACAACACCTACACGATGTAAGCACAATTTACTTTCCGTCGATATTCGTGTTTCTTCCTATTCTTGGAGATTTTATTTGCAACCATGTATTTTATTTAATACATTCTTTACTTCGTTCACTTTTATTGGAATATATTCGTTGTTTTTGTAGAATGTTGTCTATTATCGAAGACGGCCGGTATCAAGGTCGGCATTTGCCTCGATTACTATAATGTAAGACTTATCCGATGTAAGCACCTTTTTGTAGTTTCTATCGGTACTCTCTTTCTTCCTGTTCTCATTAATTTCATTCTTAGACGATCTTATTTAACATATTTCTTCTCATCGCGATACCACTTTGTTCGCTTTTATTACGGTATTCATCATTATATCTATTCATAGAATTCTCGTCTATTTTCGACGATACCTTATACCAAGATATAGATTCATCTTCTACCGCATTCACCGTTGCTCTTCCTCTATACTTACGGAGTAATCGAAGAACGAAGAAGAAGGTTTCCTTTTTCGTTCAAATCGGAGATAAAAAGGGCGCTCTCAAAAGGAACAAAATCCAGCCAGTCGTTTCAACGTTACTGTTAAGTTCACGAACATGATTTGTGTCTAGATCGGTATTTTCTCCACAAATTCACACCCATACATCAAAATACACCTATACACGTATACGCCACACATTAAAATCACACCTATACAGGGTGAGCAGTCTTACGAACAGCCGATAGTATCGATGCAATATTCGTACAAATATTATTTTGTTCGGTTAGTTGTTCACATGTACGTCAGTTGTTCTCGCAGGTTCTCCGAGCTGGTCGATACTCGCCTAACCTTCTCTCGTACGAAACTCTCTTCCTTTAAAGACTCTTAAAAATACATAAAATAACTAAAGTGATACTCGTTCGCGAAAATATTCGTTCGCGTTCGGTCAGTTGTCACATGTACGTCAGTTGCTCTCGCAGGTTCTCCGAACTGGTCGATACTTGCCTAACCTTCTCTCGTGTGAAACTCTCTTCCTTTAAAGACTCTTGAAAATACATCAAATAACTAAAGTGATACTCGTTCGCGAAAACATTCGTTCGCATTCGGTCAGTTGTTACATGTACGTCAGTTGCTCTGGCAGGTTCTCTGAGCTGGTCGATACTCACCTAACCTTCTCTCGTGCGCAACTCTCTTCCTTTCAAGACTCTTAAAAATACATAAAATAACTAAAACAAATAAAGTAATACTCGTTCGCGAAAACATTCGTTCGCGTTCGGTCAGTTGTTCACATTTACGTCAGTTGCTCTTGCAGGTTCTCCTCACTGGACAATACTCGCCTAACCTTCTCTTGTGTGAATATCTCTTCCTTTAAAGACTCTTGAAAATACATCAAATAACTAAAGTGATACTCGTTCGCGAAAACATTCGTTCGCATTCGGTCAGTTGTTACATGTACGTCAGTTGCTCTGGCAGGTTCTCTGAGCTGGTCGATACTCACCTAACCTTCTCTCGTGCGCAACTCTCTTCCTTTCAAGACTCTTAAAAATACATAAAATAACTAAAACAAATAAAGTAATACTCGTTCGCGAAAACATTCGTTCGCGTTCGGTCAGTTGTTCACATTTACGTCAGTTGCTCTTGCAGGTTCTCCTCACTGGACAATACTCGCCTAACCTTCTCTTGTGTGAATATCTCTTCCTTTAAAGACTCTTGAAAATACATCAAATAACTAAAGTGATACTCGTTCGCGAAAACATTCGTTCGCGTTCGGTCAGTTGTTCACATGTACGTCAGTTGCTCTTGCAGGTTCTCCGAACTGGTCCATACTCGCCTAACCTTCTCTCGTGTGAAACTCTCTTCCTTTAAAGACTCTTGAAAATACATCAAATAACTAAAGTGATACTCGTTCGCGAAAACATTCGTTCGCGTTCGGTCAGTTGTCACATTTACGTCAGTTGCTCTCGCAGGTTCTCCTAACTGGACGCTGCTCGACCTTCTCTCGCGCAAACCTTTGGTACTCTCGCGGAGCTCGCCGCGCATGGAACGGAATCGGCGACAATCGCGGACGGTTTCGAGGCTCGGTGCTCCTTTTAAATCATCGGCCGGTTAATCGAGCCTGACGGTGGTCTGGGCACGGTCGGTCGTTTCAGTAACGAGCCGGACACGGGAGAAAGCGGGAAATTAATTTCGTTGCTCGCGGATGTTCGCAGCACGAGCCGTGTACGCGGCACGGCTAACGAGCCCGGCTCCTCCGCGGAGTTAAAAGTAAACGCTGCGCGTTGGATTAAGATATCGCGGGGATTACTCGCGGCGTTCGAGCGAACGGATCGGAAGAAGAGGCGAGGTGAAGGCGCGCGATGCGAGACGATGCGAGTCGAGGCGATGCGAGTCCAGGCGAGTCGAGGCGAGTCGAGGCGAGTCGAGGCGTGCGAGCGACCGGGAACAGGACCAAGCGGGAACCGGGTGGATACGTATGGAAAAAAGAAAAACCGGGAAAAGCTTTAATGCGCGCGCCACACCGGTGTATTAACATCCCCTCGACCGGTGCGGTTCGACTAATTGCGCGAGCCGTGTAATCCGTGGATTCCGGCGCAACAAAGCCGCGTACGCGGTGGATTATATCAATTAGAGAGTGGTGTATGTACGGTGAGAATGGCTTTACGGGAACGGGGGGGTACGGAATAGGAGAGAAATGAGCGAGGAAAAGACCCGCTGAACGGTATGGTGGGGAGGTGAAGGGTGGTGGGGATCAAGGAGGATACTCGAAGGCTGCAATGCCCCGGCGCCTTGTACACCTGGTCGTAACGAGTGTTAAGTGTTACCGGTGCTAAAAGGACGAGGGAACTGTGAACGAGGAAGGATACACGACAGCAAGCTAATTATAATAATCCGTCGGGGGCTATGGGGTTCGATGAATGACGGCCGGCCCCTCTTTGCGGTCGAGGGGACAGAAAATCCGTGGTTGCCACGGGCGCGCGAGAGAGACCACCCGTTTCCGGTTTCGTCACCCTCTGCGCGAGAGAGGTATACGGGGGTGCTGGGATTAGATCGACGACCTTCTTCATCCTCTTCTTGATCTTTCTTCCGATGATCTTCTTTTTCGAGCGGTGGCGAAGCTTGAGGGGTAAACATTTTGTTCAGTATGGTACGTAAGTGTACTCGAAAGTGTAAGTGTTGTTCAAGTTTGGGGAATTGTTCGATCGTTGTGACGAAATGATACGGGTGGTAAGATTACTCGGACGATCTTTTTGATTAGAGAGATGTTTCTTTTTATATGTTGAGACGCAAGAATTGTATAAAGCGTAGTATTGTGTTACAGTTTGGGTTGTACTCTAATCGAATCTTTTCTGCGAATGCAATTTTCTTCCGGTAAAAGTATAGATGATAAGTTTAGGTCACTCTTTCATCTTCGTGGAAGCAGAGTATGTATTTCATTTAAAATCGGACGAAATTCAGTAAAATGGATATCCGTAGGAAAAGGTGCGTTTATCGCGAAGGAGACTCGAAACTTTCGCGTACCGGTTATTCGCAGGAATTTAATCGAGCGAGGGTAATACTTGTTCGTCGTTTCGAGGCTTGTGTCACGTTTTTCTGCAATTCTCCGAACCGGGGAATAAAATATCGCGTCTTGTTTATAAAAACACCGACAGAGCTCGAAGACCGAACAAGAAGACCAAGACGTGTAAATTCGACACGAAAGAATCAAAGACGAATAAATTCGATTCAAACAAAATCGGAGACGAATAAATTCGATACAAACAAAATTGAAGACGAATAAATTCGATAAAAACAAATCAAAGACGAATAAATTGGATACAAACAAAATCGAAGACGAATAAATTTAGTAAAATAAAAGAATCGTCTACGATACAAAATTGGAGTGTACGTCGACACATAAATTATTACCCAAACTTTGCGTCTCGCTGGTCAGAACGCGATGTATACAAATACCTCGTCGAAACATCGACTCGGGACAGATTGGAAGAAAAAGTTTTACCCTCGAGGACGTCGCGCAGTCCGTAAACGCGAGAACGACAACAAGCTACAAGTGTGACATTGTAGCCGAATAGACAATTTCCTCGAAACCGATCACACGGTCACCAAGGTGAATTATTTACTCGGAGCCGCAGTCCAGGGTTCTCGTTCGGCGGGTTCGTTCGTCGAGTGGTTAAAATGTTCGTATCGAACGAATCGCGCGATAAATAACGCGTACGGTCCCCATTAGCCGCGGATCTCTTCTTACCGTGCAACGTTTAGAAACTACCGTTCGCGATACGTGGTATTGTTAATAAACCCAACGCTCTACGAGCCTGTTCTTGCCCGAATTCCAACGACCAGGTCCACGTGGAGCTGCAATTTATCCCGCGGCGGTGGACTACGTATACATTCGCCAGGCATCCCCGGCTCGGTCGTTCCCAGGACGATCGGTTATCGGCGTGGATTCGTTCCGGTAGCGATACGATGTGCGTGTTGCACTCGCGATCGAAGGAATTCCATCGAGGGGCCATCTTCGAACCGGCCGATCGCTGCATTAACGCCGAGACGTCGGCGTCGTCGCGGGGGGAAAAAAAGTAGCGGTAATAATCTCGACAGCCAGAAGACGTCTGGATCCATCGAAAGGGGGATGCATAAAGGAGTAAGTAGAAACGAGTGTAAAGAGAGAGAGAGAGAGAGAGAGAGAGAGAGAGAGAGAGAGAGAGAGAGAGAGAGAGAGAGAGAGAGAGAGAGAGAGAGAGAGAGAGAGAGAGAGAGAGAGAGAGAGAGAGAGAGAGAGAGAGAGAGAGAGAGAGAGAGAGAGAGAGAGAGAGACAGAGGGCAAGAATTAGCGGAAGAGAGATTGAAAGAGGGAGAGAAATAAGCGAGCAAAAGTCAGCGTTGGAGAGACAGAGAGAGGGTGAAAAGAAGAGAGAGAAAGAGAGAAAGAGGGTAGAAACGTGTGAGGAATAATTAGCGAAAGAGAGATAGAGAGGATAGAAATGTGGAAGAAAAAATTAGCGAAAGAGAGACAGAAGGTGGAAATGTTGAAGCAAAAATTTGTGTCAGAGAGATAGAGAGGATAGAATTGTGGAAGAAAAAATTAGTGAAAAAGAGACAGGGTGGAAACGTTGAAGCAAAAATTAGTGTCAGAGAGACAGAGAGAGGGAGAGAAGGAGAGAGAGAGAGAAAGAGGGTAGAAACGTCAGAGCAATAACTAGCGAAAGAGAGATAGAGAGGGTGGAAACGTTGAAGCAAAAATTAGTGTCAGAGAGACAGAGAGAGGGAGAAAAGGAGAGAGAGAGAGGGGGTAGAGACATGAAAGCAATAATTAGCGAAAGAGAGATACAGAGGGTAGAAACGTTGAAGCAGAAATTAGTGTCGGAGAGACAGAGAGAGGGAGAAAAGGAGAGAGAGAGAGGGGGTAGAGACATGAAAGCAATAATTAACGACAGAGAGATAGAGAGGGTGGAAACCTTGAAGCAAAAATTAGTGTAAGAGAGACAGATAGGGAAAGAAAGAGAGGATAAACATATAGGAGCGAAAGTTAGCTCGAGAGAGATAGAAAGAGAGAAGATAGACACATGGGAGTTGGTACGAGAGAGATAAAAATAGGGGTAGGGACAAATGAGGAAAAATTAGTGTCAGAGGGACCGAGAGAGCTGAAAGAAGAGGGAGAGGGTATGGAAACGTGGGAGTAACAATTAACGCGAGGGAGACAGAGAGACAGAGAGATACACATTCGCATAGAGCGAGGGCGAGAGAAACATTCACACAGAGACGGATCAAGAGAGTCGAGATGCCATCGGATAGGGGGGGAACGGTGTGCAGAGGGGCAAAAAGAAAAGGTAACATCCCTCCCAAGCCTCTCGTCCCGATCGTGGTGTGTCGTACGCGGTCGTGGCCAGTCTCGCGAATGAACCAATAATGAGTTAAATGCAATTAGCCCCCGCCACCCGGTACGGGCACGTCGTTCGGCCATGCACGGGCGTGAGAATGAAATATTGTAATTCATTTGGCGCCCCCGGGCTTTGGCAGGATGCATTACCCATTCCGCTAAGCGCGATAGCGTCCAAAACTTGCAACGTTCGCCTCTTGGTTCGCTCGCTCGCTCGCTCGCTCGCTCGCTCACGGGACGCGTGTGTGTGCGTAAGCGCGAACGAAGGAATGACCTCAGATGGATATCGGTTAATAGCTTTTTTCGGGCCGAGGTTTCAACGAGCGAGACGAAGGGTGAGGCAGCGGAACGATGAGAAGGAGCAAGGGCGGGGGGACTGGTTGCCAAAGTCTTCTTCGTCCTTCGCCCTTCCTCGTCCTTTCCACAGGACCCGGCCGGCTGTCGTTCGCCGATACGGTTCCGCTAGGCGGAGAAGGAACCAGGATCTGCTTAACATACGGTCGATTCGTTCGTTTTCCTCTTGCTCGCTCGTTCCCTCGCGCGTTTGTCCTTTGCAAACGGATAACAGCCGCTTCGCGTAGGTGCGTGCTCGCGTCTCTCCTCTTCCTCCTCTCCTCTCCCCTCTTCGTACACTCCTCGTAGGTGTGTAGCCTTTAATACACGCGTGCACGCGAGCCGCGCCTCGAGGTTAGGATTAGCTCTCTTTTAAGTTCGAGATGCCATGCGTCTTGCCCCCGGTTACGTGACTCCGGTAGATCGCGGGCACCGCGACGACGTTACGCCTCGAGATCGCTTTATTTTCTTTCCTTTCTTTCCAACACGGGAACGTTTAACAGTACACTCGACCGGATTGTGCCCCGTCGAACCCGTAGTTAGCATTGTTCGTTCAATCGGCAGCGGATGGCTTCGTCGGGGGGCTGTTGGGTACCAGGGGGGGACACTTGGGGCACTGATGCGTTCTCTTTGGTGAGAGAATACTTCTGGACTTTGTAAACGTACAAAGTACACTTATTCCATTCGTCGTTAATATTCTGTATCGATGTTTTCGGGGATAGACTTTTCGCCATATTGACTCTTGAGCTCCGATTTAAAAGCGGCCATTGTCAGGGAAATAGTTTCAAAGGCATTCGAAATTTTCCGAAAGCCGTGTTAAATAATTCAATTTCTTAACGAAGATGAGTACTTATCGTTAAATACGTTTGTACGTATTTCTTATATGTTATTTCGATTGTTCAACAATACCTCGTACACCTCGTCGCGAGTTAAGTATAACAATAGATTGCTCGATAAGTTTCGTCGTTTAATAAGAAACGTAGCTATTAGGTTCGTCGTTTTATTTTTCTAAAGATGTTACTACTGTTCGATGAACGTTTGTGAAGTTTCACTATCTGTCGACTCGTTCGTATCGGTTATTCAAACGTTGAAGCGTCATACTATTATTTTACAATGAAGAAAGCTTATCGAACAACGTACCAGCAAGGAGGATTTGATTTTTCCAACGAAAGAGCTCCAAGCTGTTTCTCGAATCACCCTGTACACGTTGTTATTAATACACCACTAGCCTTCTGTAACCGATCTGAAGAAACCAGACTAGCTGCGGACTATTTCACACAGACATCAATTCAAACGTTTGATCCCTCTTTGGACGAACTAGAGCGTTGACGACCAGACAACTTCCATTCGCGATTAGACGACCACGGAGATCAATATTTTCAACAGCCACTCGACTTAAACTAGCGCATCGCGAACCCAGCTCTCGAAACTTCCAACGGAGCTGCCATTTTTCCAGCACGAAGATCCTCGGAGATAATCGTTCGAGAAGTATACTACACTGTACACACGGTAGAAGAGTAGTTCGCCACAGGGCGAAAGAAACGGACGCGCAATAGCCAGGGGCGATTAACGAGCGGCAACGACGTTTCCCTCGGCGCGAGGAACCCTTCCCAAGAAGGTCCCCTTTCCTCTGACCCCTCTAATTAGCCGTCACGCAGCGGGCCGATATCGCATACGGAGTTAATATTGTGCTAGGTGCGCGATCGAGATCGTCCAGGAATATTAATAATCAGTCGTTAGTCACTCCCTTTCATTAGCAAACGCACCGGACGGAGCCCGTTTTGGAAGCCAAGCCTGCCAACCCGTCTAATTACCACCGCTATGCGCGGCCACCACGTCGGCCCCCTCGCCATGGAACTAGCCTGGACCGTGACAAACGCGCCGAGAAATCTGTTTCTTCGTTAGAACCTTCCTACGTTCTCCCTTCCCCGCTTGGTGAACCGTTGATGTCGACCGACGACGTCGGTGAACCGTCGTGGAAATTCGGGAAAAACAACCCGGCTCGAGCTCGAACCAACCTCGAAGATCGGATCGCAAACTCGATCGGGTTACCGCTCCGTTATTTTAAATTAACGAAACGCGGCGCTCGCGGGTCGCCGGGATTTCTTGGGTTCCGTTATCGGTGCTCTCATCGTACGGGGAGTTACGCGTCCTATATTTAAACCAGACGGGAACGACCACGACGATAAGTAGGAGACAGAGCCCGCATTCGAGGGAACTCTTCTATCCGGTACCGGTTGGGTAAAGATCACAATTACGGGTCGTTGGTTCTCGGGTTTAATCTCGAATTCCGTGAGATCGTGTCGCTCGAAGATCGTACGCGGGGAGGGGGTGGGGTATTTTAAACGTTGATTTAAATATCTGTTTCTGAAGGTGTATACGTTCAATGATTGTATTTTAGCGGAATATCGAGGAGCGACAGAATCTAGGAAGTACTTCTTTAGTAGTTCTTTAGTGGTGGAGGTTAAGAACGTTACTAGTAACGGTTTTTGTTATTTACGATCTAAAATACATGTGTATTTTTAAGTACACAATATGCTGTAGGTTATCGTTGTATTTTTACTAGTCTCCATTGATAGTTTCCCCTCTCCTTTCCTTGTGCATACACTTGCACTTCTTACTTATATCGTATGCTTCTTTGCACGTAGCATACAGCAGTGCACGATTATCGAAAAGGTAAAACTCGTTAGGTTTGCATCCTAGGTTCTACTCCTTGTGTTTCACAGCATTGAGAGCCGACTACCCGCTTGCGTGACAAGATGGCCACTGATATCAGATTCTACCTTTACTTGAGTTATCTACGATACGACGTACAGTCGTTCTACGTTTACTCAGGTTATCGACTATGCGATCTACAGTCGTTCTACGATGTAACTCGAGTATAACTTGTTCTACGTTTACTTAGGTTATCAACGATACCATGTATAATTGTTCCACGTTTGCCCAGGTTATCGACGATATCATGTACAGTTGTTCAACGTTTGCTCAGGTTATCAACGATATCATGTACAGTTGTTCAACGTTTGCTCAGGTTATCGACGATATCATGTACAGTTGTTCAACGTTTGCTCAGGTTATCGACGATATCATGTACAGTTGTTCCATGTTTGCTCAGGTTATCGACGATACCATGTACAGTTGTTCCACGTTTGCTCAGGTTATCGAAGATACCATGTACAGTTGTTTCACGTTTGCTCAGGTTATCAATGATATCATGTACAGTTGTTCCACGTTTGCTCAGGTTATCAACGATATCATGTACAGTTGTTCCACGTTTGCTCAGGTTATCGACGATACGATCTACAGTTGTTCTACGGTGTAACTCGAGTGTAACTCGTTCTACGTTTACTTAGGTTATCAACGATATCATGTACAGTTGTTCCACGTTTGCTCAGGTTATCAACGATACCATGTACAGTATTTCCAGAACTCACAATCGTTCCACCTTTACTCGAATTATCAATAACACCATTCTCTTCATTCCACGCCCATTGTCAAGGTCACCCCCAGTTTCGTCGACCCCCCGAAATCATTTCACCCGACCCACGGTTCCCACCAGTCTCGAACCTAACCCGTCCGAAGCTACACCGGCCATCGGCGCGCGGAAACGCCGGGAACTTGGTTCGAGTTTACATTAAAGAACGTTTAGCCCGTGGAGAAGGATTTCGAGAAAGAAACGGGGGGCTAGCAGGGCGTCGTCGTGTCGTGTAATCCGGTTAACCGTGGCGCGACGCGTCCGCGAAGAGCGTGGAGCGGTTCATCGACTGGTTCGAATCATCGCGCCGGGACATAAAACGGTCCACGGCGATTGCGAGGGCTCGCCCGAACGGTGGTAAAAGAATTCGCGACGACATTAAAGCGCTCGATACTAAATCTCTCGGTTTAATTATAAGCTTTCTCGCTCGCACACGGGAACAAGAAGAATAGATACGTGACCTGTCTACCACCGCAGAATGAATTAGTCGTTTTCTCGACAGGGACGATGAGAAGTCGGCGGAGGTGGAGGACGTACGGGAGGTAGGGAGGGGGGGCGTTCGTAGAGTAGTCTCTCTCGCATCGCGCGAGCATCGGCTCATTAATCTCTCGCGGTAATTGCGACCATATTCCGACGGAGC
The DNA here is from genome assembly GCF_051014685.1 of Ptiloglossa arizonensis. Lineage (NCBI taxonomy): Eukaryota > Metazoa > Arthropoda > Insecta > Hymenoptera > Colletidae > Ptiloglossa > Ptiloglossa arizonensis. Next base: position 18,842,680 of record NC_135055.1, read on the forward strand.
GCGGTTAAAACTCTCTTCCCGGCCGCTTCTCCCTTCGTCTTCTTCTTCTTCTTCTTCTGCTTCTTCATCTTCCTCAGCTTCTTCCACGTCATCTGCGGACCGAGGGGGGTAGAGGGAGGAGAGGAAAAAGAAAAAGACGGGAGCGCGCAGCGGGGGGAGAAGGCTCCCGATACCTGTCCGTCAGTCTCCATCGATTGCCAATATAACGGCGAGGACTCGAAACTCTTCGAGGGGTGAGACGAGTGGGGGGCGGGCAGGGGGGAGGGGGGCCCGTCGTCGACGGTTTTTAAACTTTTCATCGGCTCGATTTTCTCGTCGGTACCGAGCACGCCTCGTTCGCGAACCCTCCAAGTAGCCTCGGTCGATTCTCGACGAAGGGAACACCTTGTTTCAGAGGGGGGCCCCCCGGTCGTTGATTTTTCAATTTTTCACCGGCTCGATTTTCTCACCGGTGCTCCGGCATTCGTTCACTACCACCGTGAAAAGAAACTTCGGTTAATTTCCAAGCGACGCGATACCCCCTTGCAGAGGGGGGCCCCCGAGGTTGGTTCTCGAACTTTTCTCGGCTCGATTTTCGTCGTTGATACTTTCGCAGTACATCGTTCACAGAGAACATTCAAAGGGGCTTGTATTGATCTCCAAAAGAAAGAACACTCTTTTTCAGAGGGGGCCCCCTCTGTTGATTCTTCAATATTCTTCGACCAAGTTTTCTCACCGGTACCCTAACCCTCGTTTCTCTTTTGCGCACACTTCGTCCACAGCGAACGCGCAAAAGATCCCCGGTTAATTTCAAGCCGCCCCCTTCCAGAAGAGGGGGCCCCCGTTCGTTGATTTTTCAATTTCCATCGATTCGATTTTCTCCACGGTACTTCGATACCCTCTTGCTCGCGCCGCCGAACTCTCGAAAGGGATCTCGGTCGATTCTCGAGCAACGTGATACACCCGGCCCCCTTCCGAAAGGGTGTCCCATTTTGAATTTCGCAGACGGAGCCGCGCTCGGAGATACGGTAGCGGTGAGCGATACCTCGCGCGGCTCCGGCTTCTTAATTACGCTCGCAAATTAATTATGAGCTTGCATATTATTCGAACGATCGTTGTTGCTCGACTCGTTGCCAGTAATCCCCCTCCCCTCTCCCCTGCCGCTTCTCTCCCGGTCCGATCTGTGGGTTCGCGCGAGTATGCCGCGGTCACCGTTAATTATCGGTCGATGTAACGATCCTTGCGACCGAACCCACGAACCTTCGTCACGGCGACTCGATTCGTTGCCCTCCGAGGGACAGCGACGCGGTGGGGGGTTGGTACGAGGGGAGAGGTGTTTCCGTTTAACGATCCGAGCCCGTACTTTAGGGTGCTCGGACCGCGAAACCCGCGCTCGATAATTTCGTTCGGACGTATCGACCGTTCCGGGGAAATAAGTACACGTTACGGGATGTAATTTGTTAGGCCTAAACATTTCGTTCGGGCGTAAAATCGTTAAGAAAGGAATCGAGAAGTCGGAGGGACGGTCGTTCTCGATGGAACACGCCCGGGGAATCTCGCGAGGACGGAAGTCAATTTGGGTGGGGTTCTCGGTTTACGCGAGAAATTCGTTTCGCGAGATTGGAGCTCGTGAAGCGAGGAGGGGGGTGAGGTGGGGTGGGTTGGGGAGGTGGGGGCACGGGGCACGTTAATGCGTCTTCGACGGAGGTCCCTTCTTCGTTTGCTTCGCGATACGCGAAACCCTTCACGGGGTCCCCTCGTCGCTCCTCGGTCCTCGTCGGTGTTCCTCGCGAAACTGGAGATTCGTTCTCGGCTTGTCGCGTAAATTCGTAGCTTCCTTTCAACGGATCCCCTTCCCTGTCAACAGAGGATGGTATTGTTTGGAAAACTTGTGACAAAAACAAAACCACACTTGTCTCTGACGCTGTTAGAAAGCATACCTGTGCATCTCTGTTGGACTCTACCGTCCGTACAGCGAGAAAAGTAAACCGAGTCCCATGTGTGCGCAGTGGGGGAAGTAAGAGGTGAAGTAGTAGAAGCAACGAGTATATCGATTTATCGGGTAAACGGTACACCGTGTACAAGGTATAACGATGTAGCTAACTGTAACACAATGAGAACACCCGTTACTTCTCCCACTTGTAACTCTCCCCGCTCCTTGTACATCGATTTCGGTTCATTTCCCCGACCGCTCTCAAATTTTTCCCCATTCACGGACGTGAATTTTCCCTCGCTCCGGATTATCGTTCATCTTGGATGACATCTCCCCGTTTGGGCGGCGATTAATCCGCGTTAGCGAGGATTTACCGTAATAGGCGTGGTTATTAGGTGTGTGAGTGCGTACCGGATAGTGGTCGTCGTCGGGTAGGAAAAGCGCAAGCTCGTGAGACGCATACCGACGGACAACGGAGCGAAATGCTTCGGGATGGCTCGGTTCGATGAAAGAGGAGGCGAAAGGAGAAAAGATAGAGAGCGGCGGGGCAGACAGGTAAAGAGATCGGTGCCGGTAACGGGTTCTGAATCGATCCTATTCGAGCGTACCCGTAGATCGTCGGGGCTACCGATCGGGACTAGGAATCACGATCGTTCGACGGTTGGATCGCGAGGCTCGGATACGAGCGGGGCGCGAAGGAAAAGGACGCGGGGCCCGTGCATCCCTCCCCGTCGAGTTGCCCCGGGGGCCCAGAACGAGCGTTGCACCGAGCGTAGACCCTAACATCGCAGCGTGAGGCGTTCCACACACAACTCAAAGGTTGTTGACATAAACGGTCCGGGACGTACAACGTTTTAATACAAAGTTCTTTACGATCGGGGGCCCGGGCGCGCGCGTGCTCCCGCGGCCGCGACTGGCTCCTTCCCGTCCCGGGTCCCGGGAACAGTTTCTGTCCGGTGGGCCCTCTCAGATTAGGCCCTGTGGTGCGTATACGCGCCCGCATAAATCCCGGCCCTCCCATAAATTGCGATACGGTAGCATTAAAGTGAAAATAATGTATGAAATTTGCCTTTTGATCATTTTGTCGGCCGGGGGCGCGCGGCTTCCGCTCTCGGCTCCCTTTCTCCTGCCCGCCTCGTGCTCGCCCCCTCGTCTTTTTCATCTCCGTTAAGGGCCCCCACCGTTGGGACCGCGCGTACGAGTACGTCGATGTACCGATGCTCTCGTAGGCGCCACTTTCCGATACCCCCCCACCTACTCGAACCGGGACCGATTCTTTCGATCGTTTCGAGGGGGTCGCGCGTACCCCCATGCTTCTGTACGTATTTTACTCTATGTGTGTATGCGTGTGTGTGAATTTTGTCAGCGAACGCAAGACTTTGGTAAATGCGGTAGTTACCAAGGCCGAGACTACCGAGGGAACACCAAGGGTGATTTCTAATATCTAGGGTGATCTATGGTGCGAGAAAGATCTCGCGAGTACTCCAGTATTTTTTCTTTAAATTTTATTCTCGAACGGTCTACTCTGATAGATGCGGCGTTACGAAGGGTGAGGGTTATCGAGGGGACATCCTGAATAATCGATAACACAAAGAAGATGACGATGTCTCGTCCAAAAGGGTCTCTCGAGTTTCCCTAGGAGTGAACTACGCAGACTTTTGCTCTGGATGTGTCGCCATCAAGAGTAACTCCACGTAACGTCCAAGATGAAGGTCGAGGACAACCATCTTCCCTTCGATAGTGTCCTCTGGCTTCTCAACAGTGTCTTCCATCTTCTTCTTTCGAATATTGCTCTCGATGTGTCATCGTCGAGTGTGAAACTATTTCCAGTTGATGTAACGTCAGAGGTACCAGGGTAAAACTTTCCAGACGACACCTGGAGCAATCTGTACCACCTCGAGCACAACGATCTCCCTTTAAAAGGTGTCGTCTACCTTTTCAACAGTGTCTTCCATCTTCTTCTTTCGAATATTGCTCTAGATGTGTCACCGACGAGTGTGAGACTATTTCTACTCGACGTAACGTCAGAGATACCAGGGTGAGACTCTCCAGAAGACACCTGGAGCAACCTGTACCACCCCGAGAACAACGATCTCCCTTTAAAAGGTGTCTTCCATCTTTTCAACAGTGTCCTTCACCCTTTCCTCTCGAATTTTGATTACTTCTCGTCGTTATCGAGAGTAAGACCGTTCCCCATCGGTCGAGTGCAAAGGTGAACCTCCGGAGCGGGCAACCCTATGGTAATCGATGGCACGCGGAAGATGACGATCTCCCCGGTGCGCAACAGCCGCGCGAAGCGAACAGATCGGCCGATCGATGGCGACGCGTGATAACCGACACGCGGCGAGGGAACGTTTCCCGTTTAAAGCCGGACTTAGGGGGAATATTGTTCCCGGATTACATGCCATTACTGTCACGTGTAACACGCGGGACTCCATCGGGGGGACGCATCTTGCGATACGTCGGCGAGAGGACCTCCTAATCTCGCATCAGGCCCGGCGGGCCCCCGTGCGTTCGCGGCTCCTGCTCGTTCAGAAGCCCCACCCCCTCTCCCCTCTACTCTCCTCTACTCTCCGCTCGACGCGACTTCCTACTCGTCGTGTCGTCCACGGTGTTCATGAATCGCAAGCTCTCTCTTCTAACCCCCCCATCACCCCTTCCCCCATTCTACTCCACTCCGATCCCGTAGGGACGCATCCTGTCTAGGTAGCCGCTACTTATTTAACCCTAATTCCAGTCCTGCGGCGGACTTGCCGCGCTGAACGCGATCGCTCGAAAGCGGACGGACGAACAAACGAACTTACAAGCGACGCGTCTCGGATTACCGGCGCGGAGCTCAAACAAGGAATACGCGATAATAACGATTTCCAAGGCATTCATTCGGGCCCGCTTAGGTGATTTATAAAACGGGTTTATCGGAGTCCATCGAATCCTCCGGTTCTTCCCTCGGCAAAAAGAACAACTTATTGACACGCCTAACTAGCGCGCCGCGCATATAGAATAAGCGGCAGCTTCCGTGTTCGCGGGGATTATCTCACCGGAGAGAATCGCGAGGAATCGGGAAGGTCTTGAAGGTTTTCTTCTTTTTGGGGGACGGGGGGCGATGGTTTCTTTCTGGAAAATCAAGTGCAACGAGAAACGAGCCGGATGCAACACCGGAACGGGAAATCTTCGAGTTGCAATGGGAACGACGCGGTTCAATTATCGATGGAAAGTAGGGGTTGCAAAGGAGGAGGAAGAATCTTGGAGTTTCTGGTTTACGGAGGGTGTAGCGGGATAGTCGTCGAGTACGAGGTTGTGTAGCGTGTATCGCGCGATGACGCGTACGCGCTATCTGTGTTATAAATTGACGTAAGTGCGCCGCGATGAAAATCGAGGTAACCACGTCGAGGAAAACTCGTTAAACGCGGTACCTGTGGTTTATTGAAACGCTATAACCCGTCCTGGGTGTAACGTGCTCCATAGTGGATGAAAGACATCGCCGATAATGACGAGATACACGTCGTGACTAGATTCGTTGAAAAAAAGGAGGACTGTGTCGGGAGAATAAAATAATAATGCTTTAACGTTGGTAATAAACTAGTACCGCGGTGTTCGTTTATATTGAAAAAAGGGGATACGTGACGTGCGTTGCAAGAGGGTTCGAACGGAGGACCGTGAAGATTCGAAGACTTCGAAGTAATTAACTTCAGACTCGGTGTGAGAAATTGGAATCGAAGTATCGTGGCAATGAAAAATTTATCGGGTAGCAAAAAAGAAAAAGAAAAAAGTGATAAAAAAAAGAGATCGAAAGCGGAAAATTTCATATACCGACCCGATATCCACGCAGGACATTCACGATCCGACCCGAATCCCCTCCAGTGTTCTTCCCTCGATGTAACTTCGCGCCGCGCCGCGATAAAGATACGATCGCGCCGTGGACCTCCTTTGACGAACAATCCCTTCTTTTTTTTTCTCAAATAATTAGAAACCACTCGCTCTTTCCACGCGTACGCGAGTTAACTTCTCGCCGACAGCTTCTTCGGGCAAAGTTAAACACCGTTCGAACCGCGTGTACCCAACGAGAGGGTATCCTACCGACAAACCTCTCGAGCGCGCCTCGAGTACCTAACTGTGTTTGTTCCATCGACTGTACACGCGACAAGGGGTAACTGGTGATTTCGAGAGATTTCGGGAGGTGGGGAGGGGGACCCCGACGCCATTTTTCCTATCGCGATAATACCCGGCTATTCGATGGACCTCGATAAAAGAACGTTCGGCGGATGCCCGGTATCCCCACCTCGTTCGAGGGCCGTGCTCGTTGCCATTTTTGCAACAGTGTAATGCGCAGTGTCTCGCCGCTTCGGTGAACGAATTATGCAAAACACAGAGTCGAATAACCGGGGCGAGAACGATCGACTCGCGGCTGATCTCGCGAGCGTGGTGCGTGCGTGCAAGTAATGCGAGCGTGAGCGGGCACACGGTGCCCTCGGTGTGCCCGCCGCGATCTCGCGCAACGAGCACGAGTGTTTATCTATACGCGGCGTAACGCGAGCGTGGCTTAGGCGCGATTGATTCGGTATGCGCTTAAGCAGGATCGATAAACGGCGGGACGGTGTAATAACGCCGGACACGCCGGGCATAATTCACTTACCCGTATTAATTATGATCGCGCGGGTAATCGCCCGATTTATCGGAATAACCGGCTCTCGATGCGCGAGCGCGAAGTTCAAACCGGGTGCCTCGTGAGAGGTGTGGCGGAGAGAGACCACTTTGTCGCTGGACGACCAGACACGCGATCCCTCTTCGCGGAAAACTGCTCGACGGGAGCCCTCTGCATCCTCGAGGGGGGCAATTTGTTAATCGGAGATGGAAAAAGATCGATTGCCTTTCGACGTTTTCTCCGATCCCAGAAATCATCGGGAAGATGGGAGTATTTTGCGAAGTTTTTGTAATACGTCAATGTTCTTCGCGGAAAACTGCTCGAGAGGGTTGTGCATCCTCGAGGGGGGCAATTTGTTAATGGGAGATGGAAAAAGATCGATTGCCTTTCGACGTTTTCTCCGATCTCAGAAATCAAAGGGAGGACCGTAGTATTTTGCGAAGTTTTTGTAATACGCCAATGTTCTTCGCGGAAAACTGCTCGACGAGAGGGTTGTGAATCTTCGAGGGGGGCAATTTGTTAATCGGAGACGGAAAAAGATCGATTGCCTTTCGACATTTTCTCCAATTCCTGAGAGCATCGGGAAGATTTTGTGAAATTTGTATAATATGTCAATGTTGGATGCACTCTCGATTTTTGGAAAATATGGGGCCCCCTTGGAGAACGGTGCGTTCGTTGAAAGAATTCGAAAAGGGGGGCAAATTTCAGGTGGAAATATCGAGTTTCTTTTCTTGTAGACATTTTTCTGGAAGGGGGTATTATCGTGGGGGAATTTTAGTGAAATTCAAGAAACGGAATATTACTGCTCCCTCTTGGATTGATATGCTGGTTATGTTTCGTTGAGGGGGGCATTCTGGTGATAATTTCGAATAGAAGAATTTAATCACTGTTTTTAGTATAGTCAATGTTAGGCAAAGTCCCTCTTTGAAGTGCTCTTCAGGCTCATCCATTTCTCGGTGGACCCCCTCGGGAATTACACCAGAATCTCACAGAATATTCGAAAATGTCGATTATCACCAAACACAAGTACACATAGAACAGTATCTTAAAAACAAACTTTATCAATATTCGAAACAATACTCTCCAAACTCAACCATCTTCATTCCCCTCCCTTTCCTCATTTTGCTCCCGGATCGTCCACCTTGGTAAATTTCCCCAAAGCGTAAATCCCCTCGGATTAGCATTTTCGTAAAATCCACGGTGCGAATAACTCCTCGCGGGTGCCCCGTTCCCTCTCTCTCTCTCTCTTTCTCTCTCTTTCTCGGGGTACCGCGCGCGCTGTCGGGTCGTTAAAGAACGTCGAGTACAGTTGTATAATTAATAGAAAAGTACAAGCGACAGCAGCATGTGCCGGTGCAGACTGGCCGCGGCGATACGCGGACAAAAGTACGCGGTGCTGAGAGATGACGGTGGCAGATAATCGTGGCAGGGTACACGGTCGCCTAGGTCGCTGGAAATTCGAGCGAGAGAGGCGAACGCGACGGAGTGAAACGATCCGGCACTGGTTGCGGAGGGGGCACAGGGGCCGGGGGACCACGAGCTCGAAGGAATTGGAAGTCTTGAAACCGTGGACTGCGCGTGTTGGTACGCGCGTCCCATACTGTCCACGATTATTCCCCGCCGTGTACGTCCGCGAGTGCGTGACAAATAAACACTCGTTCGTTCGCTCGCTCCGCGACCGAGCGTACGGGAATTTGCATTCGCACGCATAATACGCTCGGTGATCCCACGAATCTTCGCGTACTACTCGCGGCACTCTCGTATTTTTCCAAGCGAAATTTTGACTTATTCGAACACGGATCTCTGGTTTTTTTTTCTCGCTTTCTTTCGTCTCGCGCGCGCCGAGATTCTGTCCGCGAACTCGGTGATTGTCGAAACTTCCACCGACATGGACGAATAGAAATTCGTTTACATCGCGGCGAAGAAGAAACTTTTTACGACTCTCGCGTACTATTCACGGGACTCTCGTGTTTTTCCAAGCGAAATTTTGACTTCTTCGAACCCGGACCTCTGTCTCTTTCTTTTTCTCGCTTCCTTTTCCGAGATTCTATCCGCGAACTCGGTGATTCTCGAAACTTCCACCGACATGGACGAATAGAAATTCGTTTACATCGCGGTGAAGAAGAAACTTTTTACGACTCGCTCGTAACGTTTTTCTTACGCACAAATCTATTATTTTTCTTTTTTTCTTGCATCGACGGAATGCTCGTTCCGTAGCTCGTTGAATTCGTCTCGATACCTGGTGCTCGACCGGGCGTGGAAAATCGAAGCTGACTTTGGAAACTGTACAAAAAAAAAAATCGAACGCGTTCGCCTCGAAAGCCCCGAGAAATCGTTTCCAACTCTTGAAAAAAATATGGTCTTCCATCGTGCGGAGAATCTTTCAATTTTTCCTTACCGTACAAAGTACAAAACAACATTCTCTAGCTTTTTTATTCTCCCATGGATCAATTTAAAATACCTTTCCAGTGCGCAAGAAATGTTCTCGAATATCTTTCGTACCGCGAAAGCACGGCTAAACAATTCTCAATTTTTGCCTCTCCAAGAGACGAATAAAAATAATCTCGATCGTTGTTCCTCGAAATCGACTCGAGTCTCGCGCTATTTTTCCGCTAATCGAAACGCGAATTATCGTTCAAAACTCGCGATTCGTACCTCGAGCGTTCTCGCACCTTTCCTTTCGCGCGACAAAAATAAATAACGATACGCGTTATTAAGCATCGAGGACGGTTACTGAAAAACGAAAAGAGCGAACAAGATGTACCATAGCAGAGGGGTGAGGAGACGGTTACAGGGTAGGGCGCCACGAGGGGCCCGCGGGTCGATGGGATCGCGCGACGTCGAAAGCGGAAACGCGTCGCGTACGCGTCGCGCATAAATAATACCGGCGCGGATCGTCTTTTGATTCGCGGTGCCCGATCGGCGTCGCGGGGCCCCGGTTCCAAGTACAATGTTACCGGCGAGGAGCTCGTCGGTAATTCCCTCCGCGTAATCGGAATAACGCGCGGCAATAACTCACGGCGGGCCGAGTAATTATTATCGCCGGTGAGCGCAGACGGTTACTCGGCCGGCGGATGCTCCGCAACGTTTTATTGATGATTTACCGCCGGTTGCGTGCCAACGAAACGTATCGCGACGGGGTTTTGAAGCTCGTTACAAACGATTCGGGGGGCTGTTCCTTATTAAACAAAGTCATTTTTAAGGAGCTCCCGCTCGCACGCGATCGATACTTTTTTGCGGGGGTTTTGTTGTTGGCGAGAGCTCTCTCGCCTATATCGAATCGCGCGGCGAACGAAGAAGGGACTTGCGACCGCGGGGCCCCGGTGGCTCGCGTTACACGTCCTTCAGCGGGCGAAACGGCCCCCCTCGACAACAAGAGTAGAGAACGAAAGAAGGGAGAGGGGTAGGGTTGGTTGGTCGGTTTGCACACCGAAAACGGACCCCCTGGTCGTTTATCCGACGTAGGAGCTTTCCCCGCGTTCGATAGAGACCACCCCTCGGGTCCCCTCAGCGGTAATCCGAGAGGCTAGGGTGGCGCGAAGAAGGGGGGCCCTGTAGACGTTCGAGCGTTGAGTTGGGAAGCAGTTTTGGGCACGATAGGCGAGATACGGCACCTCGGGGCCGAATTTCGACGCGTCGCTCGGCATCAGGCCAAACGAGCGTGAACCGCGGACCGATTAAAGGGGGTTGTTACGACAGGGGTTATGCCCGTTCGCGCTCGACCGTACGGACGACACGCATTTATACACGGTGAATCTTTACGCGAGTTTTTTACGGCTCCTTTCGGATCTCGCTGACACGTTTCCCCCCCTGGTGAGGTCTACGGGTGGAACCAGAGAAACCCACGAGTACGAGAGAGAGGGAGAATCGGAGTCGAATCTCTCTTCGTCGAACTGCCCCGTAAAGAACCGCGAGATACGGGGATTTAATGGCCGTTGGTTACGACCGGACGAACTAGTTACATTTTATCGACCTTCCATTTCGGGACGTACGAATCTCTTTTCTCCGTTTCCACCCACACCGACCCTCGCTTCTTGGCTGGGGAGGCTTTCGTTGGCAATACGGAGATCCTGCTCGTCTAGATTAAGTACCTTTGAGACTATCGATACGAATACGGTGTGTTAAAGGTGTCCTAGGTGACCAGAACTCTTTGTAGACTAGTCTCTCTTTGAAAGATTACCACTAACTCTGTAGTAAACAGAGTTCTGCGTATAGAAGGTGTCTAAGCTTATCTTTAACTAAGAACGTCTATTTCTCTGATAGGTAGATATTTTGTGAAAACAATCTCCCTTTAAAACATCACCACGAACATCCTGCATTTGTTAAACACGCATTAAACTCTCTGTACTAAACAGAGTTCTGCATATAGAAGGTGTCTAGACTTGTCCTTAACTAAGAATGTCTACCCCTCTGATAGATAGATTTTTTATGGTAAACAATCTCCCTTTAAAACATCACAACGAACATTCTGCAGGTCGAGAAGGAGAAGGTCGTTTCGTTGATCGTAACACGAACCGGGGGAACGACGCGAGGAAAATCACCGTAATTGGAAGGTGAACCGACACGGGGTTTTCGCGAGTGGTTTTTCTCACCTGGCGTGATCGCGTCGCGTCGCGTCGCGTCGCACCGCGTCGTTGGTATCGTCATCGACGCACGCGTTTACACGCGGACACGTTTATGAGCGGGACGCGCGAAGGTGGTGAGCACGCGCGGCACGCCGAGATTTCCACCGCGACGATAATGTCAACGACTGGGAATGTCGACAGGCAGGATAGATCGGACGACGGCAGTTCTGGGTGGGTTCTCGTTCGCGTTCTCTCTTTGCCTTCGCTGCATCGATGACGCCACCGGCGCGCACCTGTGCAGCCCGCGTGTGCATCGACGATGCCACCGCTCTCGCCCGATTAAAATCTATACCGTGTCTCGTTGTACCTACCCGAACCACCACGGACCGCTCGAAATCGTTTCGGTTTCGCGGCGAGTTCACTCGACTCGCTTCCATTTCCAAGAAATTACTTTTCATCTTATTTCAACGAACATGGACCCGGGAACGATAGGAAAATACAAAGGACAACTGATGGACGAGGAGAGGGGACGAAACTAAGTCACCCCTTTTTGGATGATATTGAAGGATGTTTCCGTTTCGCGGTGAGTCCTTCGAGTTTCTTTTGTTTTCTTCTCAATTTAAATCGAGGATGCAGGAAACTATCAAAGATCGCGATGTGGTATTAGAAGAGGGGAGAGATACAGAGGAGAACGTGGAAAGCTTCCTTTTTCGAAGGCATTGAAAGACATTTCCGTTTCGCGGTGTGTCCTTAACTTCTTTCGATTTTAGATGAGTTACTTTTTTTCTAATTTGAAACCAGGGCGCTGGAAACTATTAGAAACTGTGATAGGACAGTAAGAGAGAGGGGAGAAACCGAGGATAGCGTCGAAACCCCCTCTTTTAAAGCAGTGGAAGAGGCGAGTCTTCTCCTCTTCGACTCGGGATCAATTTTTTTCCCGTCGAATTTAAACGGAGGATGCGGAAACGATAAGACATTGCGACGGGGCACAGAACCAAATGGTGATGGGGGGGAGAGAAACGGAGAATCGTGTCGTGTAGCCCTCCTCGAAACCGTGGCAAGTCGTTTCCCTTCCACGTTGTTCCCCCTCCCCGTGTCTCGAGTTCGGACCAGATTTTCTGTCCCTTTCCTTTTTTCGAATCTAAACGGAGGGCGCGGGCACGATAAGACGACGCGAGGGGGGGTACCGGGAGGGGGGGCAGGGAGTCACGTTGGACCCACGGTCCACGGGTGGAAGACGACTCTCTTACGGTGAAACGTGGAATTCCTGAGATAAGGGGGGGCACACCGAAGTGCCGAGATATTTCAATTCGGTGCCGTTTATCTCGCGGCCGTTGACTTCCTCGAGTAAAAAGCGTTAAAAAGGCTTTAACGTAATTACCGACAAATTCGTGGCGGCGCGATGGACGAGTACCTGGCAGGCGTCGAGAGATTACTCGGAGTGGCGAGCGTGTGAAGCAATAGGGACGAGTCGCGCGCGCTGTCGTAAGCCTTCCGTCGGCGTATCGGCTACTCGCGCATAAATCACCGAACGGTAAATGCTTTCGCCAGAAATACGAACGGCCCGTGGCATTGAACGGAACGAACGAACCGTGATCGACCTTACCTTCTCTTCGATTGCCACCGTAACATTCTGCCGCGACACTTTTCCACGACCACTCCACTCCATTTACGCTCGAAGCGCAACGAGAAAAATGGAAACCATCGCGTTACGTTCCACGCGATCCGCATCGCGTATTTTTTCCTCGAGAATGTTCAATTTCACGAAATACAACGAGCACGGTATGGAGGTATTTTGGAGATGTTTGTACGGATCTTTTCGCAATGTTTTAATGTATCTTGGATCTTTTTGTGGGATATTCTGCTTGGATTTTTCGATGTCGCTGGTGCTCGTCGCGATAATTGTCGCGCTTCGAACCGAGGTCGTCGCGTTCGCTTTCGACCATTCGTGAAATTCAAGGCTCGTAAACTTCTCTCGATCATTCTCACCGAGATTGATTCTCAGCTTTGGTTGGAAGTAATAATTGTCATCGTTTTCTCGATATTTTGAAAAATTTATTTCAAATCGTGTTATAAAGTTCGGATTACGATATCTAGGAATTATAATATGTAGAGATTATGGTATGTTTGAATTATAATATATTCGGATTATAATTTGTTTAGATTGTGATATTACGAATTGTAATACGTTCAGTTTAGAATGTTTCAATAATAATATACTATAATATGTTCAGTTTATAATATGTTTCAATAATAATATATTATAATATGTTCAGTTTATAATGTATTATAATATGTTCAGTTTATAATGTATTATAATATGTTCAGTTTATAATATGTTTCAATAATAATATGTTCTAATATGTTTCAATAATAATATATTATAATATGTTTAGATCATAATATTACGAATTATACTGTGTTCAGTTTACAATATGTAGTTTATCATAGCGTGCAGGTATCTCGCGTATCCAGTAGCACACTGATTGTACATACAAAACTACAAAGTAGAGATAAAGAAACGTACAGCAACATAACTTAGTGCGATGACAGTGTCGTGTGCTCTCGCTTTGAAACTGACGAGAAAAATCCAAAAGCAAAAATAGCCAAACTGTTGATCCCAACGACCCTTCTGCTCTAATACAGAGTCCTCGAAACTAACATCAACCATCCACTATCAAAATCTGACACTTTTTAGATCACTGTTGCATCCATTCCAAAAAATCTTACCAAACTTACCGGTCAAACGTAAATTCGAAACTACGATCTCTCATCGAAAGACCATTGGTTTTCACTATCTCGCAAAATCGTACCCTTTTCAAACTCCACTTGTAATAAAGCTCCGTTCGCTCTCGTTCCTCTACAATTTCCCTCGCAAGCTCGAAACCACGTGTACCTCGAAATTATTGAATGAAAAGAAAAAAATTAAACAGAAAGTTTAAAGTTTCAGCGGTACCACGGCCGGTGAAAGCGCCTCGAGCGGTTTCGTACGCGTCGGCCATTTTTCCGTGGTACCGTCGACGAGGGGGGGAAGGACGATAGCGGGACGTTCCCCGCGTTCGGGAAATTACCACGCGCGGCTCGGAACCCTCCTTATCGCGTCGGATATTTTAGTAGGCGCATAACCGACGCACTCTGGAATCTTTTTATTTCTTGGCACCGCTGCCGAGGAATCCTTCTACGTCGAACCGGTGACCGCCGCATTCCGTCTCCACTCGGTTTATGGCGGGCCGATGTAAACGTAAATTAAAGAAACACGCGGTAGAAAGCTCTCCCGGGGCCCGAAGGCGCGGCGTGTAGGCGCACGGGAAGGTGAAAACAGTCGAGGCAGTTAGCGACGAGGTGTTAGCTCAACCTTGCCCGGTACACCGCCGTAAGTTTCTACGCTGTCGGCTTGCAGCGTGATCTACGGACAAGGCCGGCCCGGGCCCCGAATTTACACGCTAAACGCGCTAAAACGCGCTAAAACCCCGGTAGCGTTAAAAGCCACGTGCCCCGTGGCTCAGTTACGTCGGTAACGGTGGTGGTTAATTCGACCGTTCCTTTGTTCGAACCCGTGAAACGTGGGACGCTGTTCCATCCTCGAGCGGCCGCTCGTAAACGCAACCGAGAACGCATCGAAAAATCTCGCGCGGATCACCCAGCCAGGAAAGCATTAAGATTTCGTCGAAGATTAGCGACTCGGTGCGTCTCCGAGCACGGAGACCATCGCCGAATCATGCTCGGACTCGTAATAATTCGAGACACGGGGGCCACCGAAGGTCGAGAGGGAACACGACTAGGAGATAAACTCGTGAGAGAGACAATTCGCGAAAACGTCTTTTTGGAAGATGGGAGAAAGAGCGAGGCGGGGACCACCGAAGGAGAAACTTAAAGTAGGGGTGGAAGAGACACGGTGGTGAATATCGAAGGGGGGAAATTGGTTAAAATTACTGGTCGAGGAAAATGGAAGATCACTGTGGGGAATATTGATGGATAAGGAACTGTTTGAAAATATGGAAAGTGACATAGTAACGAAACGAGAACTTCTGGAACCTTTGGTCAGAGAAGAGTTTCACTTCCTAAAATCACCGCAAGAGCGTAGAGTTGGCGTGGGTCTATAAGTGCTCTTAAGTACGTTGGTCCGGAAGATGGTAAACCGAAAATGTCCAAAACGAATGCTTCGAGTACCTCCTTAAAGATCATCGTGTCTATTTTGTACACCGAGTCGAGACCTTTTATAAACACTCTGTATCTATCGGAGTGCCTAGATCTTTCCCTAGCTGAAAATCTATCCCCCATCACTATCAGGAGAAAAGAATCTTCGCTCTCGGATCATTTTCGCCTCTGAAACTTACTACAATTCCACCCGCGAATTTAACTTCCGGAAGACAACTAACTGATAGGTACACCATGGTAAACGAAAGATTGGAGGTGGTAGTTCGACGCAGATAATTTACACCGGAAAGAAGACTAGAAAGGTGACATTTTCACGGTGCAAGTTTCGTGAAAACCGAGAGGACGGTTCGAGAAATCCTCCTTTGTCCAGTATTTCCAGGTACTTAAGGGTGGCCGTGGAAAACACCGTAAGACGTCGAGTAAAACGACCAGCGTTCCGCTTTGCAGAGGATCTCGTGGTCCCCGTCACGGTTCGAGGCCCCCTCCCGACGATCGTTGTTCGACGATACAATTCCTCGGACGAATTCGGTCCGCGTTCCTCGGGTACAGTTTACACGGTCCCCGTAGTCCGGGGTCTTCTCCGAAACACCGCAAACGTTTGCCGTGCGTTGATCCATAGTGTACAGAGGCCGTTGGCGAGAGTGGTTCGTCGTCGAGTAAATATTACGAATCCGTGATCGCGAAAAGGGCCGAGACGTCGCGTTGGAGTCAGGGCGCGGGACGAATCGGGACCAACGCGAGGGCCGAGTCGGCTCGCGTTCGCCTAAATCCACACCGGGGCCCGTAGCGGTCCGGTGGGGGAGCGGCTGTTTATCAAGACGCTTCGTCTCCGGCATGTCAACGAACCCCGCGGATCCACGGGTCACGTTCGCGAGCGTTCGCGAGCGTGTACGCGATCCGTGGAAACGAGCCGAGCCGAGGGGCCCGGCTCCGAGGAACCCGTGCGCCGGTGGTGGGGAGGGACCCGTGGAAACGCGAGTCGGCGCGCAAGCGTGTTTACAACTCGCCGCGGCGGGGATAACCTCAAATATTTGGGCTTTTAGGCGTGTTTGGAGAGAAAAGACAGAGGCCGACTGCCGCGATGTCGGCGATCGTGAGACCCCCGAGAGACGGAAACATGAAACGATTCCGGGGCCCGGCGTATCCCATTTGCCCGGGCCCCGTTTGTACCGCGCCGACAGAATCCTCCTGGCCCCGTCCCCCCTCCCTTCTCTTCGGTCTCCTATTTCCGTGACGGACAGCGCGAACTTGCGTTCCTCCGCAACGAGATTTCGACCGCCGGTTACACCGACGGGACTAATTAGCCGCGAAACGGTACGCGTGGGACTTATTAATTAATTTCACGGACAAATGACCGCGTCGATAAGAGAGGCTGCTCGTTCAATTAATTCCCCCGTGGTTGGTATCTCCGATCGTTTTCGAGTTTTCCCGGGCTGGTACGTTCGCGTTTTATTTATTTCGATCGCGTGTACTCGCTCGCTCGCTCGCTCGCGCTCGCGCTCGCGTAACCACACTCGAGGAGCATCGCGGAACGAGATAGAGGCCTCTAAACGAGCACGTATCGCGAACATGTCCCGGCTAGGAATAAATCGAGCGCTTCGAGACAAACGGAACAGGTTCGATCGCGACCCCGAGTATCGGGGGACGACGACGACGACGGCGACGACGACGACGTCGTTGTCGTCGTCGTCGTTGTCGTCGTCGTCGTCGTCGTCGTTGTTGCGCTTCTTACGCAACTTCCACGTTCTCCCCGTGTCCCTCCGCGTCCCGCGTGGAAAGAGAGCACCGCCTGCCCGCCCCGCCGTCCGTTGCGTGTTATTATATACATTATCGTCCCCCGTCGTCTCTCTTTTCTTCCTCGTACCTTCTTTTCCGCCTCTTTCGCCCCGCGCACGGCCACGGATCTTCCTCCACATTTTATACGGGCTCATCGTCGTTCTCCGCCGGTTACCGGTGCTTCCATCATTCCCGAGAAGGGCCACGCCTGCCCCTCCCTCGATCCTATCTTTCTCCTCGGTCCCCCGGTTGCCCCCTCTTCCTCCCTCGGCCGCGGCGTGTACCCTCCCCTCGTTTAATTATCTCCGCGCTGATTGGTAGCGAGGAATTTCGCGTCGGGTAATTTTGATCCCTTCTCGCCCCCTTCTCGGGAGTCCTCTTCCTCCTCGGTTCTTTCGGGCGTCCTCCTTCTCTAATCTCACGCATTTCCTCCACCTCCACCTCCACCTCCACCTCCACCTCCACCTCCACCGCCTTCAACGTTCCCTTATCCGTTCCCAGCGTTCCTGTTTACGCGTCGCGCCTCCCGCCCTTCGCGTTAACGTTCCCTCGCCTCTACGGTGCAATCTTCGTAACATCATATTCGAGCCTCGAAGACCATTTTATTATTCACGCGCGAGACGTTGCCCGCTGTCCCATAAGCTGAAAAATCACCCGGTGGAAGGGAGGGGATTCGTCCGCTCGTAACATCGTATTCGAGCGTCCAGGACCGGGTAATTTTTATTACTACCAGCCGGTATGATTGCGGTGTGTTAGCGGTACGGTAGTGGTACGTTAATGGTATGATGATTGTACAGTAATGGCGATACAGTAGTCACGATACGATAGAGATACGGTAGCGGTATAACAGCGGTTGTATGGTAGCGATACGATGATATAGCAGTGCTGAGATGAAAATAGTAGAGTAACGCCGGTATGATGATGGAATACCAGTGGTATAATAATTGTGGTATGATAGTGATATGATAATAATATAGCAATGTCGGTATGAGAATGGTACAATAATCCTAGTATACTAGAAATGGTATAACAGTAGCGTTAAAGAAGTTGGTCACAGTTCCACTCAGTCGCGAACACCTCTACACCGTCATTGTGTTCCTCGCCCTTTTTCACTCGGTTCGTTCCGTGTTCGTTGGCTCTGTTCCGTTATCATTCACCCTACGTCACCCTGGCTGACGAAAGAGGACCCTTTTTCCCCTGTGACGTTTCAGCTCGCAGAATAACAACCAACCTCTCGCGCTTCAATAATACTCCGTTCCTTTTTTTCGCTCGGTTCCTTCCGTGTTCGTTGCCTCTATTCCGTTATCATTCACCCTACGTCACCCTGACCGACGAAGTAGGCCCCTTTTTCCCCCTGTGACGTTTCAGCTCGCACGGTCAACTTCTCGCGCGTGGATAATACTCCGTTCCTTTTTCTTTTTCACTCGTTTCGTTCCGTGTTGGTTGGCTCCGTTCCGTTGTTCCTCGCGCTAGGAGCGCGTCGGACGAAGGAGGACCACGGTCGTGCGGAGTGGAAGGACGCCCGAGCAGGATCCTCGAGGGTACGGCACACGGTGCGAATAGTGACATAACTCCCGGGCAACGTAGCACGAGTCAATTAGCTCCGCGGTGCCGTCCCGGACGTTAGGATGGGAGGCGCGCATCGGTTACGAGTCACGATCCGTTGCGCCGTGGATTTATGCTCGCCGGTTCGACGGCGAACTTAACGCTGTGTCCTAGAGAACCGTGGCTGCATAATGCGGATAATGGCCGGGTATAAACTCGTTGCCGGTTAATAAAACGTTCGCGGCCGACCGACCTTTCCGCGGTCGCGCCGCGCGTCGAAATTCCTCTTCCGATCCGGGGGATCCGACGCGACCACCTCGAACCGTTTAGTCCTGGGCACCGTTTCCTGGAATTCGTCGTTTCTCGTGGGGGATGAATATCGATTGTTCCCTCGGGTCCGGAAGCCACGGAAGAGAGTCTGTGCGCAGACTCGTGGCGTCCGTCGAGAAAACTGAGAGGACTCGATTTTCAAGCGACCATATTCAGGGTTTACGGTTTGTTCGGTGCCGAATACCTTTCGATCGATTTCTACAGTCGAGGAGCAATCTACTGGTATCGATGTCCTCTTCGTGCAGACTCTCGACTCTATTGACTGGTATTCGTGATCGTATCGACCAAGATTTAGAATCTAGACCAGGAGATTGAGAACTTTGGAGGTTTAGAACCTCGGGGATTTAGAACTTTAGAGGTACAGAGGAATTTAACTTTTGCCCATTAAGGATTACCCGAGTCGAGTACCATTGGTAGTGTCCTATGAGCCAATTACGCTCTAATTGTTTTCTCAAATCCTCGCGGAGGTACTCCGTTACACTACCCGGGACATTTTAGACTCCTGCGTGGATTCGTCCCACCAGCTGCCAACACACATTTCTAAATCCCTCTGTATACCCCACCGAGCACGGATTGCCCGCAATTAAACATCAGTCGAGTCGAGCACCGCCCAGAATTCTCTACGAATCCGCTCCGATTCTCGTGTACCCTACACACACAAACAAACACACACGTACAGTCACAAAACCTTTTTACCAAACCGTCGGACCGGTCGATAGCGTACGCCTAACCAACATCTTACTCCACCGGAAAACGTCGATCCAGCGGTCATTAGCGCTCGATTCCCGCTCGACAGAACCGCTCGGAATTAACGCGGCCGCGATCTGACGTGATTTTTTCCGTCTTCTCCTCTGTCCCGCGGGAGTACTCTCGGTGCTTACCGAGCAACGGAAAGCATCGAAACACCGGGAAGAAATCTGTAGTAGGGGAGCGTGGCGTCGATCAGCGTTACCCGGGGATCTCTAACGAACGTTAGAGCCATTCTCGCGAGCATTCTTAATGGTTGGTCGGTCTCCGTTGGCGCTATCAGCGGCCCGGTGTATTACAACCGGTGATAGTTACGCTATGCCGGATCAGCGTGTACGGTATTAGCGGACGCTAATGAAACGCTGCCCGTTTATTATCGCAACACGCCCTCCCTACCCCCTCTCCATCACCGCTCCCCACCACTGGTACCGGGCCCCGATGCGTGTACACTTGTCCGATCGGGACTCCTGGCATAAATAGTGACATAACTCGTGGCGGTGCACCACAAGTCAATTAGCTCTACCGTAAAGGATAGGTTGTGTCTATAAGTAATAGTCAAGGCTACCGGGAGTCCCTGTCTACCTCTATACTTCCTCGCTAATTAACCTTACGCGCTGTTTTACCCCCGGTTACGTGCACGATTCGGTATTTTTGCGAGGAAACTGCGCGGCGGGGGGCACGGCGGGCCGAGGGACGCGGTAATTAAGAGTTATGCCGCGGAACTCGTAATTCGCCACGGATACGAAACACTCGGTGAACCAAATTGGTTTTCGCGAGACGCGACCGTGCGTTGTTCCCCACTCGGAACGGTCTCGGTGGTTTAAGGATCGATTCGCGTACGATCCCGTGGACCGTTCTCGGAAAACGTTTTAATAAGCGGTACCCGTTGCCGGCTATGGCCGGGAAACGGGCGCCATTGCGATCCGGGATTCCCGGCGAGACGACAAACGACTCCATCTGTTCACTCGGTCACGGTACCAGCCGTGTCGTTGTCGCGCAGCGCGGTGTATCGATTGGCAGCGGTTTTGCGGTCGCGTTTTAGCGCATCCACCTGATGCATGCGTTCGGTACATGCGTCGAACCGGTCGTTCCATTGCCCCCTCGTCTCTGTTCCCCTATCCCCGCTCACCCTCTCCTCATCACCGAGTTCGCGACAAAACGAGGGTTCTTAGCGATGCGCGAGCTTGTCGCGGTCGTCCATTCGAGTCTTGTGTCCTCTCTCGTGCGGCATGTGAAACTCGTTGTTTGGGTATTATGTGGCGCGACCCGATTGGGTCCTCTCGGAACCTCGAATTGTTTTTATCGTTCGAGTAAATCGTATCCAGTGTCTTTGGAACACTCCTGGGTCTTCTCGGACCTGTGGAATGTTCTTATTATTCGATTAAATCGTATTCAGTGTCTTTGGGACAATTGTGGGTCTTCTCGGACCCGTGAAAGTTTGTATCATTCGATTAAATCGTATTGAGTCTCTTTGAGGTACTCCTAGGTCTTCTCAGACCCGTGGAATGTTTTTATCATTCGATTCAATCGTATTGAGTGTCTTTCGGACATTTCTGGGTCTTCTCGGACCCGTGAAAGTTTGTATCATTCGATTAGAACGTATTGAGTGTCTTTGGGACACTCCTGAGTCTTCTCGGACCCTCCTGGGTCTTTTCAGACCCGTGGAAAGTTTTTATCACTCGATTAGAACGTATTGAATATCTTTCGGACACTCCTGGGTCTTCTCGGACCCGAGAAAATTTGTATCACTCGATTAAATCGTATTGAGTCTCTTTAGGACACTCCTAGGTCTTCTTGGACCAGTAGAAAATTGTTATCACTCGATTAGAACGTATTGAGTCTCTTTGGGACACTCCTAGGTCTTCTTGGACCAGTAGAAAGTTTTCATCACTCGATCAGAACGTATTGGGTGTCTTTGAGACACTCCTGGATCTTCTCAGACCCAGGAAAACGTTTCTTTACACGATCATATCGGATTGACCATCTTTATGACACACCTAGGTATTTCCAGACCCAGGGAAACTTTCGTGTCGCTCGATTGTACCGTATAATCCTCTCGATAACACATCTGGTCTTCCCAAGAAAACTTACCATCGCCGTGTTACTCGTTTTGCGAAGGCAGAGCAATATTTGCGTACCGTAAACGAAAAGGAAGAACTGGTGCAAAAACCGATATCCAATTCGTGCGCGATTATCCGCGCGTTAATATCTACCGACGAGTGTAAAGATTGGCGAACGCGTCCGATCGGAAAATTACAGCTTTGAAAAACTACGTCACTCTGTGGCTGACGGGCATCTCTGGATTGGCGTGCATGTACGCCTGGAACCAGTTAACGGTACCGTATGATTGCCGTAGTTTTTCCAGTAAATCGTGATATCGCGGTAACGAGTTTTCCATGCGAGCGTATCTCGATCTTTCTTGCGTTAATTCGTAACGGAGATATTCGCGGAGATATTTATCGAGAAAGGAGAGGCTTTAGACCAAGCCGCGAAAAGATCGATCTGTAGAAAAATTTCATCGAAACTATTCATTCTGCTATTTCCAAATCGAAAGAAACAGTAACTGATTAGGTCTCGGTCAAGTGTCCCCTCTCCTTCTTTCCATCCCACCGGTCATCTTTCCAATAACGCACAGTAGCAAGGTACCCATTGCATAATGCACGACTCCAACGAAGACGTTCTCTCGATGTAAGTAACAACGATCGTCTCCTCGTAGACTTTTTCCATCGTTCGCGTCGAGAACACCGCGAGAATCGAATCGTCCATGTTCGGTTCGTTAATTAACCGGCGATACAATAATTAATAATGCACGAGCGGCGTTAAGCCGAACGGAATCATGGGAATGGTTGCTCGTGCGGTCCCGGGTACAGAGACTAGGTCGTTTTCCTATCTTCTGCTTCGTCGCGGTCTGATATACAAGCGTATTCGTACGCTGGCCTAGCCCGGCGGTTAGCATAAGTACCAGTTATGACTCGTTTCTTGACGTATAATGCCTATATATTCTTCGTTAAGTACCGCGGCGGGCCGCGCACGTGCAATTAAGGATAAAATAAAAGTCACCCTCCCTCGGGTATGTAGATTAATGCGGTCTAGGCTAACGCGCACCGTTTCACCGCAGGATTGTTTAAATATTCCGTGGCGAGTATTTCAGGACAATGGTCGTTGTTTCCACGCCGGTCACGGTGGATCGCCCGCGGTGTTCCACCGTCTTTCCGTATCCGATTCCGAACTCGCTCGTATCGCGCGAATCGCTCCAGATAGTCGCGATCCGGGCCCGCGCGTACGCGTCCTTCACGAACGGTAATCCGATAGGTGTAATTAACGCGCGTTCCCGTCCGAATGAATCATAGAACGATTTACGATTCCAACGTCCTTGGGAATAACGATCGCGTCTAACGAGGGGCATGTCGCGAGAGCGTGCTTACGCTTTTTCATTCGAGTTTCTTTTTTTTTTCGTTTTTTTTTTCTTTTTTCGACCGTCTCTGGGAAGCGATAGTTAACAACGTTAGAAAGTAGCAGGTGTTCTATTCCTCGAGAAAAAATAATTATTAATGGTCCGTGATTTCCACCGACGTGGTACCGGTAGGAACTTGCGGGGACTCGTGGGGACTCGTGGGGACTCGTGGGGACTCGTGGGGACTCTCAGGGACTCGTAGAGATTTGTCGGGAACCTGTGTGGAATCGTGGAGTCTCGTAGGGACTCGTGGGGACTCGTGGGGACTCGTGGGGACTCGTGGGGACTCGTGGGGACTCGTGGGGACTCGTGGGGACTCTCAGGGACTCGTGGAGATTTGTCGGGAACCTGTGTGGAATCGTGGAGTCTCGTAGGGACTCGTAGGGACTCGTAGGGACTCGTAGGGACTCGTAGAGACTCGTAGGGGTGAAGGTATGTTTGTTCAATCTTAACGATCCATTTTTCCATAATTAAAGCTAATATAACGGATGTCCCCCTGTTCTCATACGTTTGGAAACTTCTCTGCTCCAAATTGTACACTCGAAGAATGTCGAGATTCGTTACTGGTTTCGAGTTATTAAATTCTTCTATCGAACGATCTCCATCTAGAGATTTTCAATGCGTGTTTTGCGACCGAATCGCTAAGAGTCTCCTCATCGTTCAACTTATTATGCATACAACTCGAAAATCACAATATCCGAGTTCAGTCCGAACACCTCGAGCCTAGGTAACTGTCTCTCGCAAACCTTGGAATATTTATATAAACCATTTGCACTCGGAATGTCAGCTTGACACTTTGCACAAAAGTTGCTCTCTCAAAGCTATTCGATAATTGTAAGAAATATCTTCTTTAGAAACTTTTGAATTCTATTAAAATCTATAAAATCCAACAAAATGACATTTCACATTATTTCACAAGCGCTTACAGTAGTTCTAAAATCGTACAAATTGGTATCTTTTCAAATTTCTCAAGAAGGTAGCGATAGATGTAAAACATTGTTCCTAGAAATCGAATCTCGAAGTTAATCATTTTCGTCTGACCTGAACGTTTCAACCGTACTCGAAATCGCGTGGCGGAAAATTCGCTGGAAAACACGTCTGGTACACGCCCGGAAGGAAGGGACACGCGCGTACTCTTTTGTCCCTCGAGTCTCGAGATCGGGGCGGAATTTGCAATTGACCTCGTCAAGGTCGTAAACCTCGTTTCTTCTCTCGAGCCGCGGATCGAGCGGCCGTGAATGTGGCCGGCGTCAGCGGTTCGAAGAGCTCTGTACCAAGCGAATGAAACGAAGAGGAATGAAGCGAGGGGGAGCGGGACGGAGAGGAGAAACAGAGAGACGTTCGACTGGGTTACAGCTGGAATAAGGGGGTCCCGATCTAACCGGCAAACTAGTAATTACCCGTAATAAATCATAATTCCGTCATTATTGTTTAATTATAATCAAAATCGCGACTTGAATATTGATTAAAGCCCCGCGTACGGGCGGAGGAGTGTCCGCTCGGTAGATGTTCTCGTGGTTCGCGTTCCTCTTCCTTGTTTCTTCGTGGATTCATTAACTCGCAGAAGGCGTCGGCGTCGTGCATTTTCCTCGTTCCAGACTACCATCGTCGTACGGCTCGTGCTCCGGAATAGTGAGCGGAATTCTGGCGCCTCTACTCGTTCCCCGACTGGTCGTGTCGTTGAAAATAACAAGAAAACTCGATGGAAGAAGTACAGTAGTTTCCATCTTGTCTCGCGGTAGATCGCACGCGTTGATTCACACCTCGCTTATAGAGGACCGAGTAGTGCCCGCTTTGGTGTCCGAATTTTCACCTACTTGATCGCGGCTACCTATTCTTGGAATCTTAGCAGCGACCGACGAAACGCGAAACGAGTTCAACACTCTCGTAATCACACTTCTCTCTCCTTCGTTCGAATCGACAGAAGTCACCTGCCCCGGATAAGAGTCCTTACTCGGTCCGTGGACACCAATGCGGGCACAACCGTACGAAAAACTCGACTCACGGTACGTATAGTATAATTGTAGACGGTGTCACGTATCGTTCGTGTAGCACTACCGCTATCGGACTCGTCGAACGATAAATCGAGCGTGGTCCCTGTGCACCATTTCGGACGAGGAGAGCGTACAAAGAGGAGGAATCGTTCGCCGGTTTCTCCGTGGAATCGAACCCGAGTAGAATGATATCGCGGTGGAATCTTCCTCTCCCTCTTCTTGTTCCCTTTACCGCGAGCAAGACGGAACAAAGAAGTAGAGATATCTCGTCGAACGGAGAGGAGACTAGAAGAGGTGGGGTGGATGGAAGCGGTGGAGAAGCGCGTATAGATCCAATCAAGTATGGCCGCTCATAATTCTCTGTTGTAATTATTGCAGAGTCTCGGAGGGCCGCGCTCGGACCAAAGCGATCCTCTTATTTTATTGATTAAATTGCTATTACGTTATATACGCAAGGCACCGCTTCTCCGGCGGGCGACGGGGCAGAGTAAACGAGATAGAGCGAGGCCGTGGCTCCGCTCGAGTGTATCGCTATACATGCCGGTTCCGTAGCGGTGTGCGCGGGAACGCGGTGCGCACACGTTCGCTATACGGACTGGCGGCGGTGATACCGTGGCTGGGCTGATCCACGATGCCGAGCCACCACGAGAAGAGGAAGAAAAGGAGGATGGAAATTCTCATAGAGGCGGGAACGAGGAACCAGATAAATATGTCAGAGCGACCCGGGGATGGAACCTCGATCTCCACCGGGCCTCGCTCGAGAACGAACTCGTGTAAAGGATAACCTCGCGAGGTTCGTCGGATAACCTCGGCCACGGTGAAAAGAACAAAATCGTGGCGAGGGGTGTCGAGAGAAAGGGAAGAAAACGGAGTAGAAGGCGTAATCGTTCTCACCTCCGGGAATACGCTGCGTTTGGGTTTGAATTTCTCTCCCTACTCTTTGTACTTTTCGTCGACGTCGAGTTCTGCCCTCTCCCCCACCTCCCACATCCCAGCGCTCGGCTCTACCACGGGTCTCGCGTCGAGGGGACAGCGAAAGAAAGGTTCAATCGGGGGAAAAAATATCGTCGCGGAGGAACCCCGCAGAAATTCGATATCTCGCCGCGAACGGCCTCGCCGGTCTATAATTATTCCGTCTTCGTTCGTTCCTCCGACCGCGAGATCCTCTCTCGCGTACCCTCCCGTAGGGAGGAGCCCCCCCGTGGCTCGTTCTCGCTCGCTCCTCCGCCCCGGTTCCCTCGGAGAACCGAGCCTGCCGGAGTTCTCGACCGATGCAAAACACGTAATCCGATATGTCCTACTAGCGCGCAGATAGAGTCACTTGTTCCGTAGGCCTCTAGACCTTGCCCGGTGATCTCCCTCTTTCTACCCGCGGCTCCGTCTACCGGGACCGCTCCTCCCGCTTGTCGTTCTCCGCGCGCGGGACAACTCGACTTGGTGACAAGTTGCTCGTAAAAATACCACCGGCCACCACGAACAACGCGCGTCCGTGAATGAAACGACGCGACGCAACGCGACGCGACGCGACGCCAAGAGACCCTCGTACCGCGAGATAACGTCCTTCGGCGCTCGTGCCCTTTCGGAGATTCGACGATTCAACAACTAGACCTTGATTCGGCTATGGGACGCTCGATGTACAGTCGGACGAATAAAAAAGTGTCCTCCGTGGGAGGAGTTTAAGAACAGTGAGCGAAGGTGCGGATATCCGACAATATGTAACCGTTGAACATTGTCGGGATGGGCGTGACAGTGGGAGGAGGCTCGATGTATAGCTCGACGAGTTGGAAAGCGTCCTCTGTGGGAGGAGTTTGAGAACAGTGAGCGAAGGTGCGGATATCCGACAATATGTAACCGTTAAACTTTGTCGGGATGGGCGTGACAGTGGGAGGAGGCTCGATGTATAGCTCGACGAGTTGGAAAGCGTCCTCCTTGGGAGGAGTCTGAACGTAGTAAGTGAAGAGCATTGACTACGTCCAACACTTGAACTTTGTCGAGGTGGTCGTGCAATGTAGCTAGAACGTTCGTCCCTGGACTTTCAAGTAACCAGGTAGCAACGTGTCAACAATGAGATAAGATTCGCGCAATAGAGAGCCGATAGAATCGATTCTGACTGTCGGAGAACGGCAACTATCGACTCGATACACGGCTTGGAAACGCTTCTCCGCGGTAGTATTAGATCGGAAGACACAGAGTACCCGTCGAATATCATCGAACACCCTTCAACTTCATTAATCGGCTCTACGCGTTCCGTGTTCTTTACTTCGAGCACCGGAGATAAGATCCAACGAGAAGTGCGTTCGTCTCGAGCTATCGAAGAACACGAACAATCGACTCCGGTCATTGGACACGGTGTCCTGTACGGAAGAGCAAACCACTCTTCTCTCGCGAGGATCGCTCCCAAGGTTCGAAAGCCCAACCGATCGATACCTCCGGACGGTGGATTCTTTCCCAGCGGAAGCCGCGAGTCCACGTACTGTTCGAACGTGGGTGGCGGTAGCGCGCGGGCAAAAGGGGGGCAGGATAATTTTCCGTTTTCCGTTAGCCGGTTGATCGTTTACGCTGTGGAAAAGTCGTAAGCGCGTTCCCGCTTAGTATTCGAGCCCGATCCCCTCCCCCGACTTTCCGCATAAACGCGGTAGTGGGCCGCAAATTGCAGGCATATCCTCCTCGATTACGCGGGTCTCGGCTTCTTCTCCGCGTATTACTTCATAAACTAACCGCATCGTCGACTCGGCTCGGCTCGGCTCGGCGCGTATCGCGCGCGTACGCTCCCGGTTCGAGGCTCGGCGCGTTAATTGGCGGTCAAAGTCCGCTTATCGATACAACGAAGGTCGTTCTTTATCGCGAATCACCGGGTCCCTCCTCTACCGTACGGAACAGCGGACTTTCGAGAAGAGTCGGTGCGTCTGACCAAGGAACTGGAAGAACCAGACGAGTGGATTCAAGGATCCTCCCGTTCGGAGGACCTGGAAAAACCAAACGATCCGCATCGATGGTGCTGGCGTTACAAGGTGGATGGGACGATGTTACGGAACGTTCCTCTACCCCCACCTGTCTCGTGCACGATAATGACACGGGGCGGTACCGAATCGTAAACTATCGCACGGGACGAAATTTATGGGGGTAAGGTGGATACCTTTTACTTTGCAAACTACCATCACTAGCCGCTCTCGGGCCCTCGTCTACGCGCCTACACCTATCGTTTGCGTGCGTAGCCGCGGCTCACGAGGGTTATCGTCCTACCTAGACGCCGCGGCGATTCTTGTTTACCGGCGAGGGAGAGCCCCGTAGAACCCGCCCGATTCCCTCGGACGTTATTTCGCGGCTTCCACGTTCGGAGCATTAAACGAACGG
This sequence comes from Ptiloglossa arizonensis, assembly GCF_051014685.1. Classification (NCBI taxonomy): domain Eukaryota; kingdom Metazoa; phylum Arthropoda; class Insecta; order Hymenoptera; family Colletidae; genus Ptiloglossa; species Ptiloglossa arizonensis. Next base: position 18,871,157 of record NC_135055.1, read on the forward strand.
TGTCGGTATCGGATATCCCGCGGAGCGTTCGATACCTTAATACCCCGCCGTTTCGTTCCTCCATTTCTTCGTGCCCAGGGAGAACCGGGTAGTCGCCGCGCCATTTTTATACGCTCGTTCGACTTCTCCCCGTGAAGAAGTTTCTCATATAGGCGGCGGCCAGGGGAACGGTGGGGCCTGGAGCAAGCAGACGCGCGACGTCTTTTTTCCACGAGGCGTATTAATTTTTGCACGCCACTTCCACCCAGAGAGAGGGAGAGAGAGAGAGATAGAGAGAACATACGCGAGAAAATTATTACCCGAACTTCGTAGGGAGCTAAGAACAGGGAGGGCGAGAAAGGAGAGAGAGATACTTCCAGCGGATAATTTCTTAAACTCATTCCGCGTCAGTCTCCACCGCGCCCGGGTGTAATCAAGTCGTCATGCTTTAACGTTGCCTATTACGCGTTTCTTTACTTTGTACCGCGACGGAAACTCTTCAGGACTTTCAATGGAAGAACGCTACCTACCGAGAGTCTTTTTCGTCGTTTCGAGTTGGGTTTTACGAATTTTCGGAGGATCGCTCCAGATCTCGACTGTAGGGGGCTTTCGGGACGATTAGGGACGTTATCGTCAACACATCTGGAAAGATCTTCACCGAGAGGATTCGTTCGTCGTTGTGTTCGCGTTTCGCTCGCTACTGTGCGTTCGCGAGAAGAAGGCCAACGAGCGTTTAAGTCTCTAGTTTAGTCCATAAGCTCTTCTACTCGTGCGTATTTTCTTTTGAGAACTTCTCGAGAGCTTTATCGAGGTTAGGTACTGTTCCTTCGCGAGAAGAATGCCAACGAGTGTTTGCCACTCCGTTCTAGTCCCCAGGAAACGATAGAAGAGATTGTAAACTAGAGTAGGAACGAAAATATCGATCGGTTTTCTTTTGGCAGTTAAACACCTTCGTTCGGATGACAGCTACCAGACTTCTCGTACCATCTTTCACTACTACGTGACTGATAAAAACGAGTACCCATCACGACTCCACCGAATGCGATCGAGAGCAAATATTCATTTACCCTGTACGAGCTACCGGTCCCCCTGTCGTTTTGGTCGTAGCTTCTCCCCTCTTGATCAACATGGAACCACGGTCGTCGTCCTTTCGAGAAATTTACCCACGATCGTGGCCTATCGCAGCGCAAGGAGGAAACCCCCTGAACGGAGAGGGAACGAGAGAAAATGAGTTTACCGGTCGATGGAAAGAAGGAGAGAAAGGTTTTCGTATCGCATCTCGCGCACACGAGATACAGAGAGGAGAGTGAGAGAGAGAGGGGAGGGGGTGGGGGTAAGGCCCCCGGTTCGTATTATACGCGCGTCTATATACCGATCGGAGGCCTGGGCTAATCAGACGGACATAATTGATCTCACTTGTGATCTTGAGATTCGAAAGATCGCGGACGGAGAGAGGCTCGAACCAATAATTATTGTTAATACCGGTCGTCCCTCGCCCCCTCTTCAACCGCCCGCTCTGCCACCGTCTCTCCATCGTCTTCCTCCTTTCTCCGCGGTTAGGCGTCCTCTCTGGCCGACGATACGTCCGACGTCTTCGGGATTCCCACCTCCTCGTCTCTTCTCCTCTTGCGCGCGCGCGCGCGCGCGTACGTACGTACGAGGAACGACGCGCTCGCGTGTTCGTGCGGGGTCCTATACAGTCTCCCTCTCCGTCTCGCGGGCCCGAGCGTCGTACGGGGCCTCGCTCGTCTCCCACCTCGTTCGTATTCTCTCCCTTGTTCTCCATCCGTTCGGCGTTTGGGCATCTTTGGGCCATCGTTCGCCGTGAGTCCCTCGCTCGTATCGCGATAGAAGGAGAGGGAGTGAGAACGGTTGTGTCCTGTTCAGAGCTTTTATTTATATTAATTTCGCGGGGCTTTTTGCTTTTCGGTGGTTTCGGGGCCTCGGTGAAGCGCAGGAAATATGAAATAATAATGATAATAATGAGCCATTTTGCGCGTAATAATATGGTGGGAGCCCCGGGGATACGGCGTAGAAGCCGCGCGATTCGCCGGGCTAATAATGTCGGATGCCTCGGCGCGGCACGGCCCCCGCGCTCTTTTCCACGGGCCCCTTCCTCCCCCTCCCCCCACCCCCAACACTCTCTGTTTTCTCTCGCCGGTTTCGTTCCTCCGGTTCCTTTGTCCACGCGCTTTCGGCGCGCGTTTCTGCCTCGATCCGCTTCGCGACTCCCCGTGCACCGAGACTCCCCTCCCCTCTTCCATTTTCACTCGTCTTTTCCCTCATCGGGTCCTTTTCTTTCCGCCCCGAAACGAACGAGAAATCTGCAACGGGAAACCGTGGATGAAAAAACGAGTTAACGAGGCGTTCATCTGAGGTCGATTTTAAATGATCGATAGAGGGGGTCGACGTCCAGAGTGGGCCCTAAACCATCGCTGACAATTTCAATGGTTTTCTAAGAAGTTTCTGCCCAAAGTTTCATGTAGTACTAATAATAATAGCAGAATGAATATAAAATATCCATAGTAAAGTACTCGGTGACATGGAAGACAATTTTGATATTTCTCTAACTCTGTATCTCCATTAAAAGTTCCACGTGAAATTAGTAATTATATCTCTATAAATAAAAAACAGCTCCGCGACATAAAATAGAATTTTGATAATTTTCCGTAAGAAACTCTATCCATCGTCCAACTACCGAGCCTAAATACAAAGTACCCAGAAAGTACACAAAACCCGGACGTCCTTCGTTTTCGTAAACACGACGCGCGTACTTACACCGGGCAGGTGTAAAATGTGTTGTGAAAAATTTCCAGGAAAACGTAGAGAGGATTACACGCTCGCTCTAAGCGGTGAGAATACTACCGAGGTTCCTATTCGATCGATTCGAAGCGTATTGGCGGAACGTTCTCCGTGGGACGCGTATACGCTTCGGAGTGGATCGTTGTGTACGCGGGAAGCTCGGGATGCGAGAGCCGAGCGTGGACATTCTGCCTCCTGCCGCGCGAACGGCGCTGCCTCTAAGGATTTTATGGCGCGGAATGGGATTTGGGTACACTTAGCGGTCATAAAGCGGCAGAGGTGCAAAGAGCCATCCACGGGGCCACCCCCTCCATGTTCACCGTCGGCTCCTTTCATCCCGAGGGGATCGACATTAGGGGTAACGAAGCTTCCACGGGACTGCCCCGCCCTTCTACCACCGGCGACGAGGCGCTTCTGTGCGTCTTCGCGGCTCGCGCGTACCCCATTGCGGCCCCGGTTTCGGTCCCACCGAATATCCATTTTCAAAGGAAGCGTTTCGGTCCCTTCCACGATCCAATGGGAGCCGCCGAAGCGACGATTTATCACGAGTCGACGTCCACGGGGCACAATCCCGTTGGTAAATTGAATGAATAAATTCTAGGCCGGCAGTTATATTGTCTTCGGGGACCCTCGCTGAAGGTAGGAATTCTGGATAGATTAGCGCTGGGCTTTAGACTTCTCTACCGCGTAAATAACTCTAATTAGGGTCGTTCCGGCGGTGTTCTCCCGCGCGCGAGAAATCTCCGGCCGCAAAGTACCTAGCCCATCGGGACCGAGTTTCGAGCCGTGGGACTCGTAGCTTGTAAACCACGACCAAGATCACGAATTGAAAATATCTACAACCGTACCACCGTCTACCTTACGTATCTCCGCTACACTCCTGTCTGCGGTATATATCTACGGTGCAGTGTAGTACACTATACCATTAATGGGGGGCTTTGATTCGGTTCTAGGTGGTTTTAGTTATTCTAGACTCCGGAGTCAAGTTTGAATCATCGATACAGTCTACCGATCAGTCGCAACGATGTAATTCTCTCTGTTGAGGTTTGAACCTCGGACTTGGGGTTCACTCCGACTCGTTTGAATTTCATTACTTAGTATTTAAGCACAGAGTGTTAGTATTTAAATGATTCATAATCGTTTATCGTTACAGCTAGTGTATAAAATACAACTATTTTGTACTGCACGTGTATTACACATATGCATCCGGCAACTTCATTACTGCAATCCTCTCCGTCGTCCAGGTTATCGAAAACACTACCAAACACAATCATTACCAAAGTACAATCGCTCGTTAGACGATTCACTATTACGCTATACTATTTTATCAACCCCCCGTTCCAATAATGACCGATGTACTCGTACACGAGACACGGTTTCTCTTTCACGGAGTCTGAGCTACAATGGGAATACTATCGCAAACCGTAACATTGTCCGGGTCCAAGTGGACCCAGACGTTCCATACAACACCATCGTACGACTCTCCTCGTCCAGATCGTACAACGAAGGTACACGAAATCGTAAGAACCGTGGCGGGTATACGGATAAATAAATTCGGGGAGTCGGGACTGGTCTCTCTCGGTGAGTAGAACGCGCGATCCGTGGGTATGGAGCTCGAGGCGGATAGAAGAGGAGAGGAAGGCAGCGCACGTAGCTGGTCGAAGGTTACCGCGTCCTCGGCCTTGTTCGGTTCTTCGACGTAGGGCGCGAGAGAGTGCCTTGTACCTCACACCCAATCAACTTAGATCCGCGGTTCCAGATAAGGGACTCTCCTCCTCTCCGTCCGGGTACCGGGGAGCGGGATCGCCTTGGTACGTATATATGTACACAACCGCCGCCGTCAGCGTCCCGCTTAAAGGAGCTCGTCGACGACACTCGCGGGGGCGGCCCGCGAATACTAAGTCACCGGGCGCAAAATACACCGGGAGGGATTCCCCACCCGGCGCTACTTCGTGTTCTTCGTCCCCTCCCGTGGACCCCTCGCCTCGTTCGCCTCCGCCTCCTACTTCTTCTTTTTCGTCCACGGCATGCATGCACCCGGGTAACGAGCTTTCATTAGCGACGCTGTAGGCTAATGAGCCGTGTTAGAGCCGCTACGTGGACGGCCTCGAATGCTGCCTCCACCGCTCCGACTCGGTTGCCCGCTTCCGTCCCGTCTCCCCCCCTCTCGTTTCGCTCCAGCTTCCCTCTTCGTTCTCCACTTCGCTACCCCTCCTCGCGAACCTTTTCCAACGTTTACGCTCGCGGATTCGAGTACCGGACCGCTTACCCCCTCTCCCCTCGCGTCTCGCGAACGCGGGAAAGCTTGTAATACTTTAACTCCCCACCACACCGGATCTTCGTCGACCGGAGAAGAAACGCGTTTACGAGTCGGAAAAATTGTAGCTTCGATCGTCCGTTCTCGAGCACGGGGGCCTCCCCTTCCTTGTTTCTTCTTGCCACGGACGCGGCTCAGATCGCAATTCCGTGGTCCCCTTGATTTTCGACCGAGGCAGATGCACCTTTACGAGTTGGGAATATTGTGCGCTCCGGTTGTCCGCTCAAGAACGTGGGGGGCCCCCCGTCTCTCTTTATTACTGGCGCGGGAAATCTCGGAATATTCTGGGTCTTCGATTTTCGACGAAACTCGTGTATTTACGAGTTGGAAAGATTGTAGTTTTAGCGGTTGAGTCGTAGTCGGATTTGGGGGGCCCCCTGTATCTTCTCGTCATTGACGCGCGGAAACTTTGAATTTCCCAGCTCCCAGATTTTTGTCGAAGGAATCGAGAATCCGTTTGAAGAATTGCGGCTTCGATTCTCGACCGTCGTTCGGGCCCGGGGGGCCCCCCTATTCTCGCTACGGATGCGGGAAATCTTACAATTACCCAGCCCCTCGATTTTCAATGGAACTCGCGTGTGTACCAATCGGAAAAATTCAAGCTCCATTTGTCGACTCTCGTTCGATCCTGGAGGGGGGCCCCCCCTGTTTCTCCTCGACACGGACACGAACAAGCTGGCAATTCTCCTACCCCCTGATTTCCAAAGGAATTCGCACGAATACGAATCGGAAAAATTCTAACTCTAATTATCGACTTTCGTTCGATCCTCGGGGGGCCCCCTTCCCACAGTGGATGCTCACGATATTCCATATTTCCCGTTATTATTCAACGGAAGCAGAATTTGCGTGTTTACCAATTGGAAAAATTTTAATTCCAGTTATCGACTCTCGTTCGACACTGGGGGGCCCCCTTTTTCGTCACGGATGCTCACGGTACCCCGTTCGTCAACGGAAGCAGAATTCGCGTGTCTACCGATCGATAAAAATTCTGTCTCCAGTTATCGACTTTCGTTCGATCCTGGGGGGCCCCCCTGCCCACCGTGGATGCTCACGGAACTCCATATTTCCCGTTATTCTTCAACGGAAGCTGAATTCGCGTGTTTATCAATCGGAAAAATTTTAATTCCATTTATCGACTCTCGTTCGACACTGGAGGGCCCACCGTGAATGCTCATGGTACTCCATATTTCCCATTATTCTTCAACGGAAGCAGAATTCGGGTGTCTACCGATCGAAAAAATTCTGTCTCCAGTTCTCGACTCTCGTTCGATCCCGTAGAACCCTCCGGAACGTTCCAAGTCCCCCCTCCCCTGTACGTTGTTCAAAGGAAGCAAAACTCGCGCGTCTGCGAATCGGAAAAATTCTGTAGCTCCAGTTGTCGAGTCTCTCGTTGGAGCCACTGGTGAGATTACAAGCTCGCACTCGCAACTCAATAAGGTAACGCCGGCATTAGAGGCGATTACGAGCTTGGACGGTCGTCGCATCCCCGACGGGATAACCAGTTTTTAGCACGCACTCGCGCGATTCGCGTTAACTGAAACGCACGGCCGGATATCGATTCCACCGTCGAACGGACCAGCCCCCGATACTCGTCCAATTTCCTCGTTCATTACCGTAATCTCCCGGCCGGGGCAAACGAGCGACGCACGGATACGCGTCGATATTTACGATTCGCTCGAACGTCGACTCGGCGAGCGTCGTTTTCGGATAGCCGCGCTCGTAAATTACAACACGAGCGCGCGGCAACGCACCGCGCGATGACGCAATTGCGCGATATCTCTATGACAAATTAACCGCGATACGCTCCCCTTTCGTTGAGAGCGCGAATCGTCCTCGATGAGAATATATTTCCCGCGATCGAAGTTGCGCGAATGGTCGCGAACTGCGAGAAAATTACGTTTCATGTGAAAGGAGACGTCGAAACAATTCTGCATTTATTAACAGACGATCGAGACGGATACGGGGGACAATCGTCGAGATTGTCGCACACGTGACGAAATCACTCCTGCCCCTTGGGGCCCCCCGGATAGCGCCCGGTCGATTTGTCGCGAATGGGCCCGTAACGCGATAAATCCCTGCACGGTTCACGCGAATTGTGTTCCGTGCGTATCTAGATACCGTGGAATATGTTTACACGTATATCGATTATTGCACGGTGGCATGGCATCGGGTGAGGGGGAGGGGGAGGGTGGTTAACGGGTCCCGCGTTAAGAGGCATAACAGGCGTATTGGTTCGTATTTATTACCCGCGAGGTAAACCTACTGCGTCGTCGTCGAGGGCCCGGGCGTCTCTTATTTTCTCGTTACGATCGTTTTTCACCGCGTACGCATGCCTAGCATAACGACGTTGTATCGTGCGCCGTGATCGCGATAGCTACCGGGAAGCGCCACGGTATCGACTGCCAGGAACGCGTACCGCATCGGGGGAAACGTTCCACGGTGAACAGATATGAGCCGTCTTCATTACGGGGGGAGCTAGGCGTCGATCGAGTTACGTTCGAACGAGGGGGCACGTGAGATTGTTTTTTTTTTTTTTTTGCGCCGGAAGCTGCTAGTATCGAATTTTTAATTTTTCTAGAATTTTGGGCGACTGCGTAGTCGCTTAGTAAACTGTAACGTTACTGTGCTCATTTGTATTTTCTGGATTGTTGAAATATTGAGAAAAAGGAAATTTGATGCATTTTTGCGCAGTCGCTTACTAAATTGTAACTTTACTGTGCCCTTTTGTATTTTCTGGATTGTTGAACTCTTGAAAGAAGAAAATTTGATGCATTCTTCCGCGGAGGAAATATTTCTTTGTACCCCCAGCTCGAAAAAGAATAAATTTGCATTTGCATTGCATTTGCTCCGTAAATTTTGGAGCGTGAGAGCTCTTCTTTCTTGAGAGGGGGGCAAGAAGGAATATTTTCTGCGTGGAAAAATGCATCGAATTTTCTTCCTTCGAGAGTTCAACAATCTTACCCTTGTTTCTAAATTTATTTCTGTAAATTTTTGAGCGCAAGAGCTCTCCTTCTTCAAGGGGGGCACGAAGGAATATTTTCTGCGTGGAAAAATGCATCGAATTTTCTTCCTCCGAGAGTTCAACAATCTTACCCTTGTTTCTAAATTTGTTTCTGTAAATGTTTGAACGCAAGAGTTCTCCTTCTTTGAGGGGGGGCACAAACGAATATATTTTGTGTGAAAAAATGCATCGAATTTTCCTCCTCCGAGAGTTTAACAATCTTACCCTTGTTTATAAATTTGTTTCTGTAAATTTTTGAGCGCAAGAGCTTTCCTTCTTCGAGGGGGTGGGGGGGGGGGGGGCACAAACGAATATATTTTGTGTGGAAAAATGCATCGAATTTTCCTCCTCCGAGAATTTAACAATCTTACCGTTGTTTTTAAATTTGTTTCTGTAAATTTTTCTGCGCAAGAGCTCTCCTTCTTCAAGGGGGGCACGAAGGAATATTTTTTACATAGAAAAATGCATCGAATGTACTTTCTTCGAGAGTACAACAATCTTACCGTTATTTCTAAATTTATTTCTGTAAATTCTTGTGCGCAAGAGCTCTCCTTCTTTGAGGGGGGGGGGGGGGGGGGGGGCACAAACGAATATATTTTGTGTGGAAAAATGCATCGAATTTTCTTCCTTCGAGAGTTCAACAATCTTACCCTTGTTTCTAAATTTATTTCTGTAAATTTTTGAGCGCAAGAGCTCTCCTTCTTCAAGGGGGGCACGAAGGAATATTTTTTACATAGAAAAATGCATCGAATGTACTTTCTCCGAGAGTACAACAATCTTACCGTTATTTCTAAATTTATTTCTGTAAATTCTTGTGCGCAAGAGCTCTCCTTCTTCGAGGGGGGGCAAAGAGGAGAATTTTTCGCCCAGAAAATTGTGAACACTGAACTTTCTTTTCACCGTACAGCATCGATTATTTATTTCTCCGTAAAAATACTTTCATCGTAAATTAATCGTAAAAATCTTCTCTCCGCGAATCTCCACGCTTAGAAATTCTCTCTCCTCTAAAACAGAGAGCCCTTAATAAAAAGTTCGCAAAACCCTTCAGCAGTCTCCGCTCGCGACTAACTCGATTCTCTTTTCTCTTTCCAGGTGAGTCTTTTATCCCGTGGAGGCACGGGACGGGTAACCGTGGTTACGAGCGTGGCGAAACCATCGAAACACGGCCTAGAGAGGAGAAATCCAAGGAACGGCCGAACGATTAGCACGGAATCGCGAGATAAGGCGGGATCGCTCGCTCGCTCGCTCGCTGGCTCGCGATCGTCGGTTGCAGGCCGCGGAACTGCGGCCGAGCTCGTAGCAAGGAAGCGCTGGTATTTATGTTAATTACTGTCAACGTTAATTAGAGCCGGTGCCCTCGTGCAGCGGCCTCGAGGACGGTCGGGGGCAAATAGGGGGCGGTAGGGGGAATACGAAACGGTAAGAATAACGAGAACTCGACGAAGAAGGTGGAGAACGAACCGCAACGGGCTCTGGACAAGGATGAAGACGCCAATAGGGGGAGAGGGGGGTACCAACGATGGGGGGACCGGGAGAAAGAGAACACGCCGAGAGATCAATCGAAGTTCCTAGCATGGAACTCTCCGGTCGCATTGTCTGCCATGGACGATCGGGTTTCGTTTCGAGTATCGATAAGTACCGTAATTCCCGTGGTAGAGCATCTTAATGAGATGTGTCGGCCATTTCTCTCTCTCTCTTTTTCTCTCTTAGTCGCTCTCTCGTAGGTCTAATCCCCGCGAGTTCGTTTTCTGTGTTGCGTTTCGCGCAGCACCGAGTAATGTTAATCTCTCTCTCTCTCTCCTCATTACGTTGGAGATTACTCTCTCGCGGGAGGATCCGCGATTTATGAAGGAGCTCCGGGCCCCGTTACGACCCCCCCTTTCCCTCCGTTGCAGGTAGTCACGATCGCGCCACGCGACGATTTTCACGCAATCCGGCAAAAAGTTCCGTGTACGAACGTTCGTTCTTGCGTACGACGGAAGTGCAAGAAACCAGCGCGAGAATGTTAACGATAGGCTGTTTAAAGCGTGGCGGCCGCGTGGAATGTCACCCCGCGCGGATCGTGCTCGCTTAATTATCGACCGATACCCCCGGTGAACGCGGTTCGAGAAAACAGCCGAGTTTCAGCCGGTGCACGGTGTTCGTTTCTCATAACGAGAACGGGGATACACGGGTAAAAGTTTCCCGGCGATAAAGTAAGCGAACCAACGAGGAAAAAAAGCGTGCTCGGGTGGGATGTTTATTGGTCGCGACTGGTGGCAATTCGAAGACGCGTCCGAGCAAGAACTGGAATCGTCCCGCGGTTGTAGCAAACAGCATTTACCGGCCGGGTGGACATAAAACCGACGAGACGGGAGGCGAGACAAAAAGTGCGATGAGACCGCGCGACCGCTCGTCGTTTAATTGCGGAATTCTAATCTTGACAAATATTTCGCACCGTAATGGACAAGAATTATGGAGGAGATTGTTCACGAGCCGACGTACCCGCCGGTTTTCCGAAAGGTTGGAATTTTTTTCACCATGTCGCGGATACTGCAGGCGACCGGAAGGAAAATTTGACGATAAATTGTGAATCGGACGGTCTCCGGGCTGTTTAAAACGACACGCGTACATCCCGCGCGGTCGATAGTCAAGGACCCCTGTTGGACGGGGTTAACATTCCGTTGGATCGTGTCCTCTAATGAGAAACTTCGAGAGGTTGTAATTTGGCGACGAAGCATGCCCGTAGCTACGATACAATCGCTCCTGAAGTTGGACCAGGCCTTTTACACCCTGCATCCGTTAGCTCGAGGACTGCGGAAGTGATCGCGAAGTGTTCGAGAGTAGAAACCTCCTCGACGGACCGTCCAAGTGTCCGAACCTAGAACTATCGGCTGCATCTTATATATCAGGGACGAGGCCTTTCGCGAACATCCTGCATATGTTAGCTGAAAGATCGCAGAACCGACCAGAACTCTTCGAGAACCTAGTCTTCCATCGAGAAGCATCATCACCTGCATCTTACACGTGTGTACCGCAACGAGAGAAAGGCCTTCTGCAAACGCTCTTGGTATATTATGGATCGCAGAAGCGAGTAGAACTCTTCGTGGACCTAGTCTTACCTCGACCTGGTCCAACGGAAGATCATCGCTCGTGTCTTATATATTAGGAGCACGTCCAGCCCATTAAAGAGAGTTCCCCGCATAGGTGCTTACGCTAATCAACTTAACCCCATTGATCCGAAGATCACGAACCGAAAACGTCTACCTCTTGGTATACACTGCTATCGGATCGGGCTCGAAGTAACTACACGTCTTGTTCGAATCGTGGAGGACGAGGTACAGAAGAACCCCAAACTTCGGTCTCCGTTTACACCAATTAACCCTTTCGATCCGAAAACATTCACCGGTTGGTATCTATCTCTACCTGGTTCGACTCGGAGCAACTACACTCGTCGTATTTGAATCGTCGAGTACAGAGGACCTCAAACTCCGATCTACAAACATCTACCTCTTGGTATCTACCTCTACCAAGTAAGATTCCGAAGTAACTACACCCCTTGTCGCGTTCAAATCCTTCAAGACTGCCTACCGTAGATCCAAACTTTACTCTCGAACAATTGCAAGAACTTTGGATCGTTCTAGCACCTTCACAAATCATTCAAAGCTTCGAGGACACTCGAGCCTTATCGCTCGTAACTTCCAAGATCCTCTCGGTTCCGCCATCTTAGTTTCCACCGTGAATTTCAACAAACGTCATCCTGTAACGAGTTTCCTGGAATCGTCCCCAGGAATTCTTCCCCCGTTGTCCGTATCCACGGTTCGCGGTTAAGTCGTCCGGTTCCGCGAATTCCACGGTGCACGTAGTCCGTAAGTCGTAAGGGGTGGGGGTAGTCGTCGCGCGTTCGTCGCGAGTTTCTCAGGTTGACCCAGGACACCCCGTGGACGCGCGAAAACGCTCCGGTATCTCGATAGGCTCCCTCCGGCTGTGGCCGCCCGCTGTTGCCGCTCGGCTCGAGCGTTCCTCTTTTGCCCCGGGTTTGGCTCGCTCGCAACACGAGAGCCGCGGAACGCAGCGAACAGAAAACCAGGAGCGTCCTTCGAGAAGGCAGGCGGCTACGAGGAGCGGGTACGATGACTTTTCAGCGGGGGCTACCGGGGGAGCGGAGAAAGCGTCGCCGGTACCGGACGACTATGTACCTGCGGGACAAACCGACGGACGGACATACGTAGCTACATACGCGGTAACATAGGTATAGAAAGAGATATAGGGCCGGTGAGGAGGAGGAGGTTGGAGGAGGGGGAGGTGGGGACCGCGGGCGGACAGTTTATGATACGGTACGACTTGAATACTCAAACGTGCCGCTAGTCGTGTCCTCTTCCTTTTGCTCCCTCAGACCCACCCCCCTCCCTCTCCTCTTCCCTCCCCGCAGCCCCTCGCCTCACCGCCGCTTCTCTTTGCGCGGCCACGACCTGTCTCTAACCGACTATCTGCATCGCGTCTTTAAGTTTTCTTCGGCCACCGTCGGAACGGACCATGGCGATTGAAAAGGATACGGGACCCCGCTTGCACGGCGAACCTCGGGAAATCGCTTGGTACTGGCGAACGCGCGCGATACCACGCCGAGTTCGACCAAGGATTCTTGCGGGAATAATTACACACGGATTTTTCCTCTTGCTCGATGACGTCGGGGAATTCTGGACACAGGGGAAGGACGGGATATTGTATTTTGTAATCTTACATCGAACCGCCCGATCGTTGTCTCGTGAGTTTTCTCGGCTTCGTGGAACTTGGGATCGTACTCTGAGGAACGGGATCGTTCTCCAAGGGACTGCTCTTGGAAGGTTTACGGGTTGCGTGTTCGTGGAACCGACTCGGTGATTCGGTGGGTTGTAGATACTTGGTGTAACCAATGCGTGATTCGGTTTATGGGTGGTACATTGGTTTCACCAATGTGATAATTCGATTCATGGGTGGTACATTGGTTTCACCAACGTGATGATTCGATTCATGGGTGGTACATTGGTTTCACCAACGTGATAATTCGGTTCGAGAGTTATATTCGATGAAAATAATTTGGTGATTCATGGGTGATACATTGGTTTCACCAACGTGATGATTCGATTCATGGGTGGTACATTGGTTTCACCAACGTGGTGATTTGATTCATGGGTGGTACATTGGTTTCACCAATGTGATAATTCGGTTCGTGAGTTATATTCGGTGAAACCAACACGGTGATTCGGTTCATGGGTGGTACATTGGTTTCACCAACGTGTTAATATGATTCGTGAGTTATACTCGGTGAAACCGATGTGACGATACAGTTTGTGGATTATGAATACTTGGTTCCACCGAAGTAGTAATCGATTCTTGTACATTGGTACCACTAATGTGGTAATTCAATTCATGAGTCGTATTTGGTGAAACCAACGTGCAACACATTGATCGAATCACCACCTTGGTTTCACCAACCTAGTTCCACCATCCTGGTCCACCATACTTGGTGGAACCAACGTGATATTTCGGTTCCTAGATTGTAGGTACTTGATGGAACCAACCTGGTAATTCGATTCGTGGATTATTACATCGGTGAAACCAACCGTGGTGACTCCGTACGAGGAGTCCCGTGACTCCGATGACTCCTGCGCGAGAATCACAACGGTATCGACTGCAGGGCGTCGTAGATGACATTCTGCATCGGAGAAAAATTACGCGGTCTTTCGCTGGGTAGTTGGCTCGCGGAACAAAAGACGATACGCAAATGTTCACGGGAGATTTTCACATTGAACGTACATGGCACTGCGCAGCATCGTCGTGTGTCGTACCATGGGTAACGGGACAGTGTGCAGGAAGGTACCTAAGCTTCTTAGCTCGGACATGTCCGACATAGAGGGATCTTTTTCGAGCGCTAGAATCTTACCAGCCTGGACGTCTCGAGGTTAGCACCGATTGTAGACTCTTAGCAATGGACTCGTATCGGGTGGAAAGAATCCGAAAGTTTGCACTCGAGAACGGTCTGGCTTAACAAATGACTCGACTGTTGGTAACTTTATCTCGGTAGATCGAATTCATCACGAAGACAAGTCGTTGCGGGAAATATTCGCTTAATAAGGTCGCTCGACGAATCACTCGAAAATTACTCGATCTTCTATTTTCTTCTCACCGACTGTACCTCTCGGTAATTTTATCCCAGTGGAACAAATTCATCACGAAGACGTATCAGCGCCGTTACCGGGGAATATGCCTGCACCCAACACGGTAGCTTAACCGTTCGAAAATTACTCAATCTTCTATAATCCTCTCATCAATTATGTCACCGACTTGGCAACTTTATCCGATCGGCGTAAATTCAATACACGGCTCTGCTACTCGAGGGGAAGGTTCCAGCTCGACAAATCACTCGAAAGCGACTCGAGTCGTTACACCACCCTTTGATAATTGCACCTCGACTAAAACGGGCCCTACCGCGAAGACTCGCCACTGGCATATTCCGAATGGAACGAGCGCTCGTATCCGCTTAGAATTCTTTCGCGCGGTCGTCCGTTGCGAAACGGTGAACGTTGGGCGTCTCTCGATCGGTCGGTGAAAAATCCACGGCGCACCCGTTTCTCGCGAGTTTTCTCCAGAGCTGTTACGGAAAAACCAGTTTAACGTCCCGCGACCAGCTGCTCGTAATAATCGCGGCCCATTAGAACCGTCGTGTACCAGGAAGAGTTGCACTCTCGTGCAAAGTATCTCGCAAAGTCCACCGATCGACGGATGTCTCAATATTATCGGATCGACTTCCTATATGATTATCGCCCGGCTCGTTAGAAAAGGAGCTCAGCCCCGCGGCCGATCTATCCAACCATCGGCTACGATTCGATATTTGGACACGACGATCGGGTTGCGAACGGCCACGAAAATCTTCCCGTTACGATGGATGCGATTCATCGTCGAATCGAACGATACTCGTTCCATCGAGCCTACGAGAGACAAAGTGGTTTCGCTGTCTCTTCAAAGTGCCGCCACTCCGTCAATGTCTCCCAGCCGAGACTTCCACCGTGCGTGGAATAATAATCTATTTCTATTTTTCGTTTCTAATTACCGGAGAGCCGGCAATCGTGCCCACCGATCACTTTTTCACCACCGTACCGTGAATATTATTAATAACACGTTTATTGTGCGAGTAAATTACGCGAAACGAAAAAAAAGAAAAGAAAGAATTCGCGTAATATCTCCACGCGCGTACTATATTAATCGGCGCAAAAAGGTTCCGGCTGGTCGTTTTCTCGAAAAAAAGAAAAACAAAAATCCCAAGTATCGACTCGCGCGAGAGTACACCGTTAACCGTTTATCGCGTCACAGTCGTTTATTGTTCGAGTAAATTGCGCGAAAAAATTCACTCGCGATCTCCACCTGCGTATCAATCGATACGAAAAGTTTCTATTCGGAGTATCGCTTGCTTCGAGCTGTAAAGAAATATCCGAAACTCGCGCGGTCTTCGATTTCACTTCGAATTGTCTTCGCCGTGAAACCGAGGGACAACGAGAAGCGACCACACCGGAGAGATAATTGTCGATCGAATCGTTACCTGAAAAAACTCACCTACAATCTCCGTACGTGTATCGATCGATACCAAATAGTTTGAATTCGACACACCGTGTACTTTGCTCCGAAAAAATTCCAACCCCGCTTAATAGTTCACGTTCCGTAACCGCGTCCTCCGTGAACGAGAAACCACGCCGGTGATGCACCGCGGTAAGAGACACACCGTGGCGATATAAATTACGCGGAATTGCTAACTAAATTAACACCGCTCCGTGAGATATTTATACGGAATTGGATATATTGCGTTTGCCGGAACGCGGCACCGGTAACCACCTGCAATCCATTTCGCGACCGATTTATGACGGCTGGCTTACGCGAGGTTCCGGGGGGCGAATACCATCCGCCTTTTCAGTAATTGCGTTACCCGGACAACTTCATTTCGGATCATGTTTTGGCGTATCGGCCACTCTCTTATTCTCCCTCTCTCTCTGTCTCTCGAACGCGCGTGCGCGCGCGCGCGCGGTGCATTCAATTTCGCGATGGAATTACCAAGGCGTGATTTACGCCACGGGACGGTGAGGCGAGGCGCGCCTCGCCGCTTTGATCGAAGCCGATTAACGTGCTCGATTTCAGGGCCCGATAACGCGAAACCGGTGTTACGGCGTCGTTCGTACGTTCGTTCGTTCAAGAGAGACAGAAAGCAAGAGAAAGAGAAAGAGAGAGCGCCATCGAAATCTCTATATTCCACCGAAAAATCGAACGACGCTTGTTGTCGACAGGCGTTTCCACCGACGTAGAGATCCCCAACGTTCAAGATGGTTATCGGGTTCTCGCGCGAAGACGGAGCGGTTTTATCCGCGGCGTATCAAGGGGGTGAATCATCGGTTACCCCGACGCCCTGGACAAGCTTCGGAGCTCGAGGAGAGGGGAACACGCATCGCACGGAGGAAGAAATCGAAAGGATTCGCGAAGGCAGAAACGTGGATTCCGCGCAATTAATTATCGGGATCGGCTTGGGTGCTGCGCGCGACAGAAAGTATCCGGTTACCTGGGCTACATCGGCGGGAAACAGGGGGGTCCACTCGGAGGGGGCAGATGCAGGGAGACGTTGGGTGGGGAGGGGGGTGGGTTGAAGGGAGAACGTAGACGCGTCCCAGGCATATTAAACGCGCGCCTGGGCCCCGCTGGAATTGGATAAATTCGTCGGTCCGTTGTATTTTGGACAGCGTGGCGCGGCGCCGATTTACGAACTCTCCCGGTCGCGCGTACCGGCTTGTCGCGGCTCGGGCCCTCGACGACCGGGCCTCGTGAGTCCTCGCCTAAAAGCGCGTCGCCGCTCGTCGCGTTGTACAGCGATATCGAATCACAGACGGGGTCCCTGTCGCCGCCAGTCCCCGGAAAAATCGGTGAAATCGGAGACTATCAAATTTCTTGATTAAGAGTTTCGTGGAGCGACGCGGACACTTGCCCGACCATCGCCGGTGGAAAACGATTTGTCTCGCGATACCGATCACCGTACCGTAACCTTTGACGATTTCGAGGTCGCGGTTTAGCCGCCGACCGGCCAGAACCGATGAAAGATCGCGCGACGTGACGAGAGGTGGAGAATTCTGATGCTCGCGCGCACGGTTTCGCTACACCGGGGACACCTTTCGTCCTCGTAACGAGGTGGAACGCTTTTTGCTCCGATAGCTTGGAAACGACCGCAGGGTCCACGTCACGATTGGAAAATTTGTACTTCTCGAAAGACCGAGTCACGCAGGTAGCTTTCCGAGTAATCCATTTCAGAGTGGAATAATTAGTAAGTTCTCCGAAGGAATCGAGATTCCTGGTGGAGCGTTTGTTTTTTTTAGTAGAGAGATAGCTACGCGAGGAATCGGTATTGGAAATGATTCGGTTGCGATTGAAATCGCTTCGTGGAACATTTCTATCGAGCACATTAAAAGGAATGTCTTGGTGAAAAATTTCTATCGACTATGATGAAACAAACGTCTTGGTGAAAAATTTCTATCGACTATGATGAAACAAAAGTCTTCGTGAAAAATTTCTATCGACTATGATGTAACAAACGTCTCCGTGAAAAATTTCTAGCGAGTACGATAAAAGAAATGGCTTTGCGAAAAATGTCCATAGACTACGGTAACAGAAAAGCCTTCTTGGAAAATTTCCATCGAGTAGAATAAAAGAAATGTCTCGGTGAAAATGTCTACCGACGAAGTAAATATTATTTTCAAGTACTCGAACGGCCAAGGATTTCCAAGAAGCAATTAAAGTTTCGTTATCGAATTCCAAGAACTCGTGAGCTGAAAATCCTCGCACACAGGCTTTGTGTACACCGATTCGCCCTACGGAGCGACCGCGGGCACAGCAGGCGGTCGCGTCGCAGCGAGCCCCGACGAGGAGTGGGGGATCAACCGAAGGAGTGGGGAGTGAAACGTCCGAGTAGCGAGGCCCGATGCGTAAGTGTACGACGTAGACGCTGCTGGCTCCCACTCCCGCGGTTGTTCCCCCACTCCTCGGTCGTGACGTCACTCTGCCCGTAGCTGTGCCCACGAGCTCCGCGCAGCCAAATACGGGCGCCCGTGCTCCCGACCTACCTGACTTGCCCACCGCCGACAGATAACGCGCAATCGGTGCATTTTCGACAACACCGGACCGCCTTGAACGATAAACCTGGTGCAAGGTAAGGTGTCGATTTACACTCGGTCGACCGAACACTGAAAAATAACCATAGACGCTCTCCAATTTCGCATCGAATTCTATCGATAATTTCTCTAACCCCGCCGTAACGACTCACCGCTAACACAGTTAAACTTCTTGGACGTTTGGTTAAATACGCGCGACCGAGGGAAATGTCGATCGGAGAGAGGAGTATCGTAAGAGCAGAGGGGAACTTTAAACTCAATTATCGGGGCGAGAAGGTGGTGGTTTCCGTGGCGAGGCGGAGGTCGCGCGGGTTACGGAGCGTGGAACGAGGACCCGTGAGTGCGTGGCGAGAGGTAGGCAGCGCGACAAAAGGGGGACAAAAGCGTGCAAAGCAAATGAGCGTAAATAACCGCCTACGCCCCGCCGCGAGACGTTCGACACCTTCGTTCGCGAGTGCGTCGGTCCACGGTGCCATTATTTCATTAATTAGTGTCACTCGCGGCCGACCGTAGACACATAAACACGAGAACTTCTGCGTACGGGCCGTGTTACCGCCACCCGCTTTGTTCACCTCCACCATAAACCCTCCGAGGAGAGGACTCTCACTCTTCTCTCTCTCTCTCTCTCTCTTCACTGCCTTTCTTCCCTCTTGGAGCCTCTCGTTCCACGGGGCCCGGATATTTCTCCTACCTCTCCTCCTGCATGTACGCGCGCGACCCTTTTCTCCGTTTCCCTGCCCCCTCTCTCTTGTCGCGAGGCGGCGGGGCATCATCCGTTTCGCCTTCGCCGACCCTTCGATCTTGCGTTTTATAGTACCCTACCTACCGGTGAGCCGGAACGGTTCGAAAAGTGAAACGGGGGACCTGTGGGAAAAATTCACGGTTTTCTTCCGTCGCCCCCTACGAATGGAGGGGGGTCGCGCGAGCCATCGACGGGAGCACGGAACGGATTTAAGAGGCGCGACGAGTCGAGACTTTCGAACGAAGAGAACGAAATCGATTTTTCTCGATCCTCTATCGTAAAATCGGACAGCCCGATCGGGGTACGCTTATCGAGTACAGTCTCGACGAGACCCCTCGGACTTGGCTAGCCTACACGCTCACCTAGAGAGGTATAGGAATACAAAGAACGTTCGGTAACAAAGTTCATAGGGACATAAGGTCCGCGCCGCTTACGTGAGAATCGACCGTGGGTCTCGAGCGTCCTGCTCGTCTTTTTATTAGAGTTATATTATTATCTCGAGCGGGCCGCGCGTAAGAGCCCTGTAAATTCGAGAGACGATTTCACCGCCCCGTTTCTAGCGAGGTTCTTGACCACTCCTGGCCTCTCTGCGATGAACTTTCGCGAGCGATGCTCGGTCAAATTGTGGACCAATCGGACGAAAAATAAACACAGCTACGAAACTCTGTAGAAAACTTCCCGAAACTCGAAGCTTGGTACTCCATAGTACTCTCAAAATAATCGAACCTGTGTAACAACCAACTCTGTGTGTCCTTCATGTTTTCGAGATTAACACTATTTTCCAGTAATAAGTTTATTTCCATATCTTTCGTTCGCTCGTAACGTCAGAAAGCTTCACCGTTGCGCGTGCATTCGGTGCATCGATGCACCGACGTTTTCTATCTTCAATTTTCAATTATTCGAAAAAGAAAAAAACCCCGCGTAACTTTCTCGCGTTCTCGAGATCGTAGCTTCGATTCGAAGGTTGTTCGGAAATCGAACCAAGGGGCGCGACGATTTCCCACGAAGATTAAGAGGCTCCGCTGTAAGGAGAGAATAACGCATTGTAAACGGGGGAAGCAAAACGATTTGCGTTTCGAGCGGCGCGTCACGCGATCGCGCCTCCGGTACGGGGAGCGACAAATCAGCTTTGTCCGGTAGAACTGTATGAGACACGAGGTTACCGAGGTTCATCGAGCCGAGGTGTAGGCACGCCGAACGGTGTTTACGCGTCACGCGGACGAACGTCTACGCGCGCGAGCGAACCGAGCCCACGTGGGAGAGTGAATCGGTAACCGGCTGCACTTCGTAACGCAACACTTGCGCCGTAGCCCGCGGGGCCAGCAGCCCACCTTTCATTACGATTCGTCAGGGTTTTCATCTCGCGACGCGCTTTTAAGCTCGTACCGTGCTACGATCCTCGCTACTTTGCTCGCGATTCGAGACTCGGCTGTGTAATAGACGTTTCCGTGTCTAGCCGCGTGGGAGCTGAAATTTAGGGGCGCATCGGATCAATGGAACGGAGACGAAACGGTTGGTTTTGTAGACACAGCAGAGTGGAATATCGGTAATTGTTAATAGATTAAATTTCATTCCAAGTAGTTTAAAGGTAATTATTAATGGAAAAAATTTTATTGCAAGTAGTTTAAGGGTAATTATTAATGGAGAAAATTTTATTGCAAGTAATTTACCGGTAACTGCAAATGGAGAAAATTTTATTCCAGGTAACTTAACAGTAATCATGAATGGAAAAAATTTTATTCCAAATAACTTAACAGTAACTATAAATGGAGAAAATTTTATTTCAGATAATTTAACGGTAACCGTAGATAGAGAAATTTTTATTCCAAGTAATTTAACGGTAATTATAAATGGAGAAAATTTTATTTCAGGTAATTTGACGGTAACTATAAATGGAGAAAATTTTATTCCAGGTAACTTAACGGTAACTATAAATGGAGAAAATTTTATTCTAGTTTGTCAGTAACCGTAAATGAACAGAAGGTTATTCCAGCAACAGTAAAAGTTTCCAGATGATGTACTTCCATGCACGATTATCGAAACTAATTGGGTGACAGTGCGTTTTCTATGGAAATACAGTAGCCTACCAGCGATCATAAATAGGTAGTTAAAATAATAGACGACGCCCAGGAGGAAAAGTTTACAGGTCGATAAATTAATCAAAGAGCGCACGATTATCGGAAACAATGGTGAGACACAGAGTGGGTGGAACAGAGGACGAATAAAAACTCTGTGTAACTATTTATTAACTCTAGACAGGTGTTCGATACAGGTGTTCGGTTCTCGTTGTTCCTTCTACGCGATGTACAATTCGATCGTACGGTTCCTATCGTATCTTTCGTTAAACAAACAACGCATCGAAATTGATTTTTCCCTTTGGACACGAAATTTTCCATCTGGATAAGAATTTTTCCGTCTCTTGCCAGCGAGCGTTGCAAACGCTCGAAAATACTAATATTCCGTACACATTCGAAGAGAAGCTGTTAGTTCGGTGCCCTCGAGGGAACTTTCAAGTAGTCCCCGCCCCTCCCCGGTTAATGCGAAGTGTTCGTGAACGTCGAAAGACAACCGAGATTGAATCACGCTCGTTATCTCCGGGCCCCTCCGAGAGGCGAGGGAAGAGACAAAAGAGGGAAAAAAGCGGCTTCGTTTCGAGGTTACGAGCACTGGGTTTGCACCGAAAGGGAAGAGAGACTTTTATATTTTCACGCCTTAACGCGATCGTTCGGGAGTTAATTACCGGTGCTCGAGCAACGTTGCTGCCCCTCGGCGGAAATTTCGTGCGCGCACGAAGGATTCGTAGACCTCGACCGTATATAGAAAGAGTCTCTCTCTCTTAAGAACTCGTTGCGAAATAGTTTCTCGAGCCGAAATATCCGAAACGAGTCGTTTCTCGCAATCGTCTTCGAATTCGAACGAACATGGGAACCAACCACGAGAAGAAGTGGGTGGGTGGGTGGAGAGATAGAGGGGGTCGAGTTGGCGAGGTTTCGAAGAGAAGGGTGCAATAATTAACGCTTACCTCGGTGTTCGCGACGAGTTACTACCTCTCTTGCCCCCCTTTTGGTAGTCTCGTACCAAGGTGCCAATTTACATTGTGTCTACGAAGATTCGAACGAGTAAATAGTACCCTGCGCATTGTGCCCGCGTCAAATTTTATTATGCAACAATATGCACGCGCGAACAACGAAAAGGGAGGTCGTCGAGTCAGGTTTCGAAGCGGGGGGCCGCAATAATTAACGCTTACCTCGGTGTTCCCGTCGAGTGACTCGTCCCCTGTTGGATAATTCGTCGCTAGGTGCCAATTTATATTGTGTCTACGAAGTATTAAACAAGCGAGTGGTAAATAGCTCGCGCGTTTCAATTTTATTATGCAACAATGCGCGATGCGAACGACCGAAAGGGGGGTCGTCCAGTCGGCGCGGTTTCAAAGAGGAGGTAATAATTAACGCTTACCTATGCGCACGTGGTGACGACTGACTTCTCTCGGCCTACCCCCCTCGCTGTCCCCCTTTTCGGTAGTTCAGTGTCGAGGTGCCAATTAACATTCTACGAAGAGTCGATGGAGAAAATAATAAATACTTGTGCGCATTGTATCCGTATCGAATTTTATCGCGTTCACAACAATGCGCATCGTGAACGAACCACGATGAAAAAGGGGCGGGGGGATCGTCGAGTCGGCGCGGTTACAAAGAGGAGGAAGGGCGGGGGGTGCTGCAATAATTAACGCTTAACTCGGTGGCGGCGAGTGATCGAAAATGGTCCGCGGGAGGAGAGTGACTTCTCTCGTCGCCCCCCTTTTGGTAGTCCGGTGCCCCTCGGTCTCGGAATATTTTCCCGCTCCCCCTAGCGGGGCAATCCTTATTTACGCGCTGGTTCCCGCGTTAAATCAACCGATTATCGGGGGCGACGCTCCGTAAACGTCGGGGCACCGTTATCGGGGACGCGGGTCTCGGTGAATCCTTTGAGGGAGCTCCTCGAACGATAGGCCCCCCCTTTTCACGGTGTCGAATCAAAGATGGCCTAGGAAGGGCGAGTCCGTGTAGGGGACCGCGACCGGCGCAATAACTTCCCGATTCCCAAAGGGCCCCGTCCCCTCGTAGAGGTCTCCCAGAGCCACCTACACTATCTCGGCTCGATGCTGGACCCGCCGTGGCTAATCGTGAGGTGTAAGGAAGAGGATGTTCGAAGAAGGGCTCGCGTACGTTTAATTTATGTTCGCAGCAACGGTGCGTCTGTCCCGAATCTATACTCCCCTTCGCCCTGGAGCCTCACCAGCCCTCCCCTCCCGGAGAAACGGGGACGAAGGAGCGTAGAAAGTTCGTTAGGCGATTCATCTTGCCGATGGATGTAATTTAAGCGTTTCGCGTGGACGCCCCTTTCTTCGTGGTTTCCCTCGGTTTACGATCGACCCCCCAAAATTAAGGAATACGGGAACACGGGAGTCGGGCCGACCGATCGCCGGAAGGGGGTTTACTATTACGAGCGAAAGTGTCTCGTCGGGACGGTTTCGATCGAGTGAATAAAAAAATATAAATTTTCGGGGGGTTACCTCCGCGAGGCGTAGAAATTGAGAACAAAATTTACGCGCGTGACTACATTCCCATTGGAAACGAGTCTATACTTTCGAGTTAAATTACAATATTTCGACAACTCCCTGTAACCGAGGGGGCACTCGGGGCTCGTGCCCCCTAATTTTTCCTCTCCTTCCGTGGGACCGTTTTTATTCTCCCGGGGGAAACTGTTCACTCTTCGTTTCGATCGGTGAGGGAGATTGTAGTAAAATTTCCGTTATCGCGTCGGGAGGGACGAAAAGGGGGTAGGTGGCCCCGGGGCACAAGGCAAGGCGGATCCACGGCTACCTCGAGAGGCACCCGGTACATCTGGTTGGCAGGCTGCATTAATCCAGAAGCCGACATTTTTCCCCGTCAATTGCTCGATTACCGTATTTAGTTTGCCAATTAATACCGGGGCCCGCGTTCCCAGGGAACCATCTTCCGCGCGAAACCCCACGGCACGAACCTGTTATTCTTTCTTTCGTCCGGACGTCAAGAGGCGCACGGAGGTTGGCCGCGCCGGATCGGCATTCGTATATCCGTATACCGGTATCGAGGAGGCATTTATTGAATCGATATCCGGAGCCCTTTCGCAGCGGGCCCCTCTCTCCGAGGCACGTACCGCCTTCGGGGCCTCGGGCATTTTTCATCGCGCGCCGACGCACCCGGCCGGCATTCCACGTGAACCTTCCTTCTCTCTACTCTCTCTTGCTCTCTCAATGTATGTATACATATATATATATATATACATATATATAATATATATATTTCTTTCTATTTTTCTCTCTCGTTCTCGCAAGGCCCAAAACGCGACCGTGGGGGCGTCGTACGCGAGCGCGTTACGATACACCACGGTACTCTTAAGGGAGGGGCCGGTTAGAGAGGGAGGGGGGCGGATCGAGGAAGTGTAATGGTGCACCGAACGAGAGAAATCATCCCCAGCGCGATACGGAGCGGAGGCGCGTGAATTTCGGAGCGGGGGTCCCGCGTGGTGGATCCCACACGCGCGCGGGTCGATGCACGAGCGAGCATTATCGAGGGCACCGCACAGAACGATACATGCATTACGTTCCGCGCGAGAGATACATGGCGCCTGGCGGCGCAACGCGTCTTTCGGGGCCCCGCGACGCGCGAGCGCGCGTTAGAGAGCGCGAGCGGAACCCCCGGGCCCCCAAAGCGCGAGGTATCGGTCGGGGCTTTTCGGTGGATCACCGCCAAAAAGTTTACATCGCGTACGGGGCCCCGAGCTCGGGGCCCACCTCCCCTCCCTCCGACTATCGCGGACCGAAATCGGGGCCCCGGCCTGATTCCTCTTCTCTTCGGCGCCGTCTCGCGTTGCTCGTTACACGATCGAATAAATCAAGGTACCCCGCGGGTGACTTAATTAGGTGAGTCCCTGTTAAAGGGGAGAACTCGATTACGAGGCGGACCGCGGTGAAAAAAGGGGGATGGGGCTTGTGCGCGGCGGTAGAGGGGAGGGTGGTGGAGGGAGGCGCCCGCGCGATCCTCTCGCGAGGGACCGGCAACGGGTATAATCCCCCGTGCGTGCACACGCGCGCGTGTTGCTCGGGTATTTTTGTTCGGGACCCCCGATTATTCCGTACACGACGGACACGCACGAAATTCGTGCCTTTGCTCCGATGAATAATTGCTTTTAATACCCGTATCCCCCTCGCGGGGGCTCGCGGGGGCTCGCGGAGGCGACGAGTGATAAATGTCGAATCGAATCGTAATATTCCGGTGAATTCGTTTCTTTTCCGGTTTGTTTTTTTTTCTCTTTCTTTTTGTCTGTGTCTTTTTTTATTTTTGGCGCGCTCTCGATTTTTAAGACAGTCTCCCGTCGGGGAGGGGAGTATTGGGTTACTTGCTGGCGCGAACAAACGCTTCGAAATAAACAGGGGTGCATTTTTCGAGGTATTCCCGGATGGAACGGGTGAGTGAAAAGTCTGCGGGGTTGTCGAGTATTTATAGTCGAGAGAAAGTCTCTAACAAAGACACAAATCTTTAATGACTACTAATCCATATTTTTACCCCGTGTAGATTGCTCTCCGCCCCCGTCTGTAACTAAAATATCGAACGAGAAGTCTTCCATTGGCCACATGTAAAAATCTAACAAACTTGAAAACTGATATAATTTGCCTCGTGAAAATTTCCCTTTTTTTGAAATAATCAAAGTGTCTTTCGTGTAAAATATCTTTACCTCGTGACCTTACGCGTATACCTCCAATGTAAGTATCTATGATCCGATATTTTTTCCTCTTGAAATTTATCCCTCCCCTTTCTTTTTAAAAAAATGGAAGAAATCTTGCGTGTAAATTAACTTTGCCTCGTGGCCCTGCGCGTAAACTTCCAATATACATATCTATGACCCGATATTTTTTCCTCGTGAAAATTGTCCCTCCCCTTTCTTTTAAAAAAATGGAAGAAATCTTGCGTGTAAATTACCTTTGCCTCGTGGCCCTACGCGTAAACTTCCAATATACATATCTATGACTCGATATTTTTTCTCTTGAAAATGGTCCCTCCCCTTTCTTTTTAAAAAAATGGAAGAAATCTTGCGTGTAAATTACCTTTGCCTCGTTTACCTCCGGATAAACGCGCTCGCGGACCAAAGATGGAACAGGTCGGCGAAAAGGTGCTCGATTTGTCCCGGCGCGCATAATGGACCCATTCTTGTCGATTGATTCGCGACGAGGTGGGCAACGGAACCGCGTCGCGGTGGTAAATACACGAGGAACGGTTCGCGTCCGTAGAAATTACGAGGGAAGGAACGTCCAGGAAACGGTTAGCTCGCTGTCACCAACTATTTAGAAAAGCCAACCGCTGCGTACCACGACGACGAGCCGCGACGAGCTTTACGAGAGTGTCGCGTTTCTTCCGCTTATTTAATTTACCTGCGGGCATACGCGCGGCGTATGCACCTCGCCGCGTTCGACTGCAACGACGACTGCAACGACGACGACGACGATGCAATTTGCTCTCGCGCCCCCTCGGGGGCCGAGCTTCCGCCTCCTTCGTTTCGCTTTTTCACTCCGTGGCTCGTTCTCAGCCGTACGTCATCCACGGCGAGACGCTTTCGCGGCGACTAGCACGATAGGTGAATACCCGTTTAACCTTTCCGAAGCGAATCATCTTCGATTCGTCGAACGTCGAATGGTGTCCACGCGCTCGCGATGGACCTCTTGCCCCCTCCCTCCATTGGCAAAGAATCACGCTCGATGCATCGATTCGGAATTCAGGCTCTCGAAATGTTAGATAAACTCATCTTTCCCAATTTCTTCGATTCGATGACGAATATTCGTATCAAAGAAATCTATCTGAGTTGGGTGTAATTATATCGGTGGATTTCGCGAGTAGTATTTTTCAAAGAAATAAATTTAGGTCGATAGTAAAGTTTCAAAGTAGATAAAATTTCCTACCGGCTCGTTTTTTAATTGCTGAACGAAACGAGACAAGTGTTCGTTGGTTTAGGAGTATTCTCCATAAACGTGGTCCTCCTGTGTCCGTATCCTTCGAAAAGTATAAAGATCGACAGTACACAACGATCATTTTACGACAGAGGTTGACAAAGCTAATAAAAAACATACGCACACTACTGTTTGTAATCAACTCTCGTGGTTATTAATTCAGAAATTTTGCTCACCGTGATAGGGGGGCGAGAAAGGAAATAATTAACATACGAGCGCGCAACTGCTCGTAATTGACCCTCGCCTCATTTCAGAAACGTTCGTCACGGTGACAACGGTTGACAAAGGAAACGAAAAAAAAGCGTACCCTCATAATTGCCTGTTATCCCGTCGTCGATCGGCCGTGCATTCGGAGATCACTTATACGCGACAGCGGCCCGTCAAACCGATGATACGGTTTCCAAGTGGAATACGAAGAGCGGGGCGATCAAGAATAAAGCGGCGGGAAGAACAACGAAAGAGAAGCTCCGGGCCACGGTGTCGGCGGGGACACGGCAGGGACACACCGCTCCGCGACTAATTAATGAACGTTGCTTCGATCAATTTACATTTACCGAGGTCCCACTCCCCTTCCCCCACGGTACGGGCGAACAACACGAACACCTTCTCCTCCTCTTTTTCCGTCCCGTTCCACCGGGGGTGCGAAGGGGTGCAGCTTCGTTAGCGCCTCGAGGACGCTACAAAGATCCTCCGTACACGACCTCGGTGAACATCGTCGAGCACCTTCGTGGGCCGCATCGCGCGTCTCTCGCTCGGTTGTCCACACATTCGCCTCTCGGTGTACAGTATATCTTGTTTTTGTCCAGGGGCCTAGAGCCATACACCTCGCGAGGGGAACTATGCCGGTTGATTCGGTACAACCACGAATACCCGTGGAGACACCTTGGAAAAAAGTTTTAATTAATCCCCGAAGCGGAAGCAACGCGGGGGGAAAAAGGCGGCGTTTCAAGGGCCGGAACCCGGTACAAGAAAGAGGGGTGAGGTCGCTTCGGAAGAAATCCGCTTGGTCGCGCACACGGCGCGTGAGATCGGCCTTGAACGCGCCAGAGTTACAATTTTCCAGCTCCGGGGAATCGTGATAAAGATAACGACTCTGCGAGCCTCCTTTTGGTGCCTCGAGGATTTCAGTGTGGAAGATAAAACGCTCTTGTTGACTTTTTCTTGCACCGTTCACGAATGTTGTATTGGAAATATTTGTATCCATTGATTCAACATCAGTCGTGTACAATTAGCGAGAAGAATTGTAAGTGTAGTGCCTCGCTTAATTGTCGAGGATTCGTCGAATTATCATTAAGCGAGGGTACAGAATTTTTCCAACCACCGCCCCTCTCGAGTGAGAGATACGCGAAACAATGGACACGAGTCTGGATCGCGAATCGACCAGTCGAACTCGAGGAAAGGAATTCGATCGATAACCGAGGCGTATCGTCGTATCGATCATCAAGTTTCCTCGAACGCGGAACAAGAGTCAGACTTCGAGACCGCGAACCGCAACGAGCCGCGCCCGAAACCGGGATTCCAGAATTGGAAAAGCCTCCTCGCGAAGTATCCTCGGTTTCCAAGGGGGGAATACGAAGGGTGGGAGGAGGGGGGTGTTCCATGGAAACGTCGAAGACGAGGAGGAAGCGAAAACCGCCAACGAGTGGATTCCCTCGGTTCGTTGAACGTCGACCGAGCGGAGTAATCGCCTCTGCGTCCCCGCGCAAATAGCATTCAGCCGCGAGGGGCACTCGAAACCTTTCTTGTCTCTGCGCGCAGCATCAAAAAAGGATGCTATTTTATCTCACTCAAGGACCCTTCGAACAGCTCGCAGCTAATTTTGCGGTCGGCTAAACGACGACGCGAAGAGGAGACCGGGAGAAGAAAGAAACTCTCCTATCTTCCGTGCCGTTTACGCTCGCCTCGGCCTGGCCGCAAGAAGATGGAAATTGCTCGCTCGGCCTTGAAGTCTTTTACGCGAAACTCGCAATACCAGGAATCTCCGGCTTCTTTCGTTTCACGGACACCTCCGACCCCGCTTTCAAGTGCGCGTCGTTTCCAAGTCGCGAGCTTTCTCTCTCGGAGGGATTCTCCGTAGTAGCACGACTCCGTTTCGAACAGGAGAGGGATGGGGGTGTTGTAAAATACGCGACACGCTTCGAAAAAAATGTCGAGGGGGGCACGGTGCCCCTTTGTCGCAAGCTTCCGCTCTGCGAGTTCTCTGTCATTCTTCGAAATCTTGATTTCGTTTCGTCTACGAACGAGGAACGACGATAAGAGAAATAATGACACTAGAAGAGGGTGCATCGAGAGAAACCTTGAGGGGGTACGGTGCCCCTTCGTTGATGGATCTCTTGTTCGATAAATTCTCCGTTATTTTCAAAACGATCAATTCTGCTTTGCCCACGAACGGTGGCTGAGAAAAACTATGCAACATATAAAGTAGACTCATCGATAGAAATATTCAAGAGGGGGCCCCCTTAATTGCAAGTTTTCGTTCAATGTATTTTCCCTTACTCTTATCGAACGCTCGATTTCGTTCCGTTCACAACTATGGGGAGTGAAAAAACACCTGACGCTAAAAACAATCCCACCCAACGAAACGTCAAGGGGGGCCGGTGCCCCCGATCATCCGCGAGATTCCCCGGCACTCTTCGAACTCTCGTTTCCGTGTCGTTTACAATCGTCGGTAGTGAAAAAAGCTCTCGACGCTAAAAACAGTCCCACCCAACGAAACGTGAAGGGGGGCCGGTGCCCCTGATCTTCCGCGAGATTCCCCGAGGTACTCTTCGAACTCTCGATTCCGTGTCGTTTACAATTCTAAGGAGTGAAAAAACCACGCGACGCTAAAAACAGTTTCGTCCGAGAAAATATCGAGGGGGGCCGGTGCCCCTCGGTCGCGATCTTCCGCGAGATTCCCCGGTATTCTTCGAACTCTCGAACTGACATTGCTAGACTCGGAAGGTGAGAAAAAAAAAGCACGCGACACGGGAAACGGACGCGTCGAAGGAAACGTCTGGGTTGGGGGGGGGGGGTACGATAGGGGGACGTGGCCTCGAAACCTTGAACCTCGATCGCGCGACGTTGATCGCTCGGCTGGAAGCGCGCGTTCGTGCACTGCGGTCGGACATAAAACAATCAGGCTGCGATTTTTTGGCCGGGGCCCACTTACTCGGTGCCCGGGCAACGGCGACGACGCGACGATGCGCTCGAGGAGGCGTCGAGACAAGGACGGACGCGTATACGAGGGGGAGAGGCGGGGGGGCGCCTTTACGGTCGGAGCATGCGATTAAAGTTTTTGTACGCGAACGAATGGGGACTAAAGTACCGGGGCAAGAAGGACGCGCAAGAACCGGAAAGGGAGGGAGAGGAAGATGGAAAAGAACAACGAGGGAGGGGGCCGGTAGGGGGAGGGGAGGAGACGTATCTCGCTCGCGAGCGTTTCGCGCTCGTCTATCGATCGACGATAGACGCCGAACCGTAACCCGAACAAACGCGAACGTAAATTCTATAAATTACCACGGATCGTATTCACTCCGCGAGGATTCGTAGGCGAGTCGAAGCGTTATCGCACCTTTACACCGGCATTGTTATTACGTTGCTTCCTCCCCCACTCCTACGAGTCGCGGGACTAATCGAACGGAAGGGGGACCGAGGGGCACATGGCGAATATCTAGATCGAGGCGCGCCACTTTTACGATCGATTCGTTAGGATTCGATGGATCTCGTTGATGATACCAGCCGAATCCAACGAACCGTATGCCTCGCCGCATCCTGCTCGAGTACAGGGGGGCAATTTACCGCCCCCCTTCTCCTTTCAATGTGAACCACGAGTAGGAAAGATACTCGACGAGCGTAACTCCTTTGTAACTCCGTGGCGCGGTGTCTCGTTTCGTTTTTCAAAAATTACATTAACCGCTTCATCCTGTGGACAAATCGCGAGTTGTTTTTCTATTCCCTCTGTCGAGGAATCGCCGTAGGAATTCGAGGATTATAGTAATTCAGTCTAAGCGAGTGGATAAAGATAAATCATTTTCCTAGTCCTCCGCGTGTGGAATTTTATTCTACTTGTTCGATGAATGGTGCCAGTTGGTAAATATAGAGGGGGAATTATTTTTCTATTTTTCCGCGACGAATTTTGTTTTATTTTAAAAACATTCTACGCCTTCTCGAGGTTCCGTGAACTCGAGTTTAGCGACTGGAAAAAATTCCCGACGACAAATCTATAGATATATTTCCCAGCTCGAGATCCTCATCTGTAAATCATTTTTCTACTTACAACGAATTTCAGTTTACGCGAGTCGGTGAAACAGTTTCGTTATTGTATTCCACGGAGGTTGATTCTCGTCGTTTTAACAAATCATCGAGGATTCGTCTTGTCCACCTAATTTCCATCTTAAACGTTACGCCCCTGTTTCCTGGCTCGACGTATCGACGGCTTCTCTCTTCGCGCAATTTCGCGTCATTTTCGACGCGGGGGCCTTTTTCCTTTTTTTTTTTTAAGTTTGCTTCAACGGAGGAAAAGATCCCCCACCGTGGAAATATTGTCGCCGTTCCAAGTTTCGTTATTTTATTTTTTTTTTTTTTGTTCCTTTTCCCTTTCTTTTTTTTCTCCTTTCCGTTTTACACCGTTTCGGGCGGGCATTTAATCTCCGCGGGTCCCGAAACGAAAGGATTCTCCCTTCGTGGATGGATGCACGCGCGACGCGTGAGGCCCCGGCAAGGTGCAAATCTCATACGCCCGGATCGTTACACCGTGAATCAGCGATTGCTTTTACGTCGCCGGGGATATTGAAACGGGGCTGGAGGAGGGACGTCGAAAACTCGATTTACGAAGATGAGGCGCGCTCGGCTTAACTCGCGTACCCCGCCTCTGTCGGCGACGACTTCCGAGGGGCCCTTCCGAACGCGCGTCGATGATTATCGAGATGAAACGTACCTTTTTGGTGTTTCTGCATTACGTAACATTAACGTCGGGCCCCCATGTTACGTTAATAACGTCGGGCGATGTCGATGGTTTTTCATTTATGAAAATGAGGCCCCTACATTCGGTAAGAATTGATCCGTCTTCTCCGTCAAACCGGAGGTCCGCTTCGTGCGAGTCGTCTCGGAAAACGACGCGGTAGAGAATGGTAACCGAGTCCCTTTTCGGGGACCCGGGCCCCTTTGACGGCCCCGACCACGATTATCCGGACGAAGCTTGTTTCTGCGTTAAGAAGATCGTACGATGGTTTTCCATTTATGAAAATGGACCCTTGGGTTCAGTAAATATTTACCCATTCTCGACTCGTTCTTCTTGGAGGGCATTCGAGTCTCGTCCAAAGGTGCATCGATGCTTCTCGATATGCACCTTCTGCTCTTTCGGTGTTTTTGTATCAGTGTCTCGCGAGGTTAGATTGGGAAACCCTCTTGAACGAAAAATGGTACTCGATTCTTCTACCTTTAAGAATCCCCCGTGACCCAATGATTCTTAAAATGCAACATTTCTGATCCATAGTTTCTTCCGTTAATAATCCTCGACTCGATGTCGACGTTATTCTGGAGATCCTTCTCGCGAGGTTAGGTTCGGGAAAACTCCCAAACGGAAAACGATACCCGATTCTTTCGTCTTCGAGGACCTCTAGAGCCCCCTAAGGGCCATTTTTAAGATGCAATGTTTCTCTTCAGTAACTTCCTCGACGATGATATCGAACGCTATCGATCTTTTTCCATTTATGAAAATGGGCCTTGTGTAAATATCGATCGGTTCTTTTTTTTCCCGCGCGAAACTTCACGACCTGGAGCCTTCGGTCTCGTGGGTCGTTCGAAGAAACACGCGATAGAAAACGGCAACCGATTCCTCGGGACGATCGGGCTTCGACTCGTCGCGTTCCAGTCGTGAGATACTTCGATCGTACCTTTACGAGAATCCCGCGACCGACCGAATGGCCGCGGAAAGAGCAATTCCTTGTCGAAACGTCAACCTTCGGGGAACATTTTGATCGTCCCGAAGGTGTAACTCCTCCGGTCCCAGGCGCGGTCTTTTCGACCGTTCGTCGCCCCGTGGAACACCGGAACGAGGGACAAGGTAATAAATTATTATCGCGTCGATAAGGAATGTTGATGGGGCCCGACGATAGGAGCCGCGTCTTGGGGGAACGCAGCCTCGGTGGTTATCGACCGCCTAATAGACTCGTTTCTGGGTGTCATTCCCGATATCGATGTAGGTGATTGATCCCCGAACCGATCGTGATTTCGGGCTCCCCGATGAGCCTTTTCTCGGCACTCCGTGTTCACCGCGACGCTTTTCCATTCATTATTTTCGTGCCCGATGTTATCCGGGCCCCCTTTATTCAATTTATTCACCAACTGTTAATAGGGTCTGACGGTGACCGATTTAAATTTCGTCCCTTTGCTCGTGACTCCGGTTCGT
The DNA here is from genome assembly GCF_051014685.1 of Ptiloglossa arizonensis. Lineage (NCBI taxonomy): Eukaryota > Metazoa > Arthropoda > Insecta > Hymenoptera > Colletidae > Ptiloglossa > Ptiloglossa arizonensis. Next base: position 18,904,569 of record NC_135055.1, read on the forward strand.
ATTTTCGCGAAATCTGCGCGCGAAATCTCGATCAGCGACAACCTGGAGATCCGGTACACGGTTGGGAAAATTTGTCGATCGCTTGTCGCGCGACGTTTGGTCGCTTGTATGTAAAGAACACAGTGGAGACAAAATAGCGAAAATTAGAGAAATGACACCGGTTATATTGTAAATATCTTTTTTTTATTTGTCGCGAATGTTGTTTAGTTTTCTATAGTGTCTAAAATTAAGAAAATGTCACCGGTCGTATCGGAAGTATATTTTTAAATTTCTATGAAAATACTATTTTACCGTTGATAAATTAATGGTCCTTGTCTTCGAATTTCAGATGCTTTGGAAAGTTTTATTTTGCGGCCCCCCTCTGTACCCCTAATAATTTTTCTTACTGATACTTGCAAGCTTTCATATTAATACCGTTATATATTCTATTAACGAATAAAGGTTCGATCAATCATTTTTCAAAGATTCATATTTTATACCCCCCTCCGTACCCCTAAAACTTTGTATCAATGGTACTTAAAAATTTCTATACCAATACCACCGTACTACCATCGATCTTTATCCCCGAATTGCAACTCTCTCCTTAAAAATCTTATTTCTCGACCCCCCTCCGTACCCATAAAAAATCTTTATTCCCTAAACTTGTAAATTTCCACATTAAGACCAGCGTGCAAACAACCAACAAGTTAACGATCATTCTTCCCAAATATCAAAGTTTCCTAAATTTTATTTCGCGACCCCCTCCGTGCCCCTAAAATTTTTTATCGATGATACTCAAAAACGTCCATACCAATACCAGCATACTACCATCAATCTTCATCCCCGAATTGCAACTCTCCCCTTAAAAATCTTATTTCTCGACCCCCTTCCGTGCCCCTAAAAAATCTTTATTACCTATACTTGTAAGTTTCCTCATTAAGATCACCTTGCAAACTACCAACGAGTTAACGATCATTCTTCCCACATACAAAAGTTTCTTAAATTTTATTTCGCGACCCCCTCCGTGCCCCTAAAATTTTTTATCGATGATACTCAAAAACGTCCATACCAATACCAGCATACTACCATCAATCTTCATCCCCGAATTGCAACTCTCCCCTTAAAAATCTTATTTCTCGACCCCCTTCCGTGCCCCTAAAAAATCTTTATTACCTATACTTGTAAGTTTCCTCATTAAGATCACCTTGCAAACTACCAACGAGTTAACGATCATTCTTCCCACATACAAAAGTTTCTTAAATTTTATTTCGCGACCCCCTCCGTGCCCCTAAAAATTTTTATCGATGATACTTAAAAACGTCCATACAAATACCACCGTACTACCATCAATCTTTATCACCGAATCGCAACTCTCCCCTTAAAAATCTTATTTCTCGACCCCCCTCCGTACCCCTAAAAAATCTTTATTACCTATACTTGTGAGTTTCCTCATTAAGATCACCTTGCAAACTACCAACGAGTTAACGATCATTCTTCCCAAATACCAAAGTTTCCTAAATCTTATTTCTCGACCCCCCTCCGTACCCCTAAAAACTCTTCATCACGACTACTAGCAAGCTCCAACACCAGTACGATCACACTTCCCAAATTCGAAAGCTTCCTGAATTTTATTTCGCGGGTCTCCATCGTACCCCCGTCCCCCATCCGAGTGGGGATCCTCACCACCCCCTTCCCGTTTCTCGCGTTCGCGTACTACCGTCCGCGTTGTCCCGTGACAAAGCGGTTCAATGAATCAAACGTATCCGAGGCTAATAGCCTTCAGCTCCAGGAAGCGAGCGAAACGAGCCGCCTTATCTCGCGCGGACGGTATTTGTCCAGAGTGAAGCCGGCCGGTCGGCTCGATCGATCGTAATTGAATCTCAGCGCGCGTACCGGCCTCCTTCCTTGCTCGCAGCGCTCGGGTTTATTCTGCAGTCGAGGATGATTCCGCCGCCGCTGACCTCGGAACGGTGCAACGTGATTTCGTTTTCTCGCTCCGCCCGGGCCCCTGGCCCGTTTCTGCATTTTTCCACGTACGGGATTGCCACGTAGGGGGGGAGCGGACGGTTAGAAGTGGAGGTGGGGGGGTTAGGGCCCCTCGGTCCTCCGCTCTCGGTCCACGAAATTCATCGAGCGAAAGGAGAACGACCGCGATCCGAAGAATAAGAGCGAGACGCGGTATCTTTGCGGTTGTAAAGCGGTGATCAAACACAACACCGAGACCTTTTCGCGAGGATCATTTTCGTGTCGATGTCCGACTCGGTCCTCGAGTGTTGCTTTTACACTCTTTTATTGCGTCTACCGTGTCCTGGGGAGCGGTCGCCGAGTACGTGTTTCTCGAGTTTCCTACCACGAGTGGGTTACCAATCGATGGAATCGGTCATCATTCTGTTTAAAAGATTTTAATATTGTAATCACAGTTTCTGAGCGTTGGAGGATCTTGCGGGTAGGAGGATCCTCGGTACCACGGGTCTTCTCCGATACGGTGAGACTCTTACGATTCGTCGCGGATAAATTTCTTTAGAAGTTAAGAAATTTTATTCGAAATCCGGATTACGTATCGTATCGATCGGTCGTAGTATCGGTAGAACTTTCTTTAGGGATTGAGAAAGGTATTTTTATTCAAAATTCGGATTATGTCGTATCTGCCTTTCTAGGAATTTTTTTCAGAGTTAACAAAATAATAGAATCTTTATTCAAAATCCAGGTTACGCGTCTCGTTCCTTAAGATTTAAAAGACGTTGCTAGCGTGCCAGTGACCAGTGACATTCAACATAATGAAGTTTCTCTAACTTTGTTTCGAAAATTCCTCTCAACTATTCCCAAAGAATAATTTCGATCCGTACGAATAATTACCTTCTCCGTGAAACCAGTCGCGTACATGTTCGTTTTCCTTTCGGTCTCGAAGGGGTGTTAGAAGAGGGTAAATCGCGAAGCGGTGGCCCCCTCCTCGTTTCACCGTGCGCAAAGTAGATGCGGAACGTTTATGGGCCGACATTCCAGGGTCTGAAAATGTCCAAGGACGTGTACCGATCGACTCCGCGACCGTTATCGAGCCGACCATTGTTTTCGAGAGGCACGGTGGGAACGGTAATCGTCCGGTTCCTGCATTGCAAAAATATTCTCCGCTCCGATCTAAGATAATAACGTTACGCAAGCGAGAACGCAATGAAAACGGAACGCCGCCGCCGCCGCCGCCGCCGCCGCCGCCGCCGCCGCCGCCGCCACGTTCGATCGAAGCTTTCGTTCCCAGCGAACGATCAGCGACAATAGAGATCGTTTGTTACGAACAGAAACCCATAGGGGTGAGGGGCACCGGGTAGGCAAAGAGAGAGACTGTCTTTCGAAAAAGGCGAAACGATTCCGTTCATTTATTCTCCGGTCGATCGAACCGCTCGTAACGTCCGCGCGCGGAGGCTAAATCAATTAATTACGTTTGCTAAGCGAGGAGGGCCCCGGCGAGACGGAGCCGCGTTCCGTTCCGCGATGATCGCGGCGTCGTAAATTACACGACTCGGTCATTTGTTTTCGAAAGCTTGACCCCGACGATTAGAGGGCGGGCGGGCGGGGTGTAGGGTAGGACCCACCGAACCACCTTAGTTCCTTCCACCACGTCCCGTACAATCAGCAGCTATTTGTTACCGCGATAATTGAGGATTGTCCGTCTAGCTGTAAAAACCACCGCCGCTGAAAACCGTGTTCCACGGGACTCCTGACACGCATTCCGTGTACCAAGTGAGCCCCCGATCCCCGTTGAATCCAACCGCGGACAACCGACTCCCGCTGTTACAGCGATCGCTGGGTACACAATCGTCGCCCAGGAATGTAGACCAATCCTTTCACGCGTCCAGCGAGCGTGTGTCTTAACACCTGCGCGACGACCGTTCTCGATCAATCTCTCTCTCGCGGCGTCGTTGATCGATCGGGTCTCGGGTATTACATAAAATAGAAACGTTCGCCGCGTTCGTTTTCTCGCCAGTGGCTTTATTAATCCCTCGTCGGTAATTCGCCACGCGTTACGCGTTCCTCCGTGCGCGATCTCGATAATACACGGCTAGATCGCGGAACTGCACCGTTCGAAAGGCGAGCGTCGATCGAAATTACACGTTCGATCGTCCTAGGATTTCGTCTTTCACCGGTTTGCAACGAAACGAGAGACTCTCGCGACCCTGATCGTTTCCAACCGCGGTATGAACGCTCGAGACGCGCGACGAATCGATAGAACTACAAGTCACGTTCGCAGTGGGTACTTCGTCGATCGTCTATCCCTCGTTGCGAACTGTGTTTTCAATTTTTGTTGCATTTTTTATCAATGTAACGCTAGGTCTTCGAATCGAGTATACTTTGGACCCAAGACCCCGGTTTGGAGTGTACGCTTGTCGAAAGTGAAGCTGGAATTGTTGTAAACTCGAGAGGGTACTCTGTCGACGATCTAACTTCAATGGTGGAGAGGTGCGCGTGAGTGAGGTACTGTGCGACCCCGGTTTGGAGTACACAGTTGTCGAAAGTGAATCTAGTAGCGTTGTAGACTTTAGAGTGTACTTTGTCGACGATCTGACCTCAGTGATGAAGAGGTGCGCGTGAGTGAGGTACTGTGCGACCCCGGTTTGGAGTACACAGTTATCGAAAGTGAATCTAGTAACGTTGTAGACTTTAGAGTGTACTTTGTCGATGATCTGACCTCAGTGATGAAGAGTTGCGCATGAGTGAGGTACTGTGCGACCCCGGTTTGGAGTACACAGTTATCGAAAGTGAATCTAGTAACGTTGTAGACTTTAGAGTGTACTTTGTCGATGATCTGACCTCAGTGATGAAGAGGTGCGCGTGAGTGAGGTACTGTGCGACCCCGGTTTGGAGTACACACTTGTCGAAAGTGAATCCGAAACTATCGTGAACTTGTCCAAGTATTCGAACGACTGTTCCTACGTGCGATGTTTCACAATATAAACAAACGGATAACTTTTTCTTCCCTGACCACGCTTAGCACATAGATAACGATCTTGGAACATTAAGCGAGGCAGAACTGTACCTCAAGACTCGTGAGTAAAGAAACCGGCATACACGTATTCTTCGCGAGCGTATAATTTATTCAATTTTCGTGTACAAGTGCTCGCGTTAGATAGAAAAACGTACATTCGTGCTACGACCGGTGAAAAGATTCGTGTACACGATCCCGAGTAGTGTTTCTCCGTATCACGAGTTTCCAAATGAACGTTCCGTCTCTCTCGTAGCACATAATCGTAGCTCGTGGCTCGTATTCACCGAGGCACCGTTTACCGAGGGATCTCTACCCGTGTAACAACGATAATAATAATATGCCGACGCACAATGTCGCTCGATGTCGTGTTCGACGACCCGTGTCGGCGTCGCGCCCATAATCCGGTATTCCGCGGCGACAACGGAATCTTTCTCGTCGATTGGGACTCGAGGGGACCGAGATCGATCGAAACGGATCGATGAATGCGGGCATTGTTGGGCCCGCGCGGAACGTGGGACGATAGAGCGTAAAGAGGAACGTCTAGAAGGCACGCGTGGCACGTGTGTCACACACGGCGGCGAGCCTCGCGCCGAAGGAAGTTCACGGTGACGGGAACGCGCGATGATGTAAGTGCACGTGTGCGCGGAACTATGCGCGCAGTCATCGCCACGGGCACCTGACGACGCAGCCACAATGGCTGCACCGATGCGCGCGTGTGCGCGCGCGCGCGCGCGAGACCGCCAGGAACTGAAGATCTAAGATGCTTATTGGTCGGGGTGGTTCGCACCTAGGTGCCAAATCCGTGCGAAGAGGCCCACTCGAATTTTATCGTGGCTCTAGAGTGTACCAGGTTTACGACCAAAAAACGACGATTCGTTCGCTAAACAGCTGCAATTTTCCTGTCCAGCTCGGACAGGACGCTGAATTAGTAATATTCGAGTGTTAAGTATCGTAAAAGTAACTCGCAACCGTAAAACGTCGAAAGTGAAAAGTGTGGTAAACTCGACCAAGGACTCCGAACATTCCTGCGTTCGAGGTTTCGGATCGTGGAAGAAGGTAACTGCCCTCGAACGAAAACTTTCTAAGCTGTGCCTCGCGTATTGATAATCAATAGTCGAAGAGAGCCATAGGGTTTCGCGACGATTGAGGAGCTAAGAAATTACTCGTTCACTGTTCGAAACTGTGCGTTGAACTCCAGTAGTAAAAAGAACCCAACAGGTACAGCCGTACGGTAGTGTCTCGGTTATTGATAAAATCGATCGCCCGGATTCACGATCGGAGTCATCGTCGCCATTTTCGCTCCGAGCGAGGACTGTACAACTTCCCCGAGCCGTGGTTCGCGTATTCACGATCAACGATCCCGATCTTGGAACATTAAGCGAGGCACTACTGCACTCGGACACTCGGGAACAGGAGGTTTGAAGTAAATCGAGGCAGATATCTTCGCAGCGGTTTATTGAACTTTGCTGGCCAACCGCACGCAACCTCGCGTGTAATCCACGAAGCCGTGAAGACGACAGAGGGCGTATTTTGAACGGTATTTCTATTTCGCTGTTCCATCCTCTTTCGTCCCGTTCGGTGGGTCGTTGGTACGGCAGAGCGTAGAAAACGACGTGACTCGAAAATTCGTTTCTCGTCGCGAGGGCAGCTGCTCCGATTCGGATTCCATCGTGTTCCGATCGTTCGGTCGCGCGAAGTTGGAATCGACGGTTCTATCATTCGTTCCGCTCGGTAGACAAGTACAATGCGTACGCGATGTACCGGTACCTCGTTAGCCAACCACGACGGGTGGCTGCGCGCCGCGTTTAAGCTCGAGCAACGAGCAATTCCGCTTACATCGCCGACGCTAAGTAGATACCGGGGTTTCTATTCGAATAACCATAACCTGGGGGAGTAGCGAGCACGTGGCCGCGCAGCGCCTTACGGAACGTTTCGGCGTGGAATCCTCTCGACGGGGGTGCGGCTGGATGCTCGCGGATCGGGTGCTCGCGGAGCGTGTTCGTGCACCGATCTGGTTGGTCCACGCGTATCGCCGGGACCGTGACGGATGCGTCGACACGGATCTCTATTGGTAGCCGGTCGAGGATCGGGCGGAAAAGACAAATTGGCGACGAAACGAAAACGATCGCGCGTGTACCCTGAGCGGGGTTCGGGTATCGTCGGTTTGAGAAACGCTGTTCCAGATGGTCGGTAATCGCGTGTGCGTGCCAACGCCGCGAAAACGCCGCCCGCGATTTATGCCTTCCGATCGGTGAGAAATGCCTCGAGAATAATTAAGGGAGCGAGCAACGCCGAGAGGAGATCGGAGTTTTCTTCGAGGATCCCGTGGGACCCGGTTAAACCCCGGCTACCGTAGATTACGCTATTTTATCCGCTCCGGCGAGGTCCGCCGTCATTAATTATTTCTTTATTAAGAAGATCGCGTGCGGATTCCTCGTCCTTTCTCTCGCCGCGTATTAGATTAGCGATTTCTGTGCGCGGAACGCGTTTAAGGCGAGTCCGAGCCGAGAGGTTTTTTTCCCTGCCGAGAATGGCGACGCGGCCATGCCGAACGTCCTATTACGTTTCTCGATTAAAGCTCGGTGCACACGAGCAACGATTAGTCGCACGGGGAAATCACCATTCGGTGCGTGTACAGTACGGAGAACGGGAGACTGGTCGCGGTGGGCGGAGCCTCTCGCGCCGGGATCACCTATTCGAGCCGGTGAGCAAGCTCCGCCTACGGGAAGCGACTACGGAACCGCCGATTGGCGATACGGAGGCACCCTCGAGTCTCTTGTAACACGGTGCAAACATTGAGATACTCCTGTAAGTATTCCGTATAGCGGAATTTGATCAATTTGAACAATCCTTGTCCAGCAAGAATGTCTTCGCGAGACTGTCGCGGTTGAGTGTGCTTGTGCTTCGAAATTCTAACTTCTCGGAGTCACGGACAAAGAAGTTGCACTTCTACTTACGGCTAAGTTTCACCCGAGCTGGCTGCGTAGGCGTGCTATTAAACAAAGTGGTTGCATCGATAAGTACCTGCAACCGTGTTACCTAAGTAGGCGTAGCTATCGAGAGACCCTTCTTGCCACTGTGATCGTACCGTACATCTCTCCAGCTCTGAACAATACGACGATCGAGTGATCGTATTTATCCAGTACTTAGTCGTGTCACTTGAGTAGATGTAGTCGTCGAGGGACCTCTCGCGTTTCTACAATCGTTTCGTATATCTTTTCAATTTCGAATACTAAATACATCCGAGAGACTAAACTCTCAGCATTCTCGATTCAAAAATTTGAAAAGCTTCCAATCTCTGTCAACATCGTCTCCAGGTCCCAAGCCTATACTCTCAGCATCATAATTTCAAAAATTTACAAAGCTAATCTTTGTCACCGTCTTCTCCAGGTCTCTGCCGAGCCTAAACTCTCAACATCGTCGACTCACAAATCCAGGAATCCCAGTAATCATCGAGCCAGGTCTCCCCCAAATCCAAACGCTCGTTGCTACCCCAAATCCTCCGTTTGTTCAGCACCGAGAGGTTGTTGCGTCTCCGAAGAATCATCTCCCTGTCCTCTGTCCCTCCCCCCGGTCGAATCCTAATTTTCCTGGCTTTCGTGTTTACTTGTCGGTCGAAAAAAATGAACGACATCGCGGTTTGGATCGTCCTGCCGCGAAGGATCCCTCGGTCTCGTCCTTCGAGCGCCGCGACCGCGTCCGCGTCCTCGTACCGCGTCTATCCAGCCGTTCGTTATTAACTTTGCGCTATCTCGGACGACCATCTTTACGCTGCCGGATCGAGTCGAGGCGTATCTACCGAGCCCGAGCTCCTCTTGGCCTACCGACATTACGTGCCCGCGCACACAAACGCGTTCAACCCACCCCGCTTATAACCGCGCGCTACGTCAGGCGTCTCGCCGACCGCCGGGTAACAGGCTTAGCTCCGTCTCTCTTGAAAATTGCCCGCCATATTTTTACCATATTACTTCATTTTTAAGCCACCTCCCGCTTCTGCCCGGGACTCGTTGCCACCACCACCACCACCACCATCACCACCACCACCATCGCCACGGTCGTCTTCTCCTCGGTCCTCTTTCTCCACGGTGCTCCTCGCGCGTTTCCCCCCTCGTCCACACCGCGTCTGCCCCCCTCATCCCTCGGTCGATGCATCTGGCCGGTGTCCGCAACTGGCTCACCGCAGCCCCGACCGCGGTGATCCTCGCGTACCCGCCATTTTACTCGCGTAACGTTACGCGTACGCATGCCTTGCCCACCTTTTGTTGCTCTCTCCCCCCTTCTTCCTGTCCGGGGGCCCCCCTCTCCGTTCCACCTCGAAAATTACTCGTCCCTCTCTAGTGTGTGCACAGATACACATGCATTTACATGCATACATACGTAAACAAATATATATACAAACATATGTATATATCTTCTTAGCGCGTCGCTCGTAGGGGTAGGGTGGTGGGCCCGGTGAGCAGCTCTTCGGTGTAACGCGCGTGCGCACTCGGTACGACGTGCGCGCGCTTCCTTCCCGGCTCGGTGATCGCGGATCACGGATCCTCTCCGACCACCGCAAGATGCAATATACGCTTTTTGCGGCAATATTTCGAGCGAATTTAAAATAATGATCGTCCCCCGATCACGGTGCGCGCCGGGGCCCCGACGTCAGTGGAGCTGAAATCCGTCGGAGGCGCGGTCGAAGATGAAAAAGGAAGAGATGGCCACGTTTCGGAGGGAGGGGGAGGGTGGTGGGGAAATCGGGCGATGGAGCGAGCTGGAAGGAGTGGAAGGAGCAGGAGGAGGAGGAGGGTGGAAGAGGGCGTCTACGGGGCAAGTTAATGAGATCACGCGTAATCGAAAATTGGCTGGCGTTCGAATTTTATTGGAACGGCCGTTGCCCACGCAAAAATCGCTCCTGCGGGCCCCCTCTGGTAGCATACCGGTGATGGTGCCCCGGATGATACCCCTTCGCTCGTAAAAGCGGATCTGCCCCGTGCACGATCGGGCCCCGTACGCGCCCGTGTTAATAATAGAGGTACCCCCGTGTGTTCGCGCGCGCGCACCTCCATGGGGTTCCGTGTCACTACGTTGCACCGACCGGTACCCCTACCACCTCTTCACCACGCGTTCTCTGCCCCACCATACTGCAACGACGCGTTTTCTTTTTTTTTGTTTTCTTTTGTTTTTTTTTTTTTCTTTCGATCGTCTCGCGTACGCGCCCGCCGTCGACAACGATGATGGTAGTTCCGGTTCCACGTCGATTTAATTGGAAAGTCCGACGATCGATTCGACGCCGATGCCGCATGGTAATGACCGTACCCCGTGTTTCTTTCGAAAGAGGCTCAACGGTATAATCGGGAGCCGGTTTCCACTGTCGATCGCGACTATCGAGGATTGATTTCGCGGCAATTGCGTCTCATCGACACTCTCACACGCTGCTCGGTTTTCAACAACCGAGGGGGATACTTGTGGATACTTTGGATAAACAGACGATGGATTCCGTTTCAAAGAGAGAGTCATCATCGAATGCAGCAGCACCACCGTCTGCTAGGCGAAATAGTTTCTATGAATCGCGTTTGCCGACAAAGAGGAAAAACAATTAAATCAAACCCCCTACTACTCTTCCAAGCGATCCTCAACGTAAGTAACTAAAGTATTTCGATTTGTGTTCGATTTATTTACCTGAAATGTGCAAACTATTTTTTTTCGTTTATTCATTTAGAAAATGTAGAAAGTACTTTTTGTACAATTTATAAAGCAATGATCTTAGAAAGAAAGGGACGATAGATTTATCGGTTAAAGAATCTTAACCTTAAAGATGATGCTCGGCGAACTTGAAATTTATTTTTGATCAAGCGTGACTTGGAAAAGGAGTACTTTTCAATGAAGAAAATTGGTGTTTGGAAATAAAATTTGTACGCTTTCGGAATCGTCATTGGATCGTATTTCTATCGAATCGGGAGGAAGAGGGTCCCGCAAGGTGCATCGCGATAATAATGGCGTTGGTACTGGAACGGAGACTCGCGATCGTCCTTGTCACAGGTATGTCCCGGCGGTTCCGGTGGTGAGCGCGGCGCGATAATATCGGGCCCCGTGGTTGTACGTACGAGCGGGGCCCGCAGCATTGGCAGCGCCGGCAGACCCCTGCGAAGCGAACTCGCGCCAACTGACACCGGTCGTTACGTAAAGGTCCGAGTTGTTGTAACAGCTGCTGATAACCTGTCCGCTATTACCGCTTAACAGTGGGACTGTTACAATGCCAGGCAGGTTACACGCCACGACGACGGACGATTTGTTGGCGAGTTCCTGCCCCGCGTGATCGACTCCCCGCCCGGGTGTTCGCTAAGCGTTTTCACGCTTCGCTCGATCGCGACGAATCCTCGCGTCGAAGTAACGAACGAAGTAGCAACCTTCCGTTTGATTTAATATCGTTGTTAGAGATCGCTCAGACAGATCGTAAATTGTCACTTTATTCGAACGCGTTCTTCGAGATCGGTCGATTTCTTTTAACCTTACGAATTGCGCAAGTTCCTTTATGTTACTTAGAATTCAATTTTATTTGGCAAGGTTTTACGATTAGAGATTAGAATGTATAGGTAAACGAAGTAGGATATTCAGAGGAACATTTTCGACGTCGTAGCTTCTGTTAGAATTTCCTACACTTTAAGAGTTACACTTTGCTATGCTTTAAGAGTTATACTTTGAGAGTCGTAGTTCTCCAGGCTTTGGAAGTTATATTTTCCTATATTTTGAAAGTTATCGTTCTCTAAGTTTTAAAAATTGTAGTCTTCTACACTTTAAGAGTTACACTTTGTTACACTTTAAGAGTTATTTGCTTTTCTACATTTTGTCCAGCACGCTCACCGGATCGAAACGAAGTTATATAGTTTTATAGCTTCTGATTTTACCTATGAAACTTCCAGACGAGTTTACAAAAAATGGCTCTTATCGTGCAACGGGAGATTCTTTAATTTTTCGCTATCCCCGTGCAGTTAGGCGACCGAGAACCTGCGAATCGGCGAAGCGAAGCCGTAGTACCATTTTTATCGCGACCGAGAAATAATAATCCGTTGTACAATGTATCATGCACCACTGATCGACGAAACGAGCCGCAACGAGCGCAAACGGCGCAGCCTTGCGGTTACGCTAACATTTCTTTCGCGCGCTACGCGGAATCGAACAATCCGGAACGCGAGGAACAAATAAAGAAAGGGCTGGAGCAACGTTTCGAGGTTTTTTGTTTTTCCTTCGAACGTGTGAGCTATACCGGCAAAAAATATTTCGAGCCAAAGTTTCAGGACCGCGTCGATCGACCGCGGTCAAAAAAGAAATTGCAAATTTTTTTCTACCTTGTTGCAGTCCTTGAACTTTTCACACTCATCGGAGAAAAATACTGTTCGATCGAATCGTTTTCGAAGATAGGTTCAACTTCTTAGATCCGCTAGTTTCCAAACTTTGAAGACACCCCAAGAAATTCTTGAACTTTCGAAACTCGTCCTAAGGAGTCCTCGTACCTTCAAATTTCATCCTAAAGAATCTTCAAATTTTGAAAACTTACCTTAAGGAGATTTCAAACTTTCGAGGATCGTACCAAGGATTCTTGACACCTTCGAATATCATTCCCTGCAGTCTTCGAGCTTTGGAAACTCGCTCTAAGATCTCAATTTTCCAAGACTCGTCCTAAGAAGACCTCAAACCTTCAAGATTTATTCAGAGAAAAATACTACTTTATCAAATTTTTCCATAGGGAGCCTTCGAACTCTCCTCACTCAAAGAAGTCTTCGATCTTCCACACCCCACAAGATTTTCAAACCTTCCAATCTCGCTCTAAAAAATCCTCAAACCTTCTAGCCCCCTCAAAAGTAACACCACAGGATAGCATAGGTTACAGAGTAATCCACCAATCGCTCGAACCTCCTATTGATTCAAAGACTCTTCCTAAAGAAAACTTCCATCAACGTCGGAGCAAACGATCGCCTCTTACCGCGAGCCCCGAGTCGGAGATTTCAACGCTTCCGGAAACTAGACGCGAGTATCGTCGTTATCGTAACGTTTCCGTGGATACCCGCCGCTTTCGGCGACGTCTCCGATTGATTTCCATCGTGTAAAATCGCGATCGGTGAGACGATTTGCAGTCGTTTCCATCGGTAATGGATAACCAGTCGAACGGTCGTTAATGAGGAAAGAGGGATCCAGTCCAAGCGGTAGCGTAATGGCCGCGCCACGGATACGTGTACGCGCATACACTCGATCCGAAAGCGCGGGAACGGGGTACAGGGGGGGGGGGGGGCGTGGGCCCCCGAAGAGGTTCGTAATCGTTGCATGAAAAGTTACAAGCGTACTGTAAAATTATCCGGCGGCGCTCCCGTATTATCTATGCCTCGCTCGGTTCGGGGGCCCGAATATGTGTACGCCCGGCAACCGTATTCACGGCCGGTTGTTTCGTGCACGGAGGGATCAAGGAGCCAACGGACGAAACGCGCGAGAGATGGTAATGCGCGTAATGATAGGCTGCGTCGCGACTAATCATAAGTCGGACTACGAAATTTGAGCGAATTCGTCTCGTGGTGCGCTCGCGCGCGATCCGAGAGGCGAGAAATGCCTAATGTCTTCCTCTCGCTTTTTTCCGGCGTTGGAACGCTCGCGAATCACGTTCCATCGGCGAGTTGAGGAACGGAGGAAGAAAGGAGAGCTGAGGGGTGTTACGATCGGGGAAGGTCCTCGTGGTCGATCGGAATCCTAGCACCGGTGTTGACCTCGGTCCTCCGCGTGGAACAGGGTTGGAGAACTTCCCGGATAGAAGGGTTCCTCGCGAGACTAGGATGTCCAGCTACGAGAGGTAATCGTTTACCGAGGTTAAAATTACGCCAGGGCGTTTTCGGGCGGAGGTTCGGGAACCTGCGTCGATCGGGGCTAGAGGAGACGAGGGGAACCAACGCGACGGTCTCGTCGTGGGGGTAAGGTAACGAGCGGGTAGCCGATAGGTACGAGTACAACAACCATGCGGCAACAACCTCCTGTAGGTAAGTCGAGGAACGCAGAAGGAGGTAGGTAGGTAGGCAGTGGTAGTCGTTGGCGCTGGCTGGGCCGCCGTACCATATTATTAAGGCGGCCAACCGGTGTGACGCTCCGCGTCCCAGGAGCCAATGGCACCGCGTCTCATCGCGGCAGGAATGCGTCCACTCCTACCTCCTTTGGCTCGTTGCTCTCCACGAAAACGAGCCCCCACCGTTTCCGGCAAGATCGACGAATTCTCTTCTTCGCGCACAAGAGATCGATCCGAAACCGCCTCGTCTCGCCTCCGCGGTACCCCCCTCGGGCCCCACCACGTCTCTCCCCCCATTGCTCGACGCTCCAGAGTGTTTTGACCCCTCGAGTCCGTACCGCGACGAGGTGGACCCGATTTCCGTTCCTTCGTCGACCGGATGTCGTTACGTCGCTTTCCGATCGATCCTCGGCCCTGACCCCTGGGGCCCTACAGTAGCGGGGACGCGACGTTAAAGACGAGATCACGCTCCGCTCGGTTATGGGGTTATGGGGTGCTACGATGGTCCGAAAAAACACCTAGCGCACAAAAGATTTACACGTTCCTGTTTTTTAAATCGAAAGTATACTAATTTAGTATTTAGTCCGCACCACTCGGTTATGGGGTGCTACGATGGTCCGAAAAAAACACCTAGCGCACAAAAGATTTACACGTTCCTACTTTTTAAACCAAAAGTATACTACTTTAGTATTTAGTATGGCTTCTCTTCGCTCGAGCACGCTTCTGGTCCGATACAGGACCCAGACTCGACGAGTGGAGATCGATCGAGGAATTTACAGGGGAGAGGAACACTTCCTGGATAGTTTTTCGAATTTTCTACGAGATTTTTGAACCGGTTACCCGAGCGAATCTGAAAGGTAATTTCAGGGGAGAAAATTATGGTTAATGTCGCTGATTTGGATTATCGCTGTGCGAGAATTTGAAGTAGAGACATTTTTTGCCGAGGAAGAGTCCAAGGGTAAGATACTTCTAAGGTGATGGAACCGGGGATTTGTGAATTTTTTTACAAAATTACCGCAAGCTCGATCCGAGCAAATCCTTCCACCACGAACGAAGTATATAATAAGCTTCCAAAGGGAATTTTTACGGGCGTTTCGAACTTGAGGTAACAAAATGGTCGTTGAGTGCACGGTACCCTTCGGTTGTGAGTGATTCTGACTCCGATTTGAGAGGGAAAATTTCAACCGAGTACTGCACGACGCAGAATTTTTCCAACTGTTTAACTTTTGAAAATCGTTACGTTTAAAAACAGAGGGCCCGCGAAAGCTGACGAAAAGCGTGAGAAGGAACTATTTACGATTAAAAATACACGAGCCACTGTTTAAATTTAAATTTCTACGTCGTTAAGACGAATTTTGCAACGATACCGCTTCTGTAATTATTTTCAAGGATCTATCCTTTTATAAAAGAAAAAGAAAAAAAATTCACTCCTCTTCCCCCTTCGGTAGAACTAACGCAACCACCCCTCGTGAGGTTACGGTTCGTCCAAGGGGAACGATTCCGTGAGACTAGGGGCCCCGTTCACGGGCCCTCCCTTCGCGAACAAGGGGATCGCTAATTTTCGGCGGAATATCGTCGTTCCACGGAAAGAGATCGATATCTGGAATTTATCGTTTCCCCTGGCGGTCAGGATTATCACCGTTCTCGATTACCCGGGGTGGCTGAACTCGCATCGCTCGACGAACCGAGAGCCATTCGCCTCTTCCAATCACGATCTTAATAACCTCGGACGGTCGAAAAGAGGACGAAGACGCCGCGCTGTCGACGATGACGACGACGAGCGAGTACGCGGACGAACGGAGAGGGAAACGAGGACGGACGAGGCGTGGAGGGGCTCGGGAGAAGAAAAAAGTGATTCGGGAGGATCGGGGCCCGTGGTATCCGAGGCGCGTAATAACGACGACCAAGGGGCCCCCGATCTTCGTGGACAATTTACGAGGGTAAAGTGGGTCATAAATGTAATTATGGCTAAATTATGATTATAGAGCTACCCCTTCGTGAACGCTGCCTTCTGTCCTTCTGCGAAAGGGCGAACAATGGACGCGTAGACGGTGCGGGGTTGGTGTGTCTCGATCCTTTCTCGGATTCTACGGTCGTTTAACGTTCGACGGGAATTGGCGGGGCCTCGCCTCTCCCTCTCCATCCTCCTTGCTTTTTTCGTAAGATCGCGCGAGGGGAAATGTTGGTCCGCGCGAAAGATAAAACACGATCGGGGAGGAAGGAGAGCGCGGAGAACGAGGATCCTTATTAAAAATAATTCCCATGCGGGCCCCGGGCCCTCCCCGATTCCACCCACCCATCCCTGTCCCCCGATCCCCCTCCTTCGGTATTCCGTCAATTAAGAGAGGCCCTCCCGATCCGGCGTGGATCCAATTGGAAATAAAGATCATCCGTGCTCGGCGCCCGACGCCCGACGCTTTCGCGATCTTTCGTAATCATAGAGTTTCGTGATATGCTTATTAAATCGGACCAATCATCGGGAGCGTTCCAGAGCCCAGCTCTGGGTAGACCCCTTGGTTAGAGTCCGTCGTCTCCGTCTTTTCTCTCGTTCGTTCGGTCGATAGTTCTGGCCGCTTTGTAGTACGATACCGGAAGTAGAGCACGATACACTCACCGAGTGCGAGATCATCGAACAGGAGGGATCTGTGGTTCTTTCGAGGTCTCGTGAATTATTTCGTCTTGGTTATTTTACCTCACCCTCGATACTCAAATCGTGTACAGTACACCTGGTACTTTATTATCATTAATTGTTCGTAGTTGCGTCAATTTTATCACTACATCGATTAATTCAGCATGACGTCAATTATTAGGAAATTTACAAATTTTATGTATTCTTCTTCCGTTTCGAAAAATAGGGTTTTGGAGGTATTTGTCAATTACTTTGGTATTGCGACAAATATTTGGAAATTTGGAAATTTTAGGTGTTTCTTTCGGTTTATAAAATACGATTGCGTTGGTCTTTTGCGGGCTAGGTGTTTTTTCGGACGATCGTAGCACCCCATAACCGAGTGGCGCGGAGCGTGATCCCGTCTTTAACGTCGCGTCCCCGCTACTGTAGGGCCCCACGGGTCAGGGCCGAGGGTCGAGCGTGATTTTCCTGGCCCACCGCGTGCTGTAACCTCGACCACGCTTCGTTTCTCCCTGGCGCGTTGCTCTTTTGTCCTTCGTCTCTCCCTCATCCCCGTCTTCGTTGGTGGTAAAGACAAAAGGTAGGCGGCGAATGGAAACCGAGAAGAAATTGCTGGCCCGGAAGTTGATGAGCTAGGAATCGATTAAATGTGAATCAATGGGCCAAAGGTGTGTTTACTTTCCTGGTCTGGGTGACAGAAGGTTAGTAACTAGCCGAAGACTATTGCAGGGAGAACGAAAGGTCGTGAGGCCCAAGTCTGATCAAAGATTACTCAGTGTTTTGCTCAGCGATTATGTATTCCTCTTAAATCTAGATTGGACTTTCTTTCTCCGTACAATATATATCTAAACGAGTGAATCAAAAGGAAAAAGTATGTAAATGTAACGTGAATGTTCGACAGACATCCACATACTACTTAACGATGTGTACCATAGTTCCCTTAACTCAAGATTGAACTTTCTTTCTCTCTAGAATACATATAGGAGAATGATACAAACAAATTCGTCAGTGTCCACATTCTACTCATCAACGAGTACCACATTCCCTACACACTTGACCTTTAAACTCTTTTGCTCCTTAGAATACACACAAGACAGACAGACATCGTCCATATTCTACTTAACCCAAGATTGAACATCCTTTCTCCCTAGAATACACATAGAAGGCTGACAGACAAATTCGTCACTGTCCACATTCTACTCATCAACGACTACCACATTCCCTTCACACTTAACCCTAAATTGAACTGTCCTTGGAATACACACAAGACAGACAGACAGATATCGTCCATATTCTACTTAACCCAAGATTGAACATCCTTTCTCCCTAGAATACACATAGAAGGCTGACAGACAAATTCGTCACTGTCCACATTCTACTCATCAACGACTACCACATTCCCTACACACTTAACCCTAAATTGAACTCTCCTTGGAATACACACAAGACAGAAAGACAGACATCGTCCATACTCTACTTAACCCAAGATTGAACTTCCTTTCTCCCTAGAATACACATAGAAGACTCACACAGACAAATTCGTCACTGTCCACATTCTACTCATCAACAAGTACCACATTCCCTACACCCTTAACCCTAAATTGAACTCTCCTTGGAATACACACAAGACAGACAGACAGACATCGTCCATATTCTACTTAACCCAAGGTTGAACTTTCTTTCTCCCTAGAATACACATAGAAGACAAATTCGTCACTGTCCACATTCTATTCATCAACGACTACCACACTCCATACACACTTAACCCTAAATTGAACTCTCCTTGGAATACACACAAGACAGAAAGACAGACATCGTCCATACTCTACTTAACCCAAGAGTACGACGTTCCCTCGATCCAGGATCGATCTTTCCTTCTCCCTAGGATATCCACGATAGAACGAACGAAAGGGAAAAACAAAGGAGAAACTCTAAGGGTGGTTGGTCGCGCACACTTTAAACGTAATCGGTGTTCGAAAAGCAGTATCGTCGCGAGGCTTCGCGAAGGTTCTGGCATAAGATACGTCGTCGCCGTGGAGGACGTTAACGCGGCGCTACGAACGCGACGGGGGGTTTCGTGCAGCTACCAACCTCATTTTTATGATTATTTGGCGGCGTTATTGCCGCTTGACCCGCCATTAAGCGGTTAAATGGGCCGAGGCGAGAGGGTTCCTGGCCGCGCTCTTTACGACGTTCGAGGACACTCGCTTCCGAGGTGGATCAGAGGTCGACCGTGCGCCTCCTATTTAACCTTATGCCCGATTCCTTCTGTATTTTTAGTAGACCGATCAAACTTAACGCCGGCTACTTTTTACAATCGCGCCGCAACGCCGCGTCAAGCGTTCCGGTAGCTTTGTTCGCGCCTGCGTGGAGATATCACGCCGTGGCAGACGTTTCAATCCCGCGGACTTCAATACGGGCTGACGATCCTGGAACAATCGAGTGTTCCGTGAGAATCGTCGGACAGTTGATAAAGTTGGTCGTGTTCGCGAGATAGAAGTTCCGTGTCTCTTCGAGTCGAGTAGAAACAGCTGAGAAGATTCTCAACTCGCGCGTATTGATAATCGTAGGTCTCGACTCGTTAATTGTTCGAGGATGAGAGTTACGTAAGAATTCTTCAAAACAAGGATACTCGTTCAAGGACGAAAATTTGTATATCGAGAAAATACGAGAAAACGACCATTGGTGTTATATATTTCTCCATCGATCGTGTTGTACAATACATGCAGCAGAGTACTTTCGAATACTCTACGGTGTGAACGTTCGATGTAAAAATTCCACACGAATCTAGCAACCTCGGTAGCTTCTCGGAGATACTCGAGCTAATGGATTCGCGTCGTCTCGGTTTCGTTCGTAGGGAGCGTATTCGAGAGGAATGGAGGCTCCTCGGTATCCAGGAAACGTAACCGGCGAATGCTTCTCGCTATTCGTCCATTGTCGTGATTCGTCTCGGGTTCCTTTCACCCGATTTCGCTCGAGACGCGTTTCTCTCAGCGCCGCGAATCGCGAAATCTGTCGGCCGGTGGCGGTGGCGGTGGAATCGGTCGTACTCGCGAGTGCAACAACATCGAGTTGAACAACATCGGCAGCTTCGGTTGGTCGTCTCGTGTTCGTGATATCGAGCAGCCTCGCGAAAGACCACGGCGCGCGGGTCCCCGCCTTAATTCCATTTATCGGTTCGCCATTTTTCGCGATCGCGGCATACATTAAGCCACCGTTGCAACACGTAGCCCCGCGAATATACGGTTAAGCCCCATGTTTCATTCATGAGCCATAAAGTTCCCGGGGACGGTGGTTGGTGGCGGTGCCCGAAGCTTTCCGCTCGGAACGTCGCGAGAGGGATACGCGATGCGAGCTGCTTTCTCGGAGCTTGACCGCGTGAATTCTAGCCGCGCGAGAGCTGGCGCGGGCGCGTCTCTACCATTGTACCGTTTCACGGGTGCTCGGGCTAAAAACACCGTGGATTCTCACGATCCGAGCGAAGGAATTCAAATCTCGAACGAATTCGAAGGATCACCGAGGAATTTCAATGGAAACGGTCGCGATCGTCTCGTACGACGAGTGAAAGTTTCCACCGTAACGAATTTCGTGTTGGGGCAATCTTGCTCGAGCGTCTCCTCTAGATTGGTAGTTCTCGATTATCTTCTCTAGACTGTTAGTTCTCGATCGTCTGCTCTAGATTGGTAGTTTTCGATTATCTTCTCTAGATTGGCAATTCTCTGTTACCTTCTCTAGATTGATAGTTCTCGATCGTTCTGCTCTAGATTGGTAGTTCTTGGTCGTCTGCTCTAGATTGGTAGTTTTCGATTATCTTCTCTAGATTGGCAATTCTGTATTATCTTCTATAGATTGATAGTTCTCGATCGTCTGCTCTAGACTAGTACTTTTCGATTATTTTTTCTGGATTGGTAGTTCTCGATTGCCTTCTCTAATTTAGTAATTTTCGGTTACATTCTGTAGGTTAGTAGTTCTCGATTATTTGCTCTAGATAATACACGAAAACGTAATTTCTGATCGATGTTTTGACTACCAAGCATTACGAGATCAGTACTGCAAGTTTTCAACGCGATAGGTAGTACAAAAAATACAAACTTCTATTCGAAAATTGGATAAAATCTACACCTCGAATGGAAAAATGTCCTTTCAAATCGAGGGTATTTCTATCCTCCTAAAGATTAAAATCATCTTCCCTGGCTTCCTCGCGAGAGTGCAATCTCTACCCCAGTTAATGTTTAGCTAACCAGGAAGCACCATACCTAGCTAACAAACAAAGAACACTTCCCTTCAAAAATTGGAAAAAAAGAGAAGATTACCCTTCGAATCAAGGAGAGAACACAAATTATCCTAAAGATAGTATCGTCACCATAATTCCCTGCAGTAGGCAACCTCTACCCCAGTTACTGCTCAAGTAACCAGAAACAACTATCAAGCGAAAGCCTCTCGTTGGAAAATTCGACAAAGTCGTGAAAAAGATTTCCCCCTAAGTGGAGTGAGGTGGGGCAGAAGGTTCGTCTCGTACGCGAAGATCTCGACGCGGATTCCTCTCTCGAGACATCATCGATCGTCCCGTAGTCGGTCGGCCGCGAAGGATGGATATGGTCGAACGTCTTCCCCGGTGGCAGCGGTGGTTAACCGGTACCCCGGTTGTCTCATTTGCATTCACCCGGGAACTCGAGCGCCGCAAAGGTTGCGCCGGAGAGATACTAGAAAGGAGGGAGATCCTTGCTCTCGTGTATCTCCCCGTGTATTTGTTTGTAAGTCCGTCGCTTTCCTCTCTTTGTCTCCTGTCCAAGGGGTCCTCCCCACCCCACCCCCTCACCTCGTGGTCTTTCTCTCCCACACGAGAGCTCTCTTTTATACCGTTGCCCCCCTCTGACCAGATAGGGACGAGGCTCTCGTTTCTCCTTCCTCGTTCCATTCGTTTTCATTCTCTCGTTTTCGCGTCGAACGCGTCGTCGCCTCTGGACCCTCCTCTGCTCCCTCTCAATCCCCCCACGGACCCGTGGAAACGGAAGGAAAGGTATCCCTTGGCACGTAGGCGCGCGAGGTAATCCTAAGTAATCGACCCAACCCGGCGATACGTTTCGCATCGTCTCGAGGATTCGTTCCGTTGCCAATCCGTTTGGTCTCTTCTCTCTCGGGTAGCCTTCTTCTTCGTCTGGTGGCGTAACGGCACATTTAGTGGCAGAGCGAAGGGACGAGGGGGCAAACGGAGACGAAAAGAAACACGTTAGGAAAGCGAGAGGAGAGAGCGCGAAACAACTCCTCGGGGTCTCGTGGTAACGGGCAGGCTCCGGGTTCGTCGTTTCGAGTTACACGGGTAACTCGCGAACCGAGCGAGCGAACCGAGCGAGCGATCCGAGCGAGTCGAGCGAGCGATCCGAGCGAGTACCGTGACCCACGACGAAGAGGACGAGGACGAGGTTCGCGGTGAATTCCGGGACTATTCGCGCGCCGGCTCCTTATCTCGCCACCTTTCCCGTTTCCGTGGCCAGGGAACCACCGCAGCTCCGTTATGACGATCGTTCATCCGCTTCTGTATCGCGGTCCCCGGCCGACTCCTACTCGAGATCACCGCGATACGTCCGAGATACTCGAACGAGGCCTCTATCGTCCGCTAGCGATCTCGAGCGCCGGACGAGCGACTCGCGCGAACCTCTCCAACGAAGGAAAAAGAAACCAAGACCGTTTAGTTCGTTCGTTGATTTAACAGCAATCGACCATTTGTTTCGGAGCTCTTTGATACGTCTTTCAGGTAGAGACGTGTGCAGTCTCGTGTAGGTAGTGCTAGGGACATTGAGTAAGTAGAGTGTCGACGATCGAGATTTCGATTATGTAAGTTTCCAACGTATCCTTCGTTGCGTGGAAACTTGGTGAACTGTTAGTTTTGTTCGTTAGTTACTTTAGTATCGTCTGTGACGATAGAGTTACGTGTGTGGATGATTGTTTCGTAGAGGTGAGGTCTCTGATGAGAACTGATCTTTCATTCTACAATAAAATTTTCTTTCATACGAAAGAAAAATGGCGACCGTACGGTTCGTTCGTCTATTTACCAACGAGCAATCGACGATTCGTTCAAGGTGGGGAGAGACTGTTGATGTAAACGTCTTCCAGGTGTCCTCGGTTAGTCGTGTTATGGACGTTGAAGCAGTGCGTTGGCGATCGAGAATTCGACTCTACGGTTCCCGGTAACGATTATGTTCATCGTCACGCAGGACCTCGATAATATTAGTTCTGGTTGCACGGCTCCGAAACGATAAAGGAGTACCTGTTACGTACGATCGATCTCGATCTCGGACGACTCTTCTTCCATCGCGCGAACGTTTCTGCGTAGAAAAACAAGGACTGCTCGATTCGTTTATTTATCGAGGAACCGATCGACGACCATTAACGAGAAGACGAAACGATGTCCGTCGAATCTAGATATCTGCCAGGTGTCGTCTGTTACTCATAGCGGAGAAACTGGAGCAGTAATTGAGAGTTCCACTCGACCATGTAAGTTTGCAATAAGTATATCGTTCGTCGCGTAGAATCACGTTGATATTCGAGTCAAGATAGAGAGGCAGCGAGCTGCCGCAAACTCTGTGACAAGTGGCTCGAGAAAACGTAATAAAGATGATCGATTTCACCGAATTTAATTACCGGTAGCTCAAAAAAAAAAAAGATAACACGAAGAAACTTACGTTCGAAGGCACTGCACACGTTAGAGGGCACGTAGTTTGTTGTCCAAGAACTCGATGCTCTGACTCTTCTGTACAAAAGCTATCGTAAACGTAAGAATATTTCTGCGTTCGACTAATTCATCGTGAAATTTCCAATCACGTAAGCTCCATGAAGTCGCAATAAGACAACCTACCGAGATAAAACCCCCCAAGTATTAAAACAACCCAACCAATGTCGCGATCGATTCTCCAACCCTCGAAAATCGGATCGGAAGTTTCCCTCTTTAAAAATCGTCCAGTCGATCGTTAATGCATCCAGATGGTCCAGTTTCGATCACAAGGGATCGTGACGCGATATCCGGGATCATCGAGCGTCCTTGGGGCGAGGAAAGCCCTCAGACGCGGAGCTCGCGAAGCGCGTTAAGAATCGTCCGGTTCGGTGGTGGCTGTAAGATCGGCGCGAAGAAATCTAAGGTGGATGGACGACGATGGTCGATAGTTTGAACGACCTCGGGCTTTGGGATGAGTTTGAGGAAGACGAAGGGCACCGAGTTGGGAGGGTAGGGGCAAGAGGGTAGGGTAGGGTAGGGTGGAAAGAGGGAACTCCTTATCGAGATTCCCGACGGCCTTGCCCGTCGATTTATCACTCTCGCATAATAGGCCCGCGCAGATATTCCAGAGCTCTCGCGCGAAGAAAGATCATCCTTTTCTTTTCCCTCCCTTGTTCTTTCTCCGGGGGCCCCCCCGTCTGTTGGTTCGGTTCGGTTCGGTTTCGCGGCAGCGGCAACGGAGCGAGCGAGCAAGGGTGGCGAGAAGCTACCTACCTCCCTCTCTCGCTCGCTACTCTTTTCTCTCACGACGCGAGAAACTCGATCCAATCTTCTCGAAGGGATCTATGTAGAACGCTCCGCTCATTTGTCTACCGTCCTTTTAAAGTTGCATTTCGCGGCCAGCCGGGGGCATCCACGGCGTCTCGCTCTGCGTTTCCCCCGGCCCCGAAACTCGAACTCGGTCCGAGAGAGCCAAAGGCGAACCGGATACGCTCGGTACGCGCCGGCGCGTATCAGTCTGGATCATCCGCGCGCGAACCGAGCCTCGTGACCGGCGAAACGCTTTTCTCGCCCGGTATTGCGTACACACCCGAGCACTTATGGACCATCACGGAACCACCCGATACTCGTTCGACGAATGAGAACAAAATTCAACGAAACGATCGATCGGTGATCCTATCTTGCTCTCTTCTAACGAAATATCCTCTCGCGTACGGATGTCAGATCAATGGGAATCTAAGGTTGACCTTGGAACCAACAAGAACGAAATTTAGCGAAACGATGGACCGATGGTGATCCGATCTTTCAGCGATTCAACGCGAAGGGTTGTCCCGTGCACCGAGCTGAGTATCCTTCGAAACTTGGTACCTAGGGAATTGAACTAATTGAAATTTAGTATATACTTTACCTCTATCTCGTCTCACGAAGCTTGGACTCTCCTGGCGCGAGCCAAGAAGGATTGTCTTAAGTATCAAGGATCCTTTGGAACTTGGTTCCTAAGAAACCGATAAGAAGAAACTCGAGAAAAGAAGCGTTTGGAAACCATAGAGCCTAGAATCTGTACCGCGAACTTTCCCGATCGTTACTTGGAAAACTGTCCACGGAATCTTATCGTCTAACCCGGTGTCTCGGTTCGTCATCAATTACGGTAAAGTATAGGTATTCGTGGAACAGTGTTTCTCGAGCCGAACGACCACGGCGTGTTCGCATTCGTGTTTCTCCGACATCCTCCGCTATCCCCACCCTTCTCTGTCGAGTAGGGCTAAACAACTGCCAGTTACAGAGTGGTCACGAACTGCCACTTACGGAGACATCGGTGTACCTAGAAAACGAAACCCTGGAGATCTTAATCTTGGTCAATATAACCCGCGAAGATGAAAAGCACCGCCAAGGTGAACGTATTCCCGATCGCGAGGAAACGACACCTGCTCCCGCATTCCTTCCGCCGCGTGGAACAAAAGGGGCGGGGGTGGGGGGGACGTAGATGAAACGTCGAGCAACAAGCAACACGGAACTTATCGTTAGCGCGAAATTTCTCGATGGTTCACCGTCACTGTCGACGCCCATGGGTGGAAAGTGGTCACGGGGGGCAGCTGGAACGTTTGACCCGATTCCCAAGCGTTTCTCGGCCCGATATTTCTCGCACGGTTCGGAGCGTTGGTTGAGGACAGTTCGGGGGACTAGAGGAAGCGTTCTCGTGTTCGTCCTTTAGGCAGACTCTCGTTGGATCGGATTCGCGAGCTGGTCGCGAAAGCGACAGCAGCGAAAGGTCCCTTGTCCACATTAAAGCCGATAAATATCTATAGGAATCCCGACAAGCGTATGCAGAAAACCTGCTCGCGTTCAGCGATGATCGAGGAGCTGTCGTCGCTCCGCCGCGACTTTCATCCACGGTGCAAACGATATTATTTCCTTCGTCGTTTCACGCGCGAACGTATTTCATCGAAACGGATAGCCTCTCTCGCTACCGTGCCCCCGAGACGCGTTTTCTACCGGTCGGTGATGATCGTTCATCTAATCTTTCCCTTAGCCTACACTACAAGGTGGAAAAGTCGCGCAATTACCGCACGATTCGTTGGCAAATATAATGTCGCTACACCGGTGTTCGACGACCAGTTGCAATCGAGATGTAAGAAGGAACGTTTTTTTTTCTTTTTTCGTCGATGATACTTTTATCATCGATGCGATAGTTTAGGTGCTCCCTTCGAGGAGCATTTGGCAAGACGAAACCAGGAACGGTTAATTGGAGAGCGAAATTCCGATGGAACTGTTGGTTAGAATGTTTATAGAACGGAGGAATTTATCACGGAGAAATCAAGGACGGTTAATGGGGTAGGAGAGGTTTTGTAGAATCGTTGAACGAGGAAGGGTATATTTATTGCGACAAAATCGGGGACGGTTGGTTGGGTAGGAATATTCAGGGAGAATTGTAGAACGAACGAATGTGTATTTATTGGGATAAAGTCAGGAATGGTTGGATAGGAATATTCAGATAGAATTGTAAAATGAACGAATGTGTGTATTCATTACGATAAAGTCAGAGATAGTTAGATAGAAAAATTGAGATAGAATCGTAGAATAGGATATTTCCTGAACGAAGGAGTAGATATTTGTTACTAGGAAATCAATGACAGTTACTTGGATAGGAAAATTGAGATATAAGTGTAGAATATGATATTTCCTGAACGAAGGAATAGATATTTGTTACAAGGAAATCGATGACAGTTAATTGAATAGGAAAATTGAGATACAAGTGTAGAATATTTTCAGGATGTCCTCTTCCAGATCGATATTCGTGAATTGGGAGGTTCGAACACCTCGACAGCTCGTCTATTTTCCCTTTGAACATTTCCCATCCTTTCCCTCTCACTCGCATTTCCCTTTCCCTGACCTTTCTCCGGATGCGCTTTACCTTACTCCCACGTCTTCTTCCCACAGTTTCTATATTTTCCTAAATCATCCATCGGTGTGTCGACCACTCCCAATTTTGTTCTTATTGGCTTCACCGCCAATTAGAAGCTACCAGATATGCAAATATACATGTACCAGATCACCTCCAGATCCTGTTATACCTTTCTTCCGTGACAGTTTCTCGATAACCACCTACTTTAACAAACCTTTCGAACTAATTCGCTCGACGATCTACCCTCGTTATTTCCTTCGCCAGTTTTACATATGTAGATTAAATTGGACCAAGTTTCCAGTAAATTGCAATTGCACGATTCCATATTGCTTGTTCATCGATTACGTAAACTTTGACCACACCTGTTACGCGAGACACTTTTTAAACAATTCGAGCGTATTTCGTCGTCTCTCTTGTCCACCATTTTCTCAGTCGTTTATCTCCTTCATCCCGTAGGAAAAGTCGCGCAATCTCGACGATTCGTCGACGAAGATTGTTTCGATCGAGCAACAAGTCCCGAGTAAATCGCAATTGCACAATTTCATATTCAATTTCATACTTGTTCATCGATTACGCAAAATTTAACCACGTCTTTCGTACATTACGTTACGAGAGACATTTTCGAAACGATTCGAGCGTATTTCGTCGTCTCCAATGTCCACCATTTTCTCTCATCGTTTATCTCCTTTTTCCCATACGAAAAATCGCACATTTGCCATCATTTTTGAAACGATCCAAGCGTATTTCGTCGTCTCCAGTGTCCGTCATTTTCTCTCAACGTTTATCTCTTTTTTCCCACACGAAAAATTGTACATCTGCCATCATTTTTGAAACGATCCAAGCGTATTTCGTCGTCTCCAGTGTCCACCATTTTCTCTCGTCATTTATCTCCTTTTTCCCATACGAAAAATCGCACACTTGCCAT
The DNA here is from genome assembly GCF_051014685.1 of Ptiloglossa arizonensis. NCBI lineage: Eukaryota > Metazoa > Arthropoda > Insecta > Hymenoptera > Colletidae > Ptiloglossa > Ptiloglossa arizonensis. The sequence goes on from NC_135055.1 coordinate 18,932,223, forward strand.
CATTTTTGAAACGATTCAAGCGTATTTCGTCGTCCCTCTTGTCCATCATTCTCTCTCGTCGTTTATCTCCTTTTTCCCGTACGAAAAATCGCACATTTGCCATCATTTTTGAAACGATCCAAGCGTATTTCGTCGTCTCTCTTGTCCACCATTTTCTCTCATCGTTTATCTCCTTTTTTCCCATACAAAAAATCGCACATTTGCCATCATTTTTGAAACGATCAAAGCGTATTTCGTCGTCGTCCAGTGTCCGTAATTTTCTCTTGTGGTTTATCTCCCTTCTCCCGTACGAAAAATCACACTATCATCATTTTTGAAACGATCAAAGCGTATTTCGTCCTCTCTCGTTTCCATAATTTTCTCTCGTGGTTGATCTCCTTCATCCCGTAGGAAAAGTCGCGCAATCCCGACGATTCGACGACGAAGATTGTTTCGATCGAGCAACGAGTTGTACCTCGAGACGCGAAGAAGGACTCGGAGAAAAAGGAGTAGGCAGACGTTCCCTGGCTGAATCCTCGTCTTCGCCCGGGGCGACCAACAATGACATGCTGGCAAACTCGGCATCCGTACGTAACCTTACCGGTTGCCTTCTCCCTTTCCCTCTCGTTCGTCTCCGTTCTTCTTTCCGCCGTGTTTCTTTCGGCGGTCATATTTTTTTGCGCCCCGCAATTATTCCTCTCAAATTGCTGGGCCGCGTTGCGCCGCGGAAAACTTATAATGCCGCAACGGGCGCGCGAGCGAGCGAGCGAGCAAGCGAGCGCGAAATAAGAAGATCCAGGAGGATCGCCTCTCGGCCAAACGAAACGCTCGTCGAATACTTGGAAATAAAATATAAACCTGTCCGGTTAGCTTGCTCATTCGTACGTCGTGAGACAAATAATTGGGGTGGAGAGTTGGGGAACTTTTAAGGGCGTTCATCGGGGTGCTCCGAATAGAAGAACAGGGGAAAGATACTTGTAATGTTGTACTTTTTTATGTTGCATCGTGGACGCTGAATGATAAAAATTCTTTGCGTGAAATCAAATCGAGGGTATTAAATCAAACTCCGAGGGTATTTGTAGGGTAGTTTGACTTTATCGTCGATATCTCGTTTATTCTTGATTTTGTAACGAAATGGTATAGAATAAAAGTTATTGAAAATTAAATTCGGAAAGTTTCTTCTTCCGTATAAAATTTCGATAGAACCTATAGTAACCGAGATATCGATCCACGAGGGGCTGTGGAACTTTTGGAGTATCTACGGGGTAGTTCGATTTAATCTCCGATATCTCGCTCATCGTCGCTTGTAGAATAAAATTGTAAGTACAAAAGTTATTGAGAATTAAATTCGGAAACTTTCTTCTTGAATACAAAATTTCGATAGAAGCGACAGTAACCGAGATATCGACGTTTCATTTCTCGTTCGAGAATTGTCTATATCTTCGAATAGTTATTCGATCAGTGCTCGTTTTAACGAATACAAAAATTCCTAAACGATAAAAAAAAACGAAACTCCACGTGTACTTGGCAACGAACGATCGACAAACCCCCCTGCCCCCGGCTAAAGTTAAATAAAATTCTTGTTTCTCCACCGGTTGGAGCGTTCCTCGGAAATCCCGCGAAATACGTTCCGTGCGATCGGTTCTCGGTCGATCGTTTTGGACGATCGTTCCGAGCACGGTCGATCGGTTTTCGGTACCGACGGTGGTAGGGAGGAAACGACTTTCTTTCCAGCACCAACGGAACCCCATAATTTGCCCGGTCGCGCGTAAACTAGGCACTGTGGGAGCGCGTCGTTTCGAAATCGTAATTTTAACGATTTCGAACGACGCGGCCCAATTTTTGTTTCTCTGTTCGCGCGTGCGAACACCCGTGCACACAGGGACATCGAGTTTTTACCGTCTCGGTTTGCGCGTGTTACCGCGAACTCGAAGTAAAAAAGAGGAAAAAAAGAAAGAAAAACATTTCTCCGAAGCAATCATCATTACGCGTTCGTATCGTTGGGGGCCCGACCGAAGAGCAGGGAGAGGGGGAGGAGGAGAGGAGGCATGGGTCGGTCGTCCACGTTTCGGGGCGAGACACGCGGAAACGATCGGCCCCAAAAGACAAAGAATTACGGCTCGAGGAAAGAGGCTGAGTGCTCGCGCGATGGGACACTGGTAGGGGGAGAAGACGTTGGTTACGGTGGGGGGGAAAAACAGAGATCCGACGGTTTCGCGAACCGTTACGAGTAATTGGTTCTCTAGAACGCGATTCCTGGATTCCTAAGCGCGTTCCGATGCAAAGGTATAAAATACGAAGCGTTTCCGTAATCGCGGTTCGGCACGACGCTCTCTCGCGTTCACCGTAGCATCGGGCCGTAAACGGCCATTGTTCCTGGACCGGCGATCGTTATACGAACGGCGTGAATTGGCAAAGAGGATCGTGAGGGTCGAGGCGAACGAATCGCGGCCGTGCGGAGCCGATCTTGAATCTCGAAACCGCGGGGGACCGCGAGCGGTACGGAGCGGTGCGGAGCGGTGCGGAGCGGGGCGCCCGCGAGCACGCGGTTTTTACATTTTTCCACGAATTCCTGAAATCGCGGCGCCGCAGCTCGCGGAAACGAGCGATCCACGAAGCTCTCCTGCTCTTTTTCGAGCCGATCGCCGGTCGGGATTTATCGACGTTGTTACGTAACGACCGGGGCAGACTTATCACCAACGGCCCGTATTCCTCGAAGCTCCCCGAAGATCTGAAATACGTGTACCACGAGTCGAAAAAAATGCCATCCAGAGCTGGAATTTCCGATTTTTACACGGAAGATACTCGAACGAGAGTCTCGTCGCCCTTTGTGGCTGAAACATGTGTACTATGAGGAGCTGGAAAGACGTCATCTGCGTCAAAGGGAGTGTAGCGCTGTGCGTGAGAAGATGATCGACAGTGTCGAGTGATTTTTGTACGATCGTGGACCTTTGAAGACCGACCGACTTGTAATTTTTGCCAAGTGCCATCTTCTCAGCTGCGCACAGTACTATAGAATCGGAGGAAGAGCGATTTTTGTTCGATCGTGAGCTTTCGAAAGTCGACTGAAACATCTTGTCCAATAGAATTCGTGATTTCTGCCAAATGTCATTTTCTCAACTGCGCACAGTACAATAACATCGGGAAAAGTTTTCCTGCGTTGGAATTTTCGATTTTAGAGAGAGAGAGATACTCGAACGGAAGACTCGTTGCGAAGACAACATTGTAATATTAGTTTCTATTACCTTATCCTTCGATTTATCGGTGAAATCGTAGAGTAGAATATTTCAAACGAACGATCTGAACCTAACCGATGAATTTCATCCACGCGACAGTTGGTCGAAATAAAATGTCCACGTATCGCGAACACGATTGATCGCAAATCAACGCGGCCGTATCCAACGACGAGACGTCGCGACGCGTGCACCGAGGGCGTCCCCGCGACCAATTTCGCGAACACACCGACGCGACGCCGGTTCGCGCGAGCGCGCGTTCCACGGCTGCGTATGCAAACCCGTTTTCTGGTTTCGCTTACTTTTTACGAGCTGCGAACGGGTTTATTTCTGCGTCCCGTTCTTATGACTTCGATGCATCCTGGAACACGTCGAAAGGAGAAAAATAATGCGGCTGGAAGTCCACCGCGAGCGTCGTAAAACTTTTAATTAAGCGTCTCGGGGCCCCGAAGAGGAGAGTCGAGTTTCAGAAGGATTGTCTCGACGAGCGTAATAAAGATCGAGGCGGAGCCGTGGGTCCCCTCCTGCCCCCTCTATACCCGAGGGAACACTCTTCGTGTGCCCCAGTTGTACCTAGAATCGCTCGTAGATTCGCGATCGGGGCCCGGTACGAAAAAAACGAGAAAGGGGGGCGCATCGTGACGTCTCCAGGTGTGCCCCCCGTTCCCCGTAGATATCGTGAAATTTTTCGCTCGACGAAACGGCGGGTGTTGAATGGCCGAGAGAAAAGAAGTGGGGGCGGGGTGGGGGTGGCGTGGGGTGGGTGGGGGCACGGCGCGCGAAAAAGAACACTGTCGTCGAGCGAGGCAGCGTGAAACGTGAGACGCGGTCTCATATTTGCTTTCCACCACTATCCTTAATGACGTTGTAGCGGTCGAAGACGACAATGAGATTATCGCGAGATAGCCCCGGCTGATACATACGTTCCCTCCGTCGCGTTTAATCCCGTCGTTTCTTTCAGGGTCGTCCTCGTGTTCCTCGAAGCCCCCTTCGGGACGAAATTCGCGCGGAGCGGACCACGGACGCTCCGGTAGCACTTTTCTTCAATTTTTACCCGATAATATCGTTCTCGCGTTCCTTCATATGATCACCTGTTCAAAGACATTCGTACGAAGGTACGAAGAATCTTGTTGAATTCTCGAATTTATTACGCGACGAAATAACGGTCCCGAAGTACTACTCTATTGAAGGAAATTCGCACGAGGGTACAAGGAATCCTGTAGAATTTTTTTCGAATTATTACGCGACGAAATGAGGTCTTTAAAGTGCTCTCCTATTGAAAGAAATTCTCACGAGGGTAGAAAGAATCTTGTAGAACTTTTCTCGAATTTATAACGCGACAAAATGAGGTCCTCGAAGTGCTCCCCTATTGAAAGAAATTCTCACGAGGGTATAAGGAATCCTGTAGAATTTTTCTCGAATTATTACGCAACGAAATAAGGGCCTCGAAGTGCCATGTTATTGAAAGAAATTCACACGAGGATAGAAAGAATCCTGTAGAACTTTTTTCGAATTTATATCGTTCTTCTTCCCCACATGGAAGTTTCGATTCCTCGATTTTCAATGCCCCCGTCTGAGAGGTCCCTGATACCCCCACGAACGTCCATTGAAGACTGGTCCCCCGAGAGATCCACCTTGCACGCTTCTCAAAGCTTCGTTCGCTGTCCCCCTCCTCTATCCGGTCCCCCTCGTTTCGGAAACGTGCCCCCCTCTCCCGAGCGCCGCGATCGCAAATTACGAAAGGAAGATTGAATTTTTTTCGAAACCCGCGGCGGATTTACCGGCTCCCCGATTGAATTGCAAATGCGGCGACCCTGCGTGCTTTATGAAGCATTAACATACGCACCCGAGGTGCTAACTACGTTTCGGATACAATTAACGAGCCCGCGAAGGTCCACGACCGGGCGATAGTCTCTCCCCTCGCTCCTCTCGATTTCGAGAAACTCGCGCGAGCGATACGCGTCTCTACGGCGAGCTAATCTCCCCGCGCGTACGGATAAGAGCGTGCGAATTCGAGCTCGGCTCGTATATACTCCTAACGAGTATCGATAAACCGGGCTTAAAAGGGGGATGGATGGGGCAGGAGGCGATTCAACGCCCACTATTGCGGTGTGATTCGTGGATACGCGATTTCCGCGTCTTCTCGGCTTCCTTCCGTGCGTTGGGTTAGGTTATGTGTTCATTCGAGAGTAAAATTATCACGAGTTGGTCTCGAGGGTTTTTCACCGCTCAGAACGAGTACGACGATTGCTCTCGAACGTTTCAATCGGTGTCAAACATTCTCAAACGCAGTGTTCATCGGTGACAAACATCCTCGAACGCAGTGTCCATCTGTGTCAAACATCCTCGAATGCAGTGTCCATCAGTGACAAGCATCCTCGTACGCAATTTTATCGGTAACAAACATCCTTGAACACAGTTTCCATCTGTGTCAAACATTCTCGAACGCGGTTCCATCGGTGACAAACATCCTCGAACGCAGTTCCATCGGTGTCAAACACCCTCGAACGCAGTTCCATCGGTGACAAACATCCTCAAACGCAGTTTCCATCGATGTAGAATACCCCCGAACGCAGTTTCAATCGGTGAGTAACATACTCGAGATCGATTCGCGATAGCGACGCTCTCGAATGGACGCGTAAATTTCCATGGCGCTCGAGAAAGGGGGGGCACGGTTTTCGAAACGAGAACCCGACGATGAGCGCGTACGTAGATGCCATAATCGCGCGAACCACGGGGCCGCCGCGGCGTCCTCCCGTACTTTACGAGACAAGGAAATTAGTTAAATGTGTAATAATGCTCAACGGGGGGGCAGTAGGGTCGAGCGGGCCCCCTGCCCCCCTACTCGTGGGTCAGATGGCAGTGTCCGGTGTGTCTGTCCCCCCTCCGCCCTTTTTTCATCCTCCTTCTCTCGTTCTTTCCACGACCGCGTCGTATTCCGCCGTCGGCGTCTTATTCCTCCGCCTCCGTCGTAGGGGCCTGGGTGTCGGGCCCCGGGACCACACGCGGAGAGCACCTCGCTATCTCTGTTACGCTCGAACGAGACGCTAACTCGCGAATCGTTTAGGCGGCTTATCCAGCGCCCGATAACGGTCTTCGACGCCCCGATATCCGCTCGGGTTCGCGCGCGGTTCCGCGGGCCCGCACACGCCCCCTCGTTGATTAAATCCCGTGGACGACACCCGCGGGGGAAAGAGCAACGATGACCGATGAAAGAAGGTGGTCTGGCATGGGTTAGGGACGATGGTTCGAAGGTTGAGAGAATGGGTTGTTAAAATTAATACGCAACGGGAGGGGGGAAATTATATACCGGATGTGGCGATGTGGTGCAGATTCGCGAGCCTCTCGTGGGTGGAAGATAATTATGGTAGTTTTTCGTGGCTTTCGTGCCTCTCGGTTTTTGAAATCATTGGAAAGCTGATAACGTTGGGGAAGAGTTTCGTGGTGCACATCGTTGTCCATGTGTTTTTTATCGAACCCGGGGGGTCTTGGCTCGGAATAATTAGACTCTCGGTGTATTTCAATAACGATTCCATCTCGGAGAGAAGTAAGTGCAGGGAAAACGAGAGATCGATCGTGGAGTCGATAGGTATGTCGAGTGAGCGAATCTGTCGACGAAGGCTCACCAAAATGTCTACCCTCGCTGGAGATCCCTACCGAGGACTCGTCTTTTCTTCTTCAGGATTTCGAGAGCGTTTCGATGGTTTCGAGACCGATGCAATTCCATTGAAAGATACCACCTCGTGGAAAGGTAACATCGGGACAGTACTGTATTCTAGGGAGAACGAAAGATCGATCTCGAGTTAAGGGGAATGTACCGCTAGTAAGTAGAATGTGCGGACGAAGTCTGACCAAAACGTCCGTACCTACTTGTGATTCCTCTCAGAACTCGTCTTTCCTTCCCCAGCGGTTGCAAGAATGTTTATTGGGTCAGTTTAGAGTTTAATACAATGCAATACCACCTGACAGAGAGGTTACAACGGGATAGTACTGTATTCTAGGGCAAACGAAAGATCGATCTCGAGCCAAAGGGAACCCACAGTAAGCAAATTCTAAAATCACCATCGATCTCCAGTCGAGGATAGTATATTAGACAATATATGAAACATCTGCTCCAAAGCTACTCGCAATTCTTCTCAGAACTCGTCCTTTCCTTTTTGAGCAGTTGCAAGAATATTTATCAGGTCAATTTAGAATTCAATGTAAAATATAATAATATAAAACTTTCATTATCCAAAAAATATATATTATATCAATATTTCAATATCGTCCCAAAATTAATAATCAAGATAAGCAAACCAGCGAATCGAGTATCGAGACACTGAACAAACGAGTATGAAACTATACTCAAAGTTTCTATCTATACGAGAAGATCCGAAGTATGTGTACATTTCAACATTGTCGAGGGCGAAGTACCATCCTGAAAGTATAATAAAATGTCAAATGTTTCCAAGCGTTCGTAACTGTTCATCACCAAACACAAGTAGAACGCGAAATCGTTTGTCCCAACTCGCTCGATTCCTCCCGGAAACTCTTCTTCTCGTCATCGCGCAATACGTCGTATTCGGCACCGTCCCAATGTTTAACGCTCCGAGTGTTTTATAAGCGCGTTTCGGTAACGTTTCTCGCGACTTTGCGAGCCGACGTTCTCTCTTCCCGCGAAATAACGCCTCTTACAGCGCGCGTATCGCAACGCGGGAAAAACACGCGCGAAAAAAAGAAAAAAAAAAAAATAAGAGCGTCGCGAGAAACCGGGGGCGCCTACGTTCTTATCAGTTCGATCAGCGCGCGTACGCTCGTTCCCGCTCCGCTCCGCGTTCGTTTCGCGCGCGAGTCTCTCGCGTCTCGCTCCGTCTCTCTCGCGCGCGTCTGTGTCTCCTGCCTATTAATAACGATGAAATATGTATCGCGGCGCGCGAGGGTAACGTTTACGAGCGACGACGATGGAAAAAGGGCAAAAATAAAGAAAAGTATTACCCGCGCAAAAGCAATAATTATGACGCAGCGGTAATTAATTATTGCCGCGGTCGATCTACCGCGATCGATTATCGCCGCGTTACGAATACGGCCGCGCGCACGCTATCCCCCCGTAAGCTCCCTCCCTCCCCCCGCGCTCGTGCACGCGGCTCGATATTAATTAAAAAAAGACACACCGAGTACTGTTATTAGCGAGCGATTACCCACCGCTCGAAACCACCGTGAGCGCGTGTGAGTGTTTTTCCTACGACGTAGGAACCTACCGAGTAGACTGGAATAGAAAATGAGAAATTGATCTCCAACGAACGAACAAAATACAACCAACGATGACAACGATCCACTCTCGTACTCCTTGCCCTCGATAAATGTTACTCGTTCCTTTCTCTCGTTGCGTCTGTGCTATTACACCAAATAATTGAATAGATTCTTATATTCACATCCGTGTAATCGTACCGTCAAACATACTCGTACACGGTCCATACCGCTTCAAACCTTCTCCAAACATACGAAAACCAACCGAATTATCGGCAAACGTACATCTCGAGGTCTCTATAAATCAGACGATGAAACTTGAAGGTTCGTAGAAACCTTGGTAGTAGAAACGCAATCCCGGTTTGGTACAGTTTGACTATTTAATTATACACGGTGCGTTTAATATCACCCTACGCAGGTGATATTTAATTCGTCTTGGTAATACGCCCGATGCACGAGATATTTAATTCATCTTGGTAATACGCCCGATGACCGTGTACACGCTCGTGCCGCGAGCTGGGATTCTTTTCCTCGCGTGAAAAGCCACAGTAACACCCTTCCCGCCTGGTTCGAGAGTAGGTGCAACGCGAGCCCGAACGTGGCACAGAACCCCGCGACGTTTCCCTCGGATTTACGCGTTTCCCGAGAGAGTTCAAGCGAGGCGTGCCTCGTTTCGCGCCGCGCGATATTTATCGCGCGGCGTAATTGAAACGTTCGTGCCTGGCCACGCGATATCCGATCTAACCCGTGGTTTTTCTTTCTGTTCCAGGTAAGACGAACGACGGTTTCGCCCTACGACACGTGAACGCGAACTAAGGAGAGAGCGATGTTCCGCATCGAAATTGCGAACGAACGGACTGTCCATGGATTCGTGGAAGGTTTAGACCCGTTTGTGTTTGGAGAGTGGTGACTACGCGGCAGTTGGCCGGTGTTTGACCGAGTAGAGAGTCAAAGGGAAGTGTACAGGGACTGTGGGTCTTCTGGCGTGACTATAAGGCATCTTTCTTTGATTCTCTTCGAGAAATGTATGATATTGAAAAGTGATTCTGCTTTTTGTTAAATCTTCGTTTCTCGGTGATTATTGCAAATATCAAGAAACGACCTAGGCTGTTACATTGGTCGTGGAAAACAATGGAATTTTTCTCTGTTTTATTTTTTCCCTACTTGTACCATTTACGAGAGAAACGCTGGTTAGTAACGGAACACCCGGTATATAGGGATGTGCATTCGTGGGCATGAAAAAGTGAGGGAAAATATATACGAGAAATATAGAATGCAAATTGGTGGAATAATATTGGTATATTGCGTTCAATGCTCTAGATAGGTTTGGAAATAAATAAACATTGGTTTTAAGCTTGTACTCGCTCCAAATGTTTAACAATTAATTTTCGTTTCTCTTTCCGATCGAGACGCGGAGATTATCTTGAGATATTTTCTTTAAGTGGAATTCCAGTGCACGAAGTTTCAGAACGTACGTTTCATTGTGGAATTCATTTTTAAAGTAATAATTAGATTCTTTCTTATCGGGGTACAAGGATCGTGAGATTTTTCTCCAGCTGGAATTCGCGCTCGATGTTTCGAAACGATCATTTTACTCCGTAATTCGAGACTCGGACATTTTTCAAGTAACAATCGTTCCGAACCTTTCTCGTCGAGTCGCAAAGGTCGTCTCGAAAATTTTTTTTCCCACGCGGAATTCAAACGGAGTCCAGAGTCTCGAAACGTTCGTTCTCGTCTTTCTCGCCGTGATACGGAGACGAGTCGCGCGGAACTTTCGAGAGGAATTCGCGCACGGTGCTCCGAAAGGTTCGTTTCGCTCTGGAATCCGTAAGTCGATCATTTCAAAGACACAGAGCCCCGAAACAATTTCTGCCGCAAACGACGCCCGAGAAACCCCGAGTCGATTACGCTCTCGCGGCGAGTCGCGATCGCTCGTTAGGTGGACGCGTCGAAAATCATTACCTCCGTATCAAAACCGCGTCTAAGTCCCGTGGTCCTCGTGGTCCGCCTCTGCTTCACGGGACCTCCCCGATACGGTCGTTCCCGAGAACCTTAACGATTTCCGCGGCGCGTTGCGTTTCGTCCGAGGATATATATCTCGCCGCGATTCCTCGTTTCGCGGTAATCGATTTCCTCGCTCCCCGCGGGCGTCCCCCGCGACATCTTTCGTCTTTCGCGGAACCGGTAATGCACCACCACCAGAGGAACCCATTATCCTCCACCGTGTGGAAATTAGTCCTCGATGCAAAATTCGAACCGAGTCGTCATTATTATTATTAATAACAATCTCGCGTGTCTATCTTACCTCGAGACGCGTAAGCTCTCGTTCTTTATTCAAGACTCGATGACGTCGCGATCGACAAGTTCGGTAATGATTCTAGAGACTCTCCAGGTAAGATTTCCTTTTGGTATTTTATTCTCGAGACGATATATGTTAAAGTGGACAAGACTCACGATTCTCGTTCCAATTTCACACGATATCCTAGGCAAAGAGGTTAATTGTACCGTCCGTGTAAGCGATACCATCGAACGAAGTACCATGACCCTCTCGACGCGGACGTTCGTTCGCCCCCGATGATTTTCCATTCGCTCGATCGCTAAACAATATCGGCGCTGGCGCGTATAGAGCCACTTCTGTCTTCGAAGCAATACGATCGATACCATCTGCAAATCTTCTTCTGGCTTTCTATCCCTCTCGGTCGTTGCGCTTCGCGATACGGATGACCAGAGAGGGAACGAGAGAGAACGAAGACGGTGGTGGGGGGGCTCGGGGCGAGGTGGAGAGGCAAGGAAAGAGGTAAACCGCATGTACCCAGAACGTATACGTGCAACGTGGCCGGGAGAATGAGATATCGGACACTGACCCGCGCAACGTACTGGTCGACTACGGTTCCTCGCGGAGAATACATCATTTACTCTTTACTCCGCTATTGTACGGGGCTGCGCCGGATGGCGAGCGAGGTATTTCGATAAATATGGTACCTGTCGCGGATATTATTTAGAGACGGCTACGACATAATCTAGAGGCTGCATCTTTTATTTTTCCGCCCGTCGCCGCACGGAGCGCCGCGCTCGTCAAAAGTACGCCGCGAAGCTGAAAACGGCCACGGAGGTTATCGTTCGTCGACGAAATTTTATTTTACAACGTTGGGATCACGATCGAGCGATTTTCGGGGAAATGGCTACGAACGAGCGTAATTGGGAATCGGTGTTACTCGTCGATGCGTTCGGAGGTTTGGGAAATTGAGTGCGTGGAAGGCGCGATATCTCGGTAACCGTTGCTCTTGGCGCTAAATTTTATATAACAGATGATGTTGGAAATTATATTTGGGAATATTTTTGTTCTGTAACAATTTTTGATAGAGTTGACGGTAACCGAGATATCGAGGTAAACTTTCGGTACAGTATAGGGGCAGTTGGTAGAAATTTTGGAGCACCGAGTATAGAATGTATCGCATCTCGTTAATTGTTACTGTTACTTCAAAATTACGTAGAACGAAACTTATCGCAAATTATATTTTCTATAAATTTTCTTCTATACAAATTTTTGCTAGAGTCGACGGTAACCGAGATATCGGGGCAAACTTTCGATAACCTACAGGGGCAGCTGTTGGTAGAAATTTGGAGCACTGAGTATAGAGTGTATCGCATCTCGTTAACCGTTACTGTTACTTCAAAATTATGTAGAACGAAACTTATCGCAAATTATATTTTCTATAAATTTCCTTCTATACAAATTTTTGCTAGAGTCAACGGTAACCGAGATATCGAGGCAAACTTTCGATACCCTACAGGGGCAGCTCTTACTAGAAATTTGGAGCACCGAGAATAGAAAGTATCGCATCTCGTTAACCGTTACATTTCCTTCAAAATTATATATAACAAAACTTATCGCAAATTATATTTTCCACAATTCTCCTCCCATAAAAATTTTCGCTACGGCCAATGGTAACCGAGATATCGTCACCAGTCCCATGTCCGACGCCCCAAGATGAGCGACAGACGAACCACCGTTAAAAAAACCAGCCGTCACGGTATCCCGAAATAATTTTCTCCCACTGAGACCAGCGTCAGGTAATTCCAGGGAGTATTGTCGTAAATATAAGGAAATTTGCGCCGTGGGTTTCCCTCCCCTCGGGCTCCCGGTGGGGAACGGTTCGACGGTGGCGCGTAGCTTAGCGGAGTGTGGGTTTGAGCGGGTCCGTGAATGCGGTTAGATTCCGAGGGCCCGGGATAGCAGCAGGAAGAGGCTAGTCACCGGTAGCTAGGTGGCCAGTTAGCGGCCAAGTGTCGTGTTTGCGTTGGCTCGTCGTAAACCTGCCGAGAAGAGGGAGCCCCGGCCAGCCACCGTGGAGGAGGCTGCGCCCATCTTCTCACCCTTCCACCTTTTCTCTCCTTCCTCTTCCGTCTCACGAGCGTGTCGATTGAATATCGTCCTTCTGACAGCGGTGTTCGCCAACGTCTCGGGTACCATTCACGTAAAATCAGCCGGTGTGCGTGGTCGCGTCGCGCAAACGGAAAATAATACCTCGCGCCTCGCGACGGGAATTTACGAAACACGCCGCTAGAGTAGACGGGGAGCTATCGTTCGTCTTCGTTCCTCCAACCGTTCCTCTTGGACGTGTCCAAGGTTCCGTGGTTCGCGCAGGAAACGGCATCGGACGTCGTTCGAGTCCCGCTCGTACGTCCACTCGTTAACGACGCAATTTTATCGTTTTCAATTAGCGCTTATCGAGCGTAAAAACTCCCAGCGAGGAGAGAGCTTGTCCGGATACGATAGCGGGGTCGTTTCTTTTTTTTTCTTCTGTTTTTTTTTCTCTTTTTCTCGAATTCGTTCCCCGAAAACGTTCACGAGCTGCCAATTAACGTCGCGGATCGGAAAGATGAGCCGCGAATCCCCCGTCGCCTCTCGTGATGCAGTTAGCCTCGTTTGTTGATAATATTACCCCGCTCCTGATCCGAGCGAATCGCGAACACCGGTGAATCGACCATAAGGAGACACCCGATCGTGTCGACGAGGAAACAGGTTTTCCATCAAACGGGCTCTGTGTACAGCCATCTCCCCGGTTCGTTCGCACGTACGTCTAGCCCGATACCTTAGCGGATCGCAGCCGATCGTTCCGCGCAATTAATCAACCGGACCGGCACCAGGGATTTACAGACCGTCCGTATAACCGTGCGAGAGCTGGTGTCGAACAATTGCCGAACCAGCCGCGGAAAAGAAGCGACACGGAGTAGTAACGCGAGATTTTAACGAAGAAAAAATAAAGAAACGATCCTTCGGGGAGTTGACGCAACCGAGACTCACGGTTCTGGATGGATGGTCTTCTTTCTTTCCGAATCCTCCTGCCTGCTCGGTCTTCTTCGAACCTGTTCGTGTTAGGCGAAAGGAGACGATCGTAGATCGAGGAGAGAGAATAAAGGGGGACAGGGTTTCTGTCATCGAGCTTTTTCGTTTCAGGGAAGATGGTAGAGTCTGGTTTGGGTTAGAGAAGGACAGAGAGGGCGATGTCTTTGAGAATCTTCGGTTCAAGGAATACGAGGAAATGGTAGATTACGAGAGGGGAACAGAGGGTTCGTCTTTGGGCTTCCGGGGAAGACGAGAGTGTCAGAGCTGACGAAGAGGAGGATGGAGGTTTGGGTTAGAGTTTTGAGTTTCTTTGCCCTGGAGAAGACGAGAAAGTTAGAGATAGCCAAGAAAGAAGTATAGTGGAGTTCTTCGTCTTTGAAAATCTTCGTTCCAGGGTAGATAAGAAAGTTGGAGATTCCTAAAGAAAGAAGAACAGCGAGTGTCTTTATATTCGTGCTCCTTCGTTCTAGGGAAAATGGGAGAGTTATAGGATGGCCAAATGTGGAGAACAGGGAGAGTTTTTATCTTAGTGCTCCTTCGTCCTAGGGAAGCTGAGAAAGTTAGACACAAGGCTAAAAAAGGATAATTGGTCGGGTCTTCGTCTTCGAGCCACTTCGTTCTAAGAAACATGAGAAAGTTACAGATACCTGAAAAAGGGAAACGGGGAACAGGAAATCATAGATGGCTAAATCAGGAGCACAGGATCTTCAACTTTAATCTTCCTCGACCCAGGGAAGATGAGAGAGTCATCTTTGATAGCCAAATCCAGAGAATAGGATTTTCGTCTACCCTAGAATACTCCCCAAGATTTAGCACACGTAGAAGAAAACAGAAGTCTTCCTTTGCCTTGGAAAACATAAAAAAGTTAGAGGTAGCTATGAATAGAAAGAATCTTTAAAAATGTTTATTGCAATGCAAATAAGAAAATCATAGATCACAGAGATCACTTCCAAATGGTAGGTCTCCTAGAAACAATCCAATCGACTCTAGAAAGGAGTACTCTCCAAACGGTAAAATCTCAGGTCATCCTGTCGCTCTTGTCTCACTCGGGTGACTTTGTTGACGAGGTACGGATCCGTACCGTTCGCTCCTCCGTTTAATCCGTCGCCAGTGGGTATCGGTTCCCGTGAATTCGTCATAGACGAATAATTAACAACCAGACGTCGCCGAAACAGGTTTCGATTCGGTCGACGAGGAGGCGAGAAAAACCGAAGGATCTTTCTTGCGACGAGTCCTTCGATCGATCTTCGGCCGCAGACGCATTCCGCGGGGAGAAAAGTATCCGGTACTCGAAAGTCACGGTACCGTGGACTCATGAAAGTCGATGAACCGGCCGATTCGTTCGAGAGTGTCGACATCGAAGACGTTACTATCGACCGCGAGCTTCCGCCCCGAGCGTTCCAGGACGAGAGACACTCGAGGACGTACCTCGAAGGAATCGCGTCCCTCGTACCCCGATAATAGCGACCATTTGAAATTCATATTCGACGCGGTTTCCGGGTCGTCGTTCGGCTCCGCGTCGCTGAAAACGAGACGAAACGAGCCCAACTCGAACCGGGATCGTTTAAGGATCTGCCTGGGGCTTCAAGCTAACGAAAACTTCGTTCCTTTTCCGAACTTAAACGCGTTGTTTCGAGAAATGGGAAAATTGGGAAAATTGACAACTCTATCGAAAACATATCGACTCGATATTTTTTCTGGCTCGTATTTCCTTGAAGATTCGAAATTCGGGTATTCGAAGAAAAAGGGTAACTTTGATCAAATTAATAACCCTAAACTTTGAATACAATCACTCTATTTTTTAGTTTACATGTTCTCGAAAGATTAGAAATTGAATCGTCCCGAAGAAGGGGTAGCTTGGAAAAATTGACAATCTTAAGGGACTTTGAACGATCGACTCGGTATATTCCAAAAATGTTCTTCTGGTTCCGATTCTCGAGTTTCTTCTTTATTTTAGATTATTCATAAAACTCTCGCAACTCGATCGAATAATGGTAAATATGCGCGAAGAGTTTGCGCGAGTTTGAAGGTTCGATAAGTTACTCGAAAAAATCTCAAGTATCGGGCAATTGTTCAGCGTTCGAAACCGGGCGGAGCCCGAGTTCTCTCGTTGTTTTTTCTTCCTCCCTTTCTCGTCTCGCGTTCTAGACGGGCCATGGCGGAACGGACACCGATTCGCCGGGGAAGTTTGACGTTAAAGGCGGCGGCCTTGACGTATTTTCTTGCCCCGAGCGAGCGTACTCGTTTTCGACCGCAAAAACGCCAGTCGGCGCGACCATTCCTCCACTGACCCGACCTCCTTCGTACGATCCGGATCCATAAATCGATCGTTTTCCATCGTACGAAAGAATCGACCGATCCTCTTATCGATCGGAAACGTGTCTTATCTCTCCAGAGACCGAATCTCGTTACACCCTTGACAATTCTTTGCCTCGAAGCGGTGAAACATCGCAAAATTATACTTGTACGATAAAATTCTTAGTTTGTATTGAAAATTGTAAACAACGCTTAAAATAATATTAAACATACTTTAAAAGTTACTACAATATTTATACTCGAAACTCTATAGAAAGAAATATTTGTTGGAAGTATAATACTATACTGTGGAGGAGTGGTATTCGGGCAGGTCACGAAGAATACACTTTGATAATAACAATGCAGAATGTATTTAACAACGAAACTCCTACTCTGCAATTTTCACTTGACAAAGTTCAAAAATACTAATCCAGACTTAACCACGAGTAAAATTGCCAAGTGAAACGACGAAGGAGAGCTACAGGGGCAAGCGCGACAGTTACGCGACTTTAAACCGACCGTACCGGAACCAGTGTTGACCGTACCGAACCTCGAGGGAAGAAAATTCGAAAGAAAATGGTAAAAATGTTATCGACGACACCCAATCGGATGAATGGACTCTCGAGGAGAGATAGAGTCGAAAATATTCGGGGTCGTCGACCCGAGCTCGTCAACAGAAGGAGAAGGAGAGCACGACGGAGGGCGCTAGAGAATAATAGAAGAAGAGAGGTCGCCGCGAGGAACGCGCGAGGGACGCGGCGGGGGCCGAAGGGGGCGGATGGTTCCCGCGCGACGGAGAGGTGGAAAGGCGGCCCTGACAGGGCTGTTTTTGTACCGTTCCTCGGCAACGCTCGCCTTCCAGCGGACAAAAGGGTGCCTCCTCGCGATAATCCTTTATCGTTCTCTCCCGACCTCACTCGAATAATCCGTATTCATAAACGGTGGAGTCATTAGTGGCTTCTCTTTGAGGCACGCGTGGGCAGGGTGGTAATCGGTGGTTGCCGGAGGTAGTCCCGGCGATAAAAGAAGAAACGCGAGAGCCACGCGGAGGAGAAAAGGGAACGCCACGCGCTTCCAACGCCTTCAGAATCGCACGGAACCGAGAAGGACAACCGTCGATTCTATTAATCTCGTAGACAGTGGGAATTTTACGGAAGGGCGTGGAAAGCTCCGCGCCTTCCCGTGACCCCTGAACCCCACTGTAACGCGGTAGACACGATGTCTCGGTATCGAGGACGCGGTGAACGTTCGAGGAACGACTCAATCCGGAGATATTTAAAACACTTGGCCTGTGCACCGCGCCAATGATGATCGATCGATACCACTGTGCCCAGCTGAACCGACCAAGAGATCCAGACACCTCTGGGTCTAACAGAGCTGACGAGATCCGAACACCTCTGTACCGTAGTGGGTGTCAGGTGTTGGCATTCAGGGCTCGGAGAAGATTTCGAGTAACAATTTAATCTGGCGATACTTAAACCCCTTGGCCTGTGCACTGTGCCAATGATGATCGATCGATACCACTGTGCCCAGCGGAACCGACCGGGAGATCCAGACACCTCTGGATCTGACAGAACTGACGAGATCTGAACACCTCTGTATCGTAGTTGGTAAAAGGTATCGGCATTGGGGACTCGAGGATGATTCGAGTAACAGCTTAGAAACGATTTGTTGCGTATCTAACGTAATTCACGAAGAGATCCAGACACCAATGTATAGGTGTAGATGCGGTGCTTTGACAATGAAGACTTGGGGAAGACGTCGTATAGCAATTAAACAATACCTTTCTAACGCAAATCCCCAAGGAAGACGAAACACCCTGTGTGTTAGGTATCTTTAACGACACTTGGGGGAACTTTCTTCCCCAAATTCAAGACACCTAACAATTCTATCGAGATTCTATTTTCACCTTTTCGAAACGTTCCAGACCCCCAGCAACGATTGCGATCCCCAACCAGCGGGGTAGGGGTACACGCGAGGTGTAAAAAAAATTCACTTGGCGTCCGGCATTCGATCGCTTCCCAGTTCTTCGGGGACGCGCGAACGCGTTAAATTGCGCGCGGAGGGGACCCTCGAGAGGAGACCTCGGTTTATCCGAGCGGTATCTACCAGGTCGGTGCGCGCGCGTAGGCCACGATACGCGCCGAATACGGAGCGAAGCCGGGCAGTCGAGGTTGCAAAAATCGAGATAACCGACGAAACGAGCGGAGGAACACGAGCAGGAAGAAGGATCCTCCGCGCGGCACGGAGCGTGTGGCCGCGGTAACGATCCTACGCTCCTCCCTGAGCGAATCTGGATTTCGAGCGGGCTCGTAACTCCTGTTACCGCGCGAACGGGAGCGGGCCCGGGAGGAGGGTGTGCCCGTTGGGCAACTCGCGGTAACCCCGTAGGTGTTACGCAAGAGGGGGCCCGTGAGCGTTTCTTCCTCGTCGGAGAGGCGGCGTTTTCTGCCTCCGTCGGGTATCTCGCGGCCGCGTACGCGTCCCTGGCGGGGAACGCGCGTCATAACTCAGGGACATCAGCGTTCCGTGATTACGAGTCATTAAGGGGCCGCGAACCGGTCGCGCTAGCAACCGTACCCCTTTTGTGCGTAGCGTAGACCGCGTACGCGTGTGTGCGCGCGGGTCGCGCCGCGGTAGTACGTACGATGCGCGCGCATCTGTGTCGGTGGGGACCCGTGAGCGCTCGGTCTCGCGCTACGCACGCACGCAGCCACGCACGCACGCAGCCACGCATGCACGCACGCACGCATGCGCGCACGCACGCACGCACGCACGCACGCACGCACGCATCCACGCAGGCGCGTGGAATCGGTCGTGCTCGTGGCTCGCTCGCGGGGCTTAACTTTCGGCGTGAGCGGGGCCATTCAGTCGGACCCGCGCCGGTTCACCCGAGCCTCGGTCATTTTTTAGCATCGCTCGCCGCGGGAGTCCCCGTCTTCCCTCTGGTTTCGCGCTCGTTCCCTCGGCCCTTTTACCACGCTACCGCGCGCGGAGGTGGTTTCCGCACCTGTTCGAAGCTTTTATTAACGCGCGCGTACACGACCGCCGAATCGGGATCGGGAGCCGGGAACAGCGGCTTCCTTTGACGACCAGCGAAACAGAGGGGACCGCTCCTCGCCGTGGACCCGTGGTGGGGATGGTGGGGACCTTGGCTGGAAATGGTCCCGATCGGGCCACCTGTCTATCGTCGGTTCACTCGCGAACAACTGCAGGAAACCTTTCGTGTTCTCGGGAAATTCCGGGTACCATTTTCTTCTTCCACGAAGAAACATCCGAATACACACTTGCAAACCCTGGGGTACGCATTTTCGGAGGTTCTGGTATTCTCCCGAAATTGAGGATTCTTTATCATTTTCATTCTTCGCGAACGCATAATTATGTGATGTTCACCTGGTAATCCAACGAGACGGGTATTAATTTTCTCGGTCAATTCTTTCAATTCTAACCGTGTCTGAAAACGTCCCCTTCATTGCTGTCCATCGTTACAGGTAAATCGTCAATTCGACGCAAGAAAATAGAGACGGCCCATAAGATTGTAACTCTATCCTCGAAAACATTATGGAAATGGCTGAGCCAAAGTGCTCAACGATTTTGACATCTGCGCTTTTCGGTTCCTGGTGCTGCATCTCGAACTGCTCAGAGAGTGCACAGTTCGGTACATCGCTTCTGCACTTCTGTTCCTTTGGATGCGTTCTGGATCCTCACAGAGATGGACGAATTGGTCTGTTATCGAGCAGTGGTATCGACCAGCGAGAAGAACGGGCCCCGAGGCGAGCGGAGATGCGGATTTCCATACGCCCTCTTGGTTTTTTCCTTCACGGACGAAGTTAGTCGTACCGCCGGAATTGCTGAATATTTATACGGCGGTATTTGAGGTTAGACAATGAGCGGTCGGGGACTGCCCACGCCGTGCTGCGTCGCCATGGAACTCGAACGCTGACAAAGTAAACCCGCGTGTACGTATGCGGGATGGAAGCGAGCGTAGAGAGCGACGACCGAAACGATTCTTTTATCCTGGCCGTCGATTCGACTCGCGGGATTTTCTGACTAATGGGGCAATCTGTAAAGTCGCGTGAAACGCGGCTGAGACTTTCCGCATCGACGGGAACAGCCGTGATGCGCGCAAGAAATATTTACGCGGGACCGCGGCGGGCCCCGCTCGGGGGCCCCTCGGCTCCTCGCCTCGCGCAAGAAACGACCAGTGCGCGAACGTCCTCCTCGAGACGCTGCTTAATGCTCGGCTCGCATGAGGCCCACGGAGCGAGCCACGAACGCGGACAATATACTCTCGCTACGCGATCTTTTCCCAGCTAGACGAGACGAAACTTAAACGATATTATTTATTAACGCTCGCGCCACTGTCGAGCGACCCTTTATTAAACAATCAATTCTCAACCGTGCAACCGCCCCGTGTTTGTTAATATTTATGGACTTATTTATTCAGCGACGTAACCAACCGTCGTGATAAAGTATCAAACGTGAGAGTGAAAAATTCTATTGTAAAGGTAGAGGTATGTTGCTTTAAGTATGCGTATGTATTGTACGAATGATCGTAGAATGGAATGGATGTTACGCATTTGAAATGTATAATTAAGTCGATGAATAAAGCGATTCGTTAGTATTTACGATTATGTACTTTATTCTGAACCTTCTTTTCCTTTCCATTGATAACTTTCCTTAGTTCCAAGACTTCCCGATTGAGTAAGACTGTTACGTCATTTCCGAGAATTTCCGCGAATTGAGAATCGGAGGGTATGCTAAACGAATTTCTGGAGTCTTGATAAAATTTTCACCGATTTTGAAGCTTTGGTATCAGGAGAACACGATATGCGAGGAGGTGGCACGAGTCGGTCGATTCTTGGAAGTGACGTCATTTCCAAGTAATTCCGAAAGTTCTCAGAAATGACGTCAATTCCAGGAAAAATCCGAAAATGTCGATAATTCTAAGAAATGACGTCAGTTCCTAGAAGTGGCACGATACGAATACCTCCTTTGCTATCATGTTCTCCTGATACCAAAGTCTGAAAATCGGGCAAGAATTTTAGGAAATTTCGGATTTTTCAAGCTATGGTATCAGGAGAACATGATGTGCTAGGAGGTGGCACGATTCCGCCGATTCTTGGAAATGACGTCATTTCCAAGAATTTCCGCCAGGCCGAAATTTTAAACGAATTTCTGAACTTTCGCTAAGATTTTCGCCGATTTTCGAACCTTGGTATCAGGAGAACATGATGTGCGAGGAGGTGGCACGATTCCGTCGATTCTAAGAAATGACGTCATTTCCAAGAATTTCCGCTAGGCGGGAATTTTGAACGTATTTCTGGACTTTCGCTAAAATTTTTCACGGATTTTTGAACTTTGGTATCAGGAGAACATGATGTGCGAGGAGGTATTCGTGCTCGGTCGATTCTGAGAAATGACGTCATTTCCAAGAATTTCCGCTAGGCGGGAATTTTGAACGTATTTCTGGACTTTCGCTAAAATTTTTCACGGATTTTTGAACTTTGGTATCAGGAGAACATGATGTGCGAGGAGGTATTCGTGCTCGGTCGATTCTGAGAAATGACGTCATTTCCAAGAATTTCCGCTAGGCGGGAATTTTAAACGAATTTCTGGACTTTCGCTAAAATTTTTCACGGATTTTCGAACTTTGGTATCAGGAGAACATGATGTGCGAGGAGGTATTCGTGCTCGGTCGATTCTTGGAAATGACGTCATTTCCAAGAATTTCCGCCAGGCCGAAATTTTAAACGAATTTCTGAACTTTCGCTAAACTTTTCGCCGATTTTCGAACTTTGGTATCAGGAGAACATGATGTGCTAGGAGGTGGCACGATTCCGCCGATTCTTGGAAATGACGTCATTTCCAAGAATTTCCGCCAGGCCGGAATTTTGAACGAATTTCTGGACTTTCGCTAAAATTTTTCGCCGGTTTTCGGACTTTGGTATCAGGAGAACATGATGTGCGAGGAGGTATTCGTACTTCGCGGATTCCTGGTATTGACGTCATTTCCAGGAATTTCCGCGTATTGAAATTTTGCGGCAATTTTAAACGAATTATCCAGGATTTTCGCCGATTAAAATTAAAACTAATTTTATATTTTGAGAGGGAACAGGTATGGGAAAGTGTTCGCTAAATAATTAAGACTGATTTTGTTCAAATTTATCTAACTTTATTTCTATTCAACCATAATGAATACAAATTAGAAATATATATATATTTTTGTATATAATAATATCGTGTATAGTGTAATATGTGTAGGAATGTGTACGTTGACCATGGGGGAAAATGTTAACGGGTTGTGGTAGAGATGCTGCAACAGGAAACAGGAAACTGTAGTGGGTGGGCCATGATGCAAATATCGCGACCTGTAAAATACAACAACACTTTTTAGAGGCTGTATAATAAATTTCAAACGTGTTCAATCATTTATTACGAGTTTGATAATAATGCACGACTTTGATCGTTACGTTTAAAGATTAGGAAATACAAGTATAGAATTATTCTACTGTTTACTCGAGAAGTATGTACAATAAATCATCCCCTCGTAAATAAAAATTAATATCCATCGAACGGGACTTGCTGTGAAATACTTTCGATTGAAAGTTCATCCATAAAACATTATCAAAGTACCTTGTTTCTCATCATATGTCCGAGTTGCAGTTTCCAGAAGAAGAATATTAAATCGTCCCAATCTAGCTGCAGCAAGTTGCATAAATATCCAATCGTCGACTGGTTCCAATTTATTTTCATCCGTACCAAATATCGAAGCAAATGCAGTCGCGGAATTGAGCCTCCCTGGTGGATCGTTGAACTCGTTTCCAATTTTATTTCGTCGTCCAGATTCGGTGTACCTACGACGAGTTCCTTGTATCCTGGTACAAGTTCGTTCCGAGTACCTCCTTTCCTTCGTATTCCCATTAAAACTTTGGCTGCTCCTGGTACATTTTTCTGAAAATCGTTACCTGCAACATGCATCGCGAACACCCAATACACCCTGTGCACGCGAGCCTGGTTTTTGCGCGTTCACCAAATAGACGTGCCACCTCCTCGGAGTAGACACGGATTACAAACGAGTTAACTCTTTGGAGCATACTCGGTCAAGAAACGCCCCACCTTTCAACCCTTTGCTCTCGAGAGACGAGACAATGCACCGAAATTTTTCTAATTCTTCTAATTCCCAAGAGGAAACTTCCTAGCTCGATACGAAAGAAATGCTTTGCAAAATACACAAAGGTGTAAGATCCAAATTAATTCTACAAGTTACTCTTACCTTTGATTTAGAAGATTTATTCGAGGTTTCCAATTTTCCATCTAAAGGAACGAATCGAGCGCAAAAAGTACTCGATGGGATATTTTTTAACCCATGGTGAATAATTGAAATAATTCCATACAAGTTGCACCATGAGTCTGTTGATACTCCATCTCGTGACTAAATATCCAATTGATCTGTTTCAATTACCTCGTACCATTAAAGTAACTCTATACAACTTACACGGTGAGACTGTTAACATTCCACCTCATAATATAATATCCAATTGGTCTATTTTCCTTACTTTGTATCATTAAAGTAACTCCTCATAAATTACACGGTGAGACTGTAAAACTTCCATCTCGTAGTATAATATCCGAGCGATTAATTTTTCAATTCCGGTCACTTTGTATCCCTGAAGTAACTCCGTGGAAGTTGCACGATCGTACTGTAAAAATTCCATCTTACAATTAATATCCAATCGATCTACTCTTTAATGTCAGTTACCGTGTATCGTTTCACGCGTTAAGAGAGTGTGCCCCGAAGAGTTAATAGCCCCGGTCGTACACCAGAGCGGAAGAGTCGAAGATCCTCGCGTGTCGGACTCTGGTTCTGGTTCGATGTTCACCGATAGCAAACGGGGAATACCATCGAATACGGTTCGTCGCGTGGTCCGTTTCGCGAAAAGCGCTCGCGGCGTGGCGAATTGGGTACGTCGAAGAGGGGGGGAGAGGGGGCCCGTTCGTACCGAGTCCGGTTATTTATAACGCGCAAAGAGCGCCGAACGACCGGTGCGTTGGGGGGTTTTTGCCCGCTGGTTCGTTTCCACTCGGATAAAAGTCTCTGGACGCGGTTCTTACCCCGCGTGGTCGCGAAATTCGCAAAAACACCGAGAGAGAGTCTCCACCGCCGCGAACGACCTCGCGTTTATGGCAAACGGGGACGCGGGGTGTGGGGGAAGTTTTACCGGGGAGAGATCCGCGCGTGTCGCGGCCCTTTACCGTACGTTACGGAGTCGCGCGAAGACTCGTCCCTGAACCCCGTGTGCTCGCGCGCGGGAGTAAGAGAGAACGAGCGCGAAGAAACGGGGTAGGGGGCCCACGGATGGGGGGCAGCGGTGGAAGCCAGCGGTGAAAAAAAGAAAGGAAAAAAAAAAAGGGACGGCGAAACAGCGCGGATATTATTTGCCATTAAAGCGAGGGACAATTTAAAAGCTATTACTATTACTCACGGCCTTCGTGTGTACCGCGGGTCCGCGCGCGATTCGCGAAGAGAAGAGAAGAGGAGAGGCGAGGAGAGACGAGGAGAGGAGAAGGAGAGGACTATCCCCGACTCTCGAGCCTCCCTGGAACGCTTTCTGCGGTTCTGTTCGTTTCTTCCTGGACCTCGGATCGTTTTGCGTGACCGAGCGTGTCCTTCCTGTCCCCCCACTCCGTATCCCCCCTAGTGCGACCGATCCCCCCTCGCTTCGCGATTTTCACGGCGTTACACGCGCGGCCCCTCGTGTCTCTCGTTGCCCCGTGAAACGGAAAACAAATTACGAAATCGGGGCCTACGCGTGAACAACGCGATAGAGCGTGCGCGCGCGCGCGCGTGCGCGTTCACGCGTATGCGCGCACCGGGCCCCCCTAGCTTCAGGTATTTCGCTGATCTAACTTTAATAGACCCCTCGCTCGGCCTTGATGGTAATTGTCTCCGAGCACGGTAAGTTTCTTCGTTGCGGTATCCTCGAGGTTCCTTCGGTGCCCTACCGCTCTGTCGTTTCGCGGAACGACCATTGTCAGGGTGACGCGGGGGACGCGAGGGGGCGTTTGGAGGGGCAGGGTGTCGCGGAGGACCCCTGGGGGAGATACCCGGACCAATTCGACGGAACGTCGTCGCCGTGCAGCGCGGGGGGAGGCATTCCACGGGATGACGATCGTAGATGGAACAGAGGATCGAGCGAGGTACCGTTCGCGCGAACGCCCGAGCAACAAAAGCGACGAGCGGCTACCGGTCTCGGTCGGAGGGAGCGATCGGGGCGTCGGGTGTGCACGACCTCGAGGAACGGAGGCGGGCATCCCGTTCGAAGGTGCGAGCGAGCGAACCACCGAACGAACGACCGACCGAACGAGCGAACGACCGAACGAGCGTACGAGCGAGCGAGCGAGCGAGCGAGTAAGCCAGCCAGCCAGCGAACGAACCAACGAACGAACGGCTACGTTCTCGAATTCCTCGCGGGGAGAGATTAAGATCGGACGCTCGAGAAAAGCCGAGCGCGACGACGTGCCGGGGCGCGATCAAAAACTCGCCTCTCTCCCGCTCGAAAACAAATACGAGCGGAGCGTACGTGGACAATCCCGTGACTGGATGCCGGGACGACTTTCTCCGTTTTTTGAGATACACCAACCACCGATTCCAACGCGATTTGGAAGGAGCACAGTGTCCGAAATGTTGACTGCAGATACTGAACGATCCAGTTGTAAATAATTGAATTCCATTGTACCTTAGGTCCTTACTCGGTAGTGTTCTTTCCTCGCGAACGGAAGAGCAATCTATGATTGTACACGGGTCAGTGTGTCAATGCCCCGGTGTCTCTGTCTTGGGCCCTCTCTTATTTTTTCTAAATTGTGTACATTTCCACAATTGTCTCGTCCACGCATCTACGTTTAATATTGCCCCCCCGTTAGGTATTCGTGTTCTACTGTGCGAAATTTCGTTGAAAACGGAGGGGTACGCTTCGAAACCCCCCTCGTTCCTACGAGTAAAAAGAGTACGCGATTCCGAGACTCGGTGAGCGCCGTTTCTAAAAAAGTGTTGAAGAACCGTGAGAGTTCTTACTCGACTTGTAATTTTCGGTACGCTCGTGATCGAATTTCGAAAATCACGGTACCGTGATCGCGCCTCGTATGCGTGCTCCGTCGAACGTGGGGCCCGCGAGGGGGCGAGGCGGCGGTGGTGGCGTAAGAAAGGAACGAGCGGCGGGGTGGACGGGGAGGGGGGCGAGGTACGAATCTCACGAGGTCGTCCCTCGTTAGTCTCGGATCCCCGAATAATGGCGGCCGTCCATTAAACAAACAGCAATTTGGGGTACTTGGGTGCGTGGCGAAATTATCGGAACCGCTCGGGCGGAAGCTGTTAACGCGTCGCCGGTGAGTGCGCGCCGCGGCGAGGCGGTCTGTAATCCCGGGCGAAACAATTAGCGCGCTCGCGAGTGATTCCGCGCATGCGCGGGGGCCCACCAAGCCGAAGGAAATTGCTTTACGAGCCGTCCGATTGTCTTCGACTCACCGGGCCCGCTATCGATCGCGTTTTATCGAGGCGCAGCGTCCTTCCTTCCTTTTCTTCGGTGACGAGCTCCTGGAATCGATGCAATTTCAACACCGGTCCCCCCCACCCCTCCCTGGTTCCAAATTTTTTTCACAACGCGATCGGGATCATTCCCGTTCACGTCCCGGCGGCAACCGCTCGAATCACTCCTCGATCCTAATTCTAATTGCCGCGTCCAGCACCTGCCCGTGAACACGCACGGAACTGGGCACCCTCGAGGATATGTCCGATTTTTTCGGGGAAATTTCGAACAATTTGCCCAAAAGGGATAGGCAGCAACGAAGCAATTCGAATCGTCTCGTAAGACGACCAACCGATGGAAGCAATCCGGAGAGTGTACAGCGGAATAAATGACGAAAGATACGACGAGGATCATCCTGTCCCGATTAGGCAATGTTCCTTGCGAGTAACTGTGCGACGGACTCGTTACGTGGGATTGGAGGAGTGTAGCTTTGGGAGAGAGTTGTCAGTTTCTTGCGAATAGTATCTCGAGAAGGTTAGGTAAATTAGCGTAGTAACTGCAGCTAACAGCACGACGTGGACTATGACTCCCCAATTAGGCGATGTTCCTCGCGAGTAGCGCTGTAACGGACACGTTTCGCAAAGTTGGGAGAATATAGGTTCAGGAGAGTCGTTAACCTTCTTGAGACGGTATTCCGGGATTGGTATAATGGGAGTAACTGATGTCGATTGACGAAAATGTAGAAAAGTGTAGATTCGAACGCTACCTCGTCAAGATCGGGGAGAGTCGTAGGTACAAGCAAGATCAGACTGCACCTAACCCTGGCGAGTACTTCTCCCTCGGGAAGATGGAGTACGTTCACGGGTACACGCAAGACTAGTCCGCAACGAACCGAGGACTATCGAGCTCCAATTAGGCGATGTTCCTGGCGACTGGTCCCGAGCCTGGAGCCCCTTTTCGCGGACCTTCCCAGAAGAGTGTAAACTTGGGAGCCGGTCAATTGTCGATACCCATGTGAACATCGTGCCGGGATACTTACCCGTACCGGGTGCTCGTCGATTCCTTCTCCAGAAATCCGTGCGTACGGAGGGTCGGGTTTAATTTAGACCGCGATTCTCAGCGACGAAAGCAACGGTCGACTCGTTTCCAATCCGAGACAGAAGTATTCCTGGCGCTCGGTGTCGCGGACCAGGCATTCGAGGGACTCCTAACACAGTCGTAGAGAGGACGCGACGCACGGGTGCGTGGATCGCGGAGGCCCAGGAGTGGCTTCTTTATCGCGGTCCCTCGTCTCTTCTTCCATCCCGACTCGGTCGCCAATAATTAGGCGTAGGTCTTTCGAGGGAGCGGCGATCCGCGGTCACGATATTCCTGTCAGCGAGGAACAAACTGGCCTCGTAGAAACTGGGCCTCGCGCGGTGGACTTTCGAGACAAACGGCCGATAGGCAATTAATCTCGGCTTCGCCTTGCTCGCCCTAACCCCCCCCCCCATCCCCATACCCCCCATACCCAACCCTCCTACCAACGAGCTCTCCTTTTGCTCGCTCGCCTGTTGCGCCGCGGCCCGCGCCGAGCCGCGACAACCGAAGAAAAAGGCCGCGCGAACGCGAGCCAGGATGAAAAATTCCGCCTCGTATCGCCGTCGGTATACACCGTCCAATTTGAGAGCGATATCTTAACCCGGCGGTGGCATTGCGCCGCAATAAATAATGCCGCTCCGCGTCCGATAGAACGCGCCGAGTACCCCTCCCCTACCCTCTGACCGGTGCCCCGCGACTCATGGAACTCCCTGGATGCTCGAGTCTCCTTCACTTCGGCGACGATTTTCGATCCGCGATCTCGCTCGTGCGTGATTCTCCAAGCGCGGGAATGAATTTTCTGGGAATTCTAGGGAGACGAAATCTTACGGGGGCCCAGGGGGGGATTTATTTCACGATTGGGCGAGCGGGAACAGTAGGTCATTTTTATTTTTTTAACCAGAGACTAGGGGTCAGGTTGTGCGAAGGAGATTTGGTTTTATAAACATTGGAGGGGGGCCCCCCTTTTTTGAAGGGGGAATTTATTTCGGCATTGAGCGAGTAGGAACAGTAGGCAATTTTTACCTTTCTAACGAGAGAGTAGAGATCAGGATGAAGGAAAGAGATTTAGTTTTATAAACATCGAAGGGGGGCCCCCCTCTTTTGAAAGGGGGATTTATTTCGGGATTGGGTGAGTAAGAAGAGTAGGCAATTTTTACCTTTCTAACGAGAGAGTAGGGGTCAGGTTGTACGAAGAAGATTTGGTTTTATAAACATTGGAGGGGGGCCCCCCTTTTTTGAAAGGGGAATTTATTTCGGGATTGGGCGAGTAGAAAGAGTAGGCAATTTTTAACTTTATAACCAAAGAGTAGAGATTAGGATGAAGGAAGGAGATTTAGTTTTATAAACATCGAAGGGGGGCCCCCCTTTTTTGAAAGGGGGATTTATTTCGGAATTGGGCAAACGGGAACAGTGGGCAATTTTTATTTTTGTAACCAGAGAGTAGGGGTCAGATTGTACGAAGAAGATTTAACTGTATATATATCGAAGGGGGCCCCCTTTTTTCGAAGACCTGGGTCGTTTCTGATTTTATACCGTATCGGTATATGCCGTAATGTGGCTCTTACTCGGTTGGATCGTTAAATTAATTACGAGGGGTAATGACTAAGTTGAGAGTCTTGGGGGGCCCCTGAAATGGCACTTTAATCTACTCGTCGCCTAGTTTACGATAAGCCGCTAATTCCACGACACCTATCTCGAAAAAAAATTACCCCCCGTCCACGTTGAAAAAATTTTCACGATCAGGGTACACTTCAACCGCCGGTAATTATTGGCCAGATTCGATTAACGTAATCACCGCTCGCGAAACTTTCCTTTTATCTTCTTCGGGGCTCGAGATCGGGGGAAACGGGTCGCCGACGATCGACGAACGCGATTCGACTGTTCAGAAAATCGTCGATCGTTTACGAATTAATTAAGAGGCGCGGTCGACGACGAGAGAGAAAGAGAGAGAGAGAGAGAGAAAGAAGAAGAGAAAGATATCGAGATGTATGCGAGTTGTCCAGGTGCAAGATTCGAGGAGAGCCACGGGGGCGAATCGATCGCATGCGCGAACAGGTGCGTTGCACCTCGTCGTTCCGCGATTCGGTGGATCTTGCGCTCCCGATCGTACGTGTACGTGTACCGCCTACGGTGCCGGATTATGGTACGATACCGCTGAAACGACGGAGATCGAGTTCCCTCGATCGACTCGGGGCCCCGCGTGTTTCGCTCCTTTCTCTCGCGGCGCGCGTTGCGTGTTCCGATCGTGCAAAACGTTCGTGGGGCGAATTCGCAGGAGTTCGTTTCGTTCGGGGCACGATCGTTAGCGGGAAGAAGTAGGAAGACGTTTCCGGTGAAATAAATTTTACACGGGGCCCAGGCTCTGACCTTGCACGAAACACGATCGTTCTTCTCGGGGCGCAACGCGCCGCGTTTTCGGTGCCCCTGCTCCAACGACCCCCGCGGGAATAGAAAACTCGACGCGACATTCCGCGACCAAATCGATCCTGCCCCCCTCTCTCCGCGAACGGAGGGATGTCGAGATGAAATTTATACTGGACGCGGTCCGCGTAAATTAAAGAAGGCTTGGAATTCTTTTTTTTTTTTTAAACCGCACCGAATTTCGCGCGACGTGCAAATGGACGTTGTTCGGTCGCGCCGAGTTCTTTGTAGTCACCTATAAGGAAGGGGGTAATCGTAATGGAGACAAATTTCTCTTTATGGAAATTGAAAGAGGACAGAGATGGATGCGGCAAACGGATTCCGATGGAACTCCCGAAGTTCTAGTTTCTTGCCTCGTGACCGATCCGTTGACGAAATGGATCCACGGATATTGGAATTTACTGTTTCTTCTGACGCGTGTCAAGTGTTCTAAATAAATCTTGGGGAGAATTCTGCGCGAGAAATTAAACGAACCAAGGAAAAGAACGCACGCGTACGTATCTTGTTCGTTGCATACTCGAGCCATTTTCGAGAACTGCGTATCAAACTTGAATAGCCAAATTATGGACGACTCGAAGTTCTGTATATTCGAAACAAATTGAAAAGTAAAATGATCGTTCGAGGCTCACCTGATCGTATCGAGTTAACGTAACGCTTGAGAAATATCGCACGATTCGAGCAC
Organism: Ptiloglossa arizonensis; assembly: GCF_051014685.1. NCBI lineage: Eukaryota > Metazoa > Arthropoda > Insecta > Hymenoptera > Colletidae > Ptiloglossa > Ptiloglossa arizonensis. The sequence continues at coordinate 18,963,018 of NC_135055.1, forward strand.
GATTGAAAATACGATACATTCGAGACACATTGAAACGCGAAATGGTCGCTCGAACACCCCTTTAATTTTAAGTCCACCGCATCTCGTTTGGTTTATTCCAAAGGAAAGAATCACCGAGTCTTCCAGCCGGGCGCTGAAATCCTCGTACGATTTCAATGAACGATGGTAAGAGAACCGCGTACGGGACAAGTTGATTTCCAGGTCCGAGATTTAATTCGCGATTAACGGATTCGCACGATTCGCGGGGAAACTCGCGGCCCGTCAGCGTGCCATTCACCGTTGCCCATGTGTGGTCAAAGAGGGTCGCGCCGGTTTCCTCAGCTTCGTACGGATCCTTTTAAATAATCGGCAACGGTCGTTGATTTTTCCAATGAATCGACTCTCGTCCGAAACGGGCCTCTCGCTTGTATGAAACACTCGCGCGGTGTTGCATACTCGTCGAACGAGAGAAGCTCTCTCTCTCTCTCTCTCTATTTCGACTCTGATTTTAACGACATTCACAGTATTAGATTACTATATTGCACTCTCGTTAGTTTACTTGGATACGTCTCAGTTACTTGGTCACCTGAACAAATTGTCTATAAACGGTTACTCGAGAGAGTGCAACATAGATTCTTAAGATTTGTGACTTATAAACGAGGTACACCTATGGAGGATACTCCAAACGACGTTTACATAATGTAAACGAGGATTCTACACTCCCTCAAGACTCATTTCAGCTAATACTCTATCTCTCGATTGTTTCGATGTAACTTCCTTTAAATTTCGTTGTCAGCTGAACAATCTTCTGTAATCTTTCTCCTTTAACTTACATTCTATGTTTGTAAATCAATAAGTAAATTACTCTCTCCGTGGTCTCTCTTTCTCCCTTTCTCTCTCTATTTCTCTCTCGGTAGTTTCTCACTCTTCCCCTCTCTTTCTCCATTTCTCTCTCTCGATCGAATCGTTAGGATTTCGCTAGAATCGTGCGAGAACGCGGTTACACGGGCGCTGGTTGTCCCCTCTGATGTTACTTTTGATCGCGATTCGAGTCGCGTATCGCGACAAACGATGAAAGGTATCGACCCGCTTCGTCATGCAACCACGGTCCCCGACGCGTCTGTTCCCTGACTGTCAATCGGCAACGAGTACGAATGACCTCTCACTCGTCGCGTTGTCAATCATAAAATCTATAGGCGTCGCGCGAGGAGGCACCAACGACGCGCGCACTTGTTAGGCCGCAGCGCCATTGTTCTCCACCCTTGATTAATCGCGGACTCCGCGGGAATTCGAGATGCCGCGGGACGCGCGTTGCCTGTTAGGTTCGCGAGCTGCTCGACCAAGCATCGAAGTCCCCAACGGCGAATAAAAGACGGAGATTCGAACGCGTCGTCCGTTCGTGAAAAAATTACAATCCGAATTGCAAAACGAAATTATGATTCCGGTGGCTCGTATCTTACGAGTGAGCGGATCGCCACGCGGTAAATGTTTATGCGCAATATGTTGCTCCGTGCGTTATCGACGCGAAAGAATCCCTAACACCCCGTACGGTCAATTCTTGTTCGAAAGAGAAATTATTCCTCGAGGGTGGCGATGAAAATGTCGTCGAGTCGTCGACGAACGATTCTCTTTTTCACGTTACGAGAGAATGGATCGCGATGGGGGGTCCTTGAACTTCGATAAAACTTATCGAACAACCTATTGTAAGAATTCCTAACCTCGAAATTTTTACCGACGGAGATTATATCTCTAGAATAGAGATTAAGTTTCTCTTTGGAAGATTCTCCTTTTGCGTTTTCCGAGAGGATACTGCACGAGGTCTTTGCCCTGGTAAATTATTGCTCGTTTGTGCTCTCGATCGACGAAAATCCTTAACCCCGTGCGAATGTTAACCCTGTGAATTTCAATTCATTTGAAAGAGGAATTCTTTCTCGGTGAAGATTAAAATCTTCTTCGCTGATGAACGAAGTCGTCTTCTCTTTGCTCGTTTTCAAACGATCTAAGAATATTCTACCACGTTCAAACGACCTAAGAATATTACACTTCCTCAACGGTGTAACTTTCGCCGTTGGATCGTCAAAGACTAGCCGACAGATGTCTGAAACTCTTGGAACAAAGATTTCGCTTGTTCGCGACGGAGAATAATCGTTTCTAATTCGTAGAGAGACGTTCGTCCACGTCTTTGGATCCGTTAGGTGTCCTGCGTGAGAGGAACACGGTACACGGATACTGGAAAATTTCACAGGAAGTCCGTGGAATCGGTGTCTCGCGACTTTCGCTCGTAATTAACGCGACCGGTCGTCCGTTCCGTTAATTCGGCAAACTCGTGATACGTTGTTCGCGGTTCCCCCGCGGAGGTGGAACGGGGGGCAGAGAGGCTTCGTTTGGAGAAAAAGTCGAGAGAATTATTTCGTGGTACGGTGTATCGATGCGCCGGATCTCCGTGGTTGACCATCGTGAGACGCTAGGCCGCATAAATTAATTACCGAGCCGGATTTCTCCCGAGTTCGCCCCCGTAGCTTCGTGATTAGAGGATCCGCGCGGGTTTAATTGCCCCGAGCGTATTCGAGGCGAGTCGGGCACGGTTCCGCGGTGGTTTTCGCGCGTTAACGACGCTCGTTGACGCACGCGCGGGGAGAACAACGGATTCCCACGACAAAAGCGAGAAAGAGAGGAAGAGGAAGATCGTTCGTTACACCGGGACGGGAGAGCTCCCCTGAGAGCCATAATACCGTAAATAGACACTTAGCGCCTAACTGGGCATTGTACGCGACGTATCAGATGCAAAAATTCACCGAGTGTACATTGTAAAATATGAAAAACAATTACGATTATAACCGGGAGAAATTAATTCCGTGTAATAGCCAGCCTTGGTTAACAATTCGATCGGGTGGGTAACTAGCCTCTGCTACGAAGCCACTGCTATTTCGATAAGTGCGATACTTAACAGTTCGATGATGTAGGTAACTATCCTCTGTAATGCTCGAACAATTTCATCGGGAGCGTAACGAGTCTTCAAACTGATATTGATTCCGCGAACTCGTGTAATGTTCGACAATTGTCCCGCGACGCGGTTCAATTAACCGAACAAACGTTTTCGAAGGTAGTAAAATAAAATAATTAGCGCGCGATGCACGCGTCGAATGTTCCCGGTTTCTGGACAGGAATTTCAACCGGTTCTACATCTTTCGCAATTTTCGAGAATATTTTCCATCGATGCTCACAGAGTGAGGGTAATGTTACAATTACAATTGTAATGGTCTCAGTTTGATACGCGAACTATAACACGAGAGGTCGTGCATTCCCTTTCTTCGGCACCTGTCCAGCTACCACCGAATTATTCGATCAGTGAAAACAACCGGAGAGCAAGAGAGAGAGAGAGAGAGGGAGAAAACGATACGTGAGATCTCGAGACTCGATCGATCGGAATCGTCCGTTCCATTTTTCGAGCGACGAGTCAGCGAGAGATTCACGAGATGCACGATCGGTCGGTTTCTGTGAAATATCGACGGCCCGGATTTGCATACGGCGGAGAAAGGTGCGATTTCCATCGTTCGTCTCTCGCTCCGGGGAAAAGAGGAGAAAGCGCGCGAGAAATTCGTGCACCGGTCCCAGGAAACGTTGGAACTCGTCCGGAACAAGGATGTTCACGAATCGATCCTCGTTTCGTTCACAGGCTCTAACGCAATCTTTCTAACACGGTTTATACACGAACAATTTCATAAAAGTGGATGTTCCAACGAACGTGATCGTTTCGATTCAGAGTCGATTGCGAAGTGAATTTTTGCACAAGAACAGAATGATCTCGGTCTCGGTTACATCTAAATTAAGAGTCTTTTGATACGAGAATAAAATGTATCTGGTTTGGGTTAGGTCTTGGTCAGCATTCTACTCACTTTGATTTAGAATCGATTCTTTTTACAAGAATCACAAACCTTACCTTAGTTAAGTCTGGATCAGGATTCTACTCAATTCTATTCACAATAGACTCCAATATCCAATTGACCTTAGTCGAGTCTGGGTCAGGATTCTACTCAATTCTATTCACAATAGACTCCAATATCCAATTGACCTTAGTCGAGTCTGGATCGTGATTCTACTCAATTCTATTCACAATAGACTCCAATATCCAATTGACCTTAGTCGAGTCTCGATCATGATTCTCCTCAATTCTATTCACAATAGACTCCAATATCCAATTGACCTTAATCGAGTCTGGATCAGGATTTTACTCAATTCTATTCACAATAGACTCCAATATCCAATTGACCTTAGTTATTTCTGCTCCAAAATTCTACTCATTTCAATTCGCACGGAATTTCAATATTCAATCGACCTTGATAATTTCTATTCAACTGATCTCTACTCACGATAGATTCAAATACCCAATTTTTGAACTCGCCTCAAACGAGGTCTGAGCCACCAGAAATCTCTTCTCTGGAAGAACTGTTCGTCCTCGTATCCAGATCCAAATCCTACTCGGAATTCCGCTCGTTTCGATTCACGATCGCTTCCTTGGCAAAGAATCGAGCATCCCTCGTATCTGGGTCCCGCCCCCACCGGGCGAAACGGGGACTTCCAGCCGGGGCCCCGCGGAAGAAAACGACGAATCTTCCGTCGGCGAAAGGGGAGTCGGCGTGGCGAAACGCAGACGACAGAGGCGGAATAGCCGATTTCTCACGAGGTCGTCGCGAGAAGGGAGGCTGGAATCTAAAAGAGAACGCGGAGGGCGAGGGGAGAGGTAGAGGGGGCAGAGGGGGCAGAGGGGACGGCCGGAGAATAGGCGGGATGAAGAGAAGGACAGGAGGGGTCCCCGCCTCCGCTGACTGCTCTCTTCGGGGTCTGCGCGCCGGCCCCGGAGGTTTTACATTCCGCGAGGATTTATCGTAGGAAAGAACGTGTTCGCCGGTGTAGAAGCAGCGTCATGAAGGGGACCGTGATCTGACTACATCTCTTATGCGCGCTATATATCAGCGCGCCGGCAGGCAAGAAGGAGAAGGGCCAGGAAGAGAAGGCGAACTCTCCGCCGGTGAGTCCCTCGCGGCTCACCGGGCCCACGAGGAGACACGTACCTATGCGTCGTATACATCCGTACGTACGTAGCGGGGCCCAACGACGACGACGACAACGACGACGTCGACGACGACGACGCACGGCCAGATAAAGACGCTCCGACGACGCACGGGCACACACGGATTCGCGGGCCCGAAAAAGGGGAGACGGCGAACGAGAAGACTCCGCGGAGAGATTTTCGCATTATTTCGGAGAATTCTCCGAGCGATCCGTCCTAGCGATATCAACGTGTCGAGTGGAGGGAGAACCGTGAGGGGAGGGGGGAGGGGGGGCTCACCGTGCCCTTTTTCCTGCCATCTCTCGGGCTCGACGGAGGGCCCCGAGATGGACACGGGTGAAAAACGAGGAAGAAGGGAACCGGGAGAAGACGGGTTCGGCGTAATCGAGATGACTCGTGGCTTCGCGAGTCCCTGACGAGACTTACCCGTAACCGTCGTTTCTTTCTTTTCAGTTCCGCGAACAGGGGGCCCCATCGCGCGGCAGAAAACCACCGCGCGACGAGGGGGCACTTGGTCGTCGGTTATTAGGCGGTCCCAGATGGGTAGCGAGCGATTAGAGTCGATCGACGATGCACCGAGCCCCCCGACCAACCGGGCCCCTGGGCCCACGGACCCACGACCTCCCGTTTGTCAGCTGTCCGCAACCCGGGGATCGAGAGCGAAGCGTAGACGCCGACCGAACTCGACTTCCGCCTCTGTGTCGCGGGGTACGCGTCGAGAGGTTAGGGGGCCCCCCCTCGGGGTCTGTTTTGATGGGATAAATCGAGTGAAAACGAGATGAGCCAATCCGATTACGAGAACTTGTCTACCGGGGATTAGGCTGCTGTACGATTCGGAGATCCTCCGGACGAGTCTCGCCTCGATGTCTTCGTTTCGCTGAGTAAAGGGGGGACAGGGGAGGGGGTAGAGACAGCGGAGAGGGGATACGTTGCGCGACCAGGCGAAGGATAAAAATACGGCGACTATGGGTGTTCGACGAGACCATGGGAACGTTTGAAAATTGGGAGATGGTCACCGATTCCGGGGGGTCCAAGGGGGTCCAAGGGGACTATATTTCCTATGAAATTGAAACTCTAAGAAACTCCGAAAACTTGCAGGAAACCTTGCAACAGATGGAGACTAGAATCAAGGGTCTCGTCTCGGTGTCTTCGCAGGGGGCCCAGAGTGGGGGGCACTTTTTTACCGCTATTCAGAAATTTCTCAAACTTTTCCCCAATAAATGGTCCCCATTCGGAGAACTTCATCTAAAAAGTAATTTCTCTTCGATGTCTCACGTTCACCGATATATCATCAAGAGAGCAAAAGATAGAGGGGTAATTCGGGCGACGATAAAAAAATATATAACAATCATCGACGTATAATGATTTTCCTCGAGGTTCAACGATCCGTGGTGTCCAAAGGGAAGTTTCTCGAGGCTTTCTGTTGTAAATTTCAAATTCTAATACGTAGTATATTCTAATATACATTGATCTCGTGTATCCATTAGTATAATTTTTGTACATATGAAAATACAAAGTCCTAATCAAACAACTATACAGTAATATGCCTTGACGTGAACGACGACAGTGTCGTGTGGTCTTCGCGACTCTCAACTCTGAACTATCTAGACAAAACCCAAAAGAAAAATAACCAAACCGTTGACCGCCCAGCGGCCAACCTTTCCACACCACTATGTAGACAGTCCTGAAAACTGCCATCGACCATTTTCTATCGACACCTACCACTCTCAGGATCATTGTTCCATTCGTTCGAACACTTTCCAAGAAATCGGTCCCGATTCGTCGTTATTCGAAGTAGCCCTCACTCGCCCCCTTAAAGACGCCGTTCGCGCTCGTCATCGCGGCGGTCTTCCGGCAGAAATTTCCGCGGGCAGTGACTCGGCATGACGTAATTAAACGGCCCTCGCATTATCCGCCAGTTAACTCGAACGTCGTAGGAGACACCTCTTTTTTGCCCGGTTTGCCGACCGGTGCCCCGCTCGGCCAAGGAATCTCCTCTCCTTCTTTCATTCTCTCGCCCGTTTGCCCGTTTCTTTGCCCCGTCCGCCCTCTTCCTCCACCTTTTCGTCCCGCTTTTTCCCGCCTCGCCGCGCTCTGTTCCACGCGGCCAGCCCGGGGACGGCGGCCAGGGCTCTTTCGAGAGCCGTAAACCTAAGCTTAATTACCAATTAGACGTAGCGCGGAGGCACGCTTTCGCCCGGTAAAATCGATTAGTGGCATGGGACACGACGAGTACCACCGCGGTGCTCTTCGCCGCGGGCTGCGCCTCTCCTTGGACCCCCCTGTGACCCCCTATGGGCCCCCCTTACCGCCACCGGTTCACCGTGTGCGCGCACACTGCCGAGTCGCCGTGTACCCCGCGTTACGTGGGACGGAGCAACCCTATCCTCCGTTTACCGATGCGCTCATGCAGATCGCTCGCATCGCGGAAACCACGCTACCGACTTCCCTCGCGTACAGCCCCCCTTCGTCTTACTCTGTCCCCCCCTTGGTGGACCCGATTCTGCTTATCGATCGCGCTTATCGTTGCTTGGGTCCCTTCCTTGAGAGAGAGAGAAACGTCTTCTATTGCGCGCTACGGGCCGAGGACCCCTAAGAGTATTCAGCTACGAGTACACGCAGAGAGTACACCATGGTGGGTATGCAATATTGTACGACGATATTTACGGAATATCGGTTGTAACATTGAACGTGGAATATCGGATATCGATGGTAATATTGACCGTAGCTTCACATTTTGACACACCTTTGGATCCTGAACGTATGAGGATCCCACGAGAGAGCGATAATATTGACCGTGCAATATCCAAAATTGGCTACTGATCGTTTAGACACGATTGCAATATATCGAAACTGGTAGAATTGGGAATGTCTCGATACCGTCGAGCTGTACCATCCTCGATATTATCGACCTGATGTTCCTACTCCAATATTACCAACTCTCTTTACTCCAATCTTACCGAGTTACTCCATTCGAATCTCACCGACTCGATATTCCTACCGCAACGACACCGATCGCGAGGCCATCCAACCACACAATTGAACACCGTGATCTAAATCGCTCTAAATGTCTCCGTGTACACCAAAAAGCTAGTGTCACTCCACGCGACACTCCACTTCCTCTTCTCGGTTTGTATTTCCCGAACCGAGTAGTCGCAACGATTGCCACGTGAGAAACGGAGACCACAGGGGACGAGTAGTTCGGGAAAGGGGCAATTAATACGTTTCACGTTGCGCTTTCGAGTACAGATCAGCCGCGTAAGATAAACGAACGTGAAAGTGGACCGACGGGAGGAGCGGTTTTGTCGTCGCGGCGGCGGCGGCTGTTCACCGTGCCCGGTTTTAGTTTTCGGTGACAGAGGGCGAGGGGGGTGTACCCCCGTCGCGTCTGGGTAACGCCGCCACGCCACGACTCGGCGCGGCTCGGCTCGGCTCGGCGTCCCGGGCGGATCGGCACCGGTGCATGTGCATGTCGATGCTCGCCGGTAACACAGGAACTCCCGGACCCGGGTATCAATTTATGCGGTGCAACATTGCCGGAACGCGCTTGCTTGGCCCTGGTGTCCCGGTGCCGGGAGGGGGGTGGCGGCCAGGGGGGCATGGGCCGCACGGAGAAACCCTGTATTCGAGGAGAGTGCCTTGTAAGACCGTGTTGGAGGTCAACGATAATTCAGGCAGGAGAATACCAGACCGGTTAACTTTCGAGCTGAAAGAACTCCGCTTAAAATTATACTCGTTCGATTCGAGCACGGCTCCCTCTATTCCTCTTCTTCTTATTCCGCTAGCGTCCCCCACCCGCCACCTTCCTCGTTCGGGTATTTTTCTTTTTTTTTTTTTCCTCTGCCTCCGCTACTTCTGTTTCTCCTTCCCGCCCTCCGCGCACACCGGGATCGTCTTCTTTTTCTCTCGTTTCTTTTTTTCTCTCCTCGGTTCCCTCCGTGCCCCCCTCTCCGGCCACACCGATCTCGGAGAAGGTGTCGTTCGTTGGATCAATGACTCCCGGTACCCCACTGACGGATTCCACGTTACACACCCGTGGCCGCGGTGCGTTTTGATTAATTTCCCCGTGGGCCCCCGTACGGCCACGGTGCCGGCCGAGGGAACGTACACGCGCGGCGAGAGAAAAAAAATGATTCCTGCGGTTGTCTTCTCCGGCGGCGGGAGGGACGAGGGAACCTTGTTTTTTTCCAACCGCCGACGGTTTCGAGTCTATCGATCATGCGTCGAAACCCCTCCCTCCTCCCTATCCCTTCGTACCCCCGTTTTTCGACCTTGCGCAACGTCTTCGAGAGACGACGAAACGGTGGGTGTTTTTTTCGAAAATGAATTTTTTTTCCTCGACTCTCTCGGCATGCTCGCAGATTACGGACAACGCGGATGCGGAGGTGGACCCCGAGAGGGGTAAGGGCACAGGGAACGGTGACGCGCGTACGCGCGAACGCGAACTTCTCTTCACGAGACTCAATTTGTCAACGAGGATACGCGGTTTTGTTCCACGAACCGGATTCCGTTTCGATGTCCGCGCGACGGGGCAAAACACAGCCGGCCTGGGCACCCGCCTCGGCACGCTCGCCCGATTATCGGGGGCCCAACTCCCGCAGCCCCTCTTTCCCGTTTCTCCACCCGATCCCCCCGCCCGGACCCCCACCCTTTCACCCCCTTTTTTCCCTCTATCGCTCGTTGCACCGCACGGTTCTTCCTCCTTCGTTCCGAGTAGTTCGCTCTCCCGAATTGGTCGAGATACGATCCGGAGGACGGTGGAATAACAGGGGGGGAGGTGGGGAGGGGCCAAGGGGCACGGGGATTTATTCTACGAGCCGCGCGTCGAGTTGTACAACCCCACGCGTTTCGCAATTATCCCTCGAGCACTTGTACGCTCCTCTCCGCTTAATTTCGATAAGAAACTGTCGCTTCTCTTTCTCGTACGGGGGTCGTGCCCCCCGCCGTGTGCACGATCGACCTTGTCGCGACGCGGGGGTCACGACCGCGCCTCGATAACGGTTCACGGACCAAATACCGTGGATAAATATTCGCGATTGATTTCTCTCTGTTCGATTACGATACTTTAAATTCCCAGGGGGGCCCCCCTGTATCTTAAGATACGATTTTCTCGAGCACGATCGTTAGAGTGCTCGGAAAAAAAATTTTTTTCTAGGAATCTCATAAAGATATTTAAAAAAAGTGGGGGTTCGAGAGTGACCCCCTACCTGCTTCCCATATTTTAAACTGTACCCCCCTTTGTTTCTAGTTCTTCGGAAAATACGCATTTTCCCAACACGAAACATCGTCCGTGTACCGAAGAAATTCGTACGATCGGTCGGGCGCGATTCGAGAGGTCCTCGAAGCCCCCCTTCCTCCCCCCGAAAAAAAATACAAACGACGCCGGGTGACACGCCAGGTTTCTCCTTCGAAGGAGTCCCGACTCGACCGGGAGAGACCGTGGCCGAAAATTCAAACAACGACACCGTGAACAGGCGGACGACGAGGAAAGATTCGCGATGAAGAGCAGCGGCAACGAGGGGGGCCCTCGGTAGGGGGAGGGGGGACACAGTGGTGGAGGGATGCGGCTCGGGGAGTAGAGAAACAGCCTCTTTGGGCGATTAAACAACTTAGGGACCGCGGGCGAGCAAAGGCGCCGCCTCGTGGACGACGCTGGAATGATTAAATAAATTAGTTGCTCGACAAAGAAGGGCAGCAGCAGGATGACTGGATGGGATCCGTACGAGGGTAATCCCCGTTGAATTCCACCTAATTATGCACGCTTTACCACCATGGCTACCAGGCCGAGGAACAAGCGCGCGCTCGCGCGCGGGACCGAGTGAGAGAGAGAGAAAGAGAGAGAGAGAGGAGAGACACGCGGAGCGACGGGGATCCCTTCGAAAGGAGCGAAAGGGTAAAGAACCGGCGTAAAGTGGGAACGAGACGGCAGAGACGAGGAAACCCGCGAGAAGAAGAAACCACCAGGTTCCCTTCCATCGGTATTCTCGGTTCGAGAGACTCTCTTCGTTCCTTCCAACCGCGAGGTGCTGCAGTTCTACCATCGGCCGTTTTACTTACAAATTCAATAAGCATATATCATATTTAATGCACGCCCTGAGCCGAGAATGTTTCGACCGCCCTGGACCACCTTCTTCTTCCTTCGCCAACTGCTCCCGCTCTCGGTGTCCCCGTCTCCGTCTACCATGCACGGTTCCTTCCTTTGTACATATTTGTTTTCTTCCTCGCGGCTCGCTCGCGTACCGGGGGCCGACAGTTCGCGCTCGAGGATCCGTCGTCGAAGAATTTCGAGCACCGTACCAACAGAGTTACCGAAGGGGGACAACGATCGAGGAGAATCGATTCGCGGGAAAGCCCCGCGCGCGCGGAACACGCACACGCGCGTTTTACGAGCCGAGCGAACGGGACCTCACGCGTCGCCGCGCGAAACGCGAGTACAGGTTCACTCGTCCGCTCGCGAAACCGAGAGATTCACTACGCCCCTTATCGCCCCGTATGATTAACGTCCATCGACGCCGGGGATCGCCGGTCGATCGCGTACCGCCGGATCGGGGGACCCACCCGCGCACGGGGCCCTTCCCCCACCCGCGCCACCTTGTAACTGGAACGAAGGATCGGGCTTGAATCGAGGGGGACATCTTCGATAGAACGTAGACAGTGGAAAGAATCTTTCATTACGGATTTTACGAAGTACGAAAGAAGTTGAGAAGTATTCGAGTAACTGAAAGGGGCCTTATCGAATCCCCCCACTTCGATAGGAAAGAATTTTCGCGTAGAAGGAATAAAGAAACTAGAGAAAACAAGGATATCGATTGTAAAAGAAAAATTACAAGGGAATCATGCCCCGAGAACGCGGGGACCTACCCCCACCCGCGCTAAATTGTATCACAAGGAGAGCAAAGGATCGATTCTTGATCGAGGAAAACACTGCTGGTAGAACATAGACGAGAATACTTTTTCCTCGTCGAGTGGTTTACAAAGTCTTCCCGTCGAGAAATATTGACCCGGTCGGATGGGGCCTTGTGTAAATTTTCCTCTCAAAATCGAGGAAAAACGGTACGTACCCAAAGTGTCGGCCGATCGTCGACTCTTGGAACCGTATTGCGTTACTTTTCACGGATAGCGACTCGTGGTCGCGCGGTGGTGGGGGGGAAGGGCCCCGGACTCTGGTTTCTCGGTGCTCGGGGGCCCACCGTCGACGGTACCCTCGCCGAAAGAATATCGTAGACGCGTGCAACGGGAGGTTATCGGCCGAGCAACGTGTTTTATTACCCCGGAACCAATTACACCCTTGCTCTCATTGTCAGTGTAGTCCCTCGGCGTGTCAGCCACCGGACCGTTAGTATTCTTCGGTGGCCCTTGCCAGGGGTCTCCGTTCTACCGACACCTCCGTGTACGCGGCCGATATACACGGCTCTACACACGCGGTCAACATGCCGGTGTACATGCGCGAATGGACAGAGTGGCGGGGCGAACGGGGGGGAGGAGGAGGAGGAGGTAGAGGAACGGGGGGAGGGGTGCCGTTGGGGCCCGAGGGAGAGGAGAACCAGACAGCGGGAGAAAGAGCGAAAGGGATAACACACGCAACACGGTCGAGATCGTAATGCGTTACCCACGGCGGTCGACGTTCGATAGAGAACGAGATAGCGGCACGTCGTACGGTGGGAGGCCGCGGTATCGGGACGTATCTACTAATTAATTTATACAGGCTCCTTCGAGCGGCTCGCACTAATAGAAACAGCGACGAGGAAAAAAGACGAGGGGACGATGTGGACACGATACAGTCCTCCGGTCTCTATCCCCGTCGACGTCGTTCAAAGGGCGCGAAATTAAGTTCGCTCGTTGGGTCGAGGGGTCGACCACGACCCGGGGGGCCCGTTTTCGGACCGTTACGATACTCGACGGTGTCTTTGTCGACGAATTCGGCAAAACGGCCGCGAAATTCGTTCTCCTTTGTTGTAAATTGATCCCTGAAGTACAAAAATACCATCGAGTCGGTTTCCGGTACTCTATGGGGGACTGGTGCTCGACGGGGGGCCCGAACGATCGGGAAATTTTGAAATATACCCTACTCTTTCGTTTCTATCCACGAGGATACGATCCGTGGACGAAGAACGGAATTTTTCCCGCGTTGTTACTTCAAGTGCGTTCTTTCCAACTTCGTACAGTATCGAACGCGATGGAACACTCTCGGGAGGGCCTTATCACCGATTTTTCCCAAATTTTCCCCCAGATGGCTAGCCAAGAATCGTCCAGAGAACCACGGTTACGGTTCCCTTCCGTAATTCGGGCGGAAGACTCGGTGACTTGAAAGGAACTGCTGCCCTCGCGGTACGGCTCCGTAGCGCGGCGCGCATTCGCGCCGGGGCAAATCGACGAAAAGGGCGTTAATATTATTTATAACGATAATTAAGTGCAGCCACGGGCGATATGGCGGACGAAACCGTTGCGCGTGTGCGTGAGCGTCCGGTGGTGCCCCTGCGCCACGGGAGACCATAAAATATCTTTAATGCCTTTCCGATTCAAATTTCGCCCTTAATGGCCGTAGTAGTCATCGGCACCGGCGACGAGCGAATCGAATCGGTCCTTGCACCTGTACCGACGAGCGCGTCCACTCGAGCGAAGCGTGGGTGCATCTCCAAACCGATCTGCCCGGCAATATCGACGGACCGAGATTAAGACCTCCCTTTTACCATGCCCCCCTCCCCCCCCCCCACCACTCCTCGCCTACGGACACCCACCCCCTCCATATCTCGAGACCCCCATCTCGCGAACCGCTTTTTGCCAAGTTTCGTCGGTTCCCCGGTCGTCGTCGTCGTAAGAAAAGAAAAGACGAAGAAAAAGGTGAAAAAAATAAGAAGCACACGACGCACGCGCTCGTAAAAAGGGATTAGCTGAAAAATGATTAGGGCTCGACGTAATTAGTATGGGCGTTTTTAAGCGCGTTCCGGAGGGTGGGACGGGGAAATAGGGGAGGGGGGAGGTGGAGCGAAGGCGGAGGAAAGATCGCCGGGTGAAAAGAGAGAAAAAGAAGAATAGAGAGAGAGAGAGAGAGAAAAAAAAAGGAAAACGTCCACGGGAATAAGTACACGACGGGCGGGGAGAGCAAGACATAATCCGGAACGACTTGAAGTCATGATCGACCGGTGGAATCGAAGGTTCTTGTCCGACGACGTTCCTCCGCGTACAATCTCAAGGACACTCGACACCCTGGAATCCAGAACCCGTGGAACTGAACGCGCGCTCGAGCTCGCTCTTGCTTGTCGCGGGACTTTTTCGTTCGGTTGGTCGTTCGCCCGCGCGCAGCCGTGGAGAAAACTGTTGGAACGATTACGCGGCAAAAAGCACGCGGACGAGTACACGGCCGCGTGGCGGTCGTTTAAATCGTTACGTAAGTCGCGCGCGAACTCCCCGCGTTTTCCACTTTCGATTCGTCCTTGATAAACATCCCAACCCTCGAGTCGTTTCAGAGAGACGAGCTGTTAGGATTGTCGGTGTGGAGAACGAGAGAGAAAGGGACCTACGAACGTTCACCGAGTATAGAGTGTATCTCTTTGGGGCAAACTTTTTCTGTGTTTTTCATTGTCGATTCGATCTTGATAAACATCCTAACCCTCGAGTCGTTTCAGAGAAACGTGTGGTTACGATTGTCGGTGCGGAGAGAGAAAAGGACCTACGAGAGTTCACCGAGCATAGAGTGTATCTCTTTGGGGCAACATTTTCGCCTTATCCACTTTCGATTCGTTCTTGATTAATGATCCACAGTCGTTGCAAAAAGATGGAATTACGATTGTTCCCTTGGTTAACGCAAAGTACGAGAGAGACTTACGAAAGTTCATCGAGTATACAGTGTATCCCTCCGGCGCGAATTCTCCGCGTTTTCTACTTTCGATTTGTCCTCGTTAAACGTCCCCCTCGGTTCGGTAGTTGAAAATGGACGAAGGGTTACGATTGTTACCTCGATTATCGGCGACTCGACTAATGCGACGCGCGGAGAACGAGACAGAGAGAGAGAGAGAGAGAAATAAAGAGAGAAAGAGAGACAGAGAGACAGAGACGTACGACTGTTCCCCCGAGTATACAATATATCCCTTTGGCGCGAACTGCCGTGCCGCGATAAATACGTCGCGGATCCGAGGATTCTCGCATTACCTCTGGTTGAAAAAAGGGGCACCGATGGGCTCCGGGGCCCCCCCTTCGAAAAATATAGTCTCCGCAAATACAGATCTAATAACTTGTCCGCTCACGTGGCGCGAAAGAAACTTTCCAAAGCGATTTACGGCGAAATTTACCGGTATGTCGGGCACCGCTGCATAATTCATGGCGCCCTGGGTGCCGACCCCATCCATTCGGTCCCGCGACTCCGCGTCCACCGGCTCGAGGACCAGTTCGCAGAAGGCGTCGGGCCCGACGGAGAAAGTTCTCAGCCGCTTCGGCCCGTTGCCCCGTGGAACGCGAACCCGCGCCGCGTTCCGCTCACCGTGCCGCGCGGAACGCGGGATCGCGTAACGCCGCGACGCCCGCCGATCAGCCCTCGTAAACGATACCGCGCAAGGTCGAGACTACGCTCGCCATTTTAGACGAAAACAAACGTAATTCCAATATTACGATTCTTTACACGGGAGGGGAGTGGACGAGAAGATTTTAATTTTTATCGCTCTAATGATCGATTAAAAAAAAAGTGTCCACGTTCCAACAGTCAATTTCTCCATCCACACAGGTGAGACAAGACACACTAATTTTCGAATTCCACTCATCTTTCGACGCACCGATCGAATAATTATAAATACACACGAGCTTCGAATCCTCGAGTTTCGAAACTCTTCGACTCGACAATATAACGTACGAGCCCCGCAGATATTTGCTCCGTGAGACAAATTACTCCTACCTAACCTACAAGGTTAAATTTACATAGTCCTGCACGCATTTTTCGGACCACGGTGTGTAACTTCAATGCATCCGGGGAACGTGGCCCGACGTGTATTAATCGATACTAAAATAAATCGGTTGGCAATTCTCTTGCACGCCACGCGTGCGTTCAACGATCGATCGCCGCCCGCTCTATCCGAACGTCGCGGTGAAATATAGAAAATGCATCGACTCGACCTGGAGACGGTACCTTATACATCCAGCGACCGTAGGTCGAGGAGGCGATGATCAACGTCGAGAGATCGACCGTGCCAAGCTGGATATCGTGACGTACGATTCGACGTTCTAGGAGAGACGCTACGAAAGCAACGATAGACGCATTCCAAAGTGGGCGGATGAGCGACACTGCTTTCAATAAGGCAAGAACACGGCTCTGTAAACCGCAAGTCATGTTGCTTCATTACGCCGCCCCACGTGAGAGTAAGATGAGACTTCGAAACTAACCTAAGCCGCTCTGATGGGACCCGCCTCGTGCGTAGCCGGCCCCGATAGAGCTCTAAAGCCACGTAGCGTTCCATCCACGGCTCTTCCCGTCTCCCTCTCTCTCTAAATCTCGCTCTCTCTGTATATATCTCCTTCTTGCTCTCTCCACCCGCGAGAGGCAAGAAACACCGTCGGATATTCCACGGACGCGCTGTAAATTCTTGCTGGAATTGCATTTACCTGTAGTACGCCGTAACGACCGTTAATTAAAGCCGCGCACTTTTATCCGCGTCTAACTGAACATTGCGTAATCCTCCTACGCGGGGCTGCCCTGCTCGCCGATCCTCGGGGTTCTACAGGGTGCTTCAAAAGGATGGGACGAAACGTGAAAGTTCCTCGAATGGAGAACGATGGAAAAGTCCTTTGCCGTTTCGCTATACGAGGTTTCGTTTTCGAGATACGAAGGGTTAAAGTTCTTTCATGACTTGTACGCGGGGCGATCTCGTTCTCGGATACTAGGGATTGTACAGGGTACTTCGAAAGTATGGGACGAAGCGTGAAAATTCCTCGAGTAGAGAACGATGGAAAAGTCCTTTGCCGTTTTGCAATGCAAAGTTTCGTTTTCGAGATACGAAGAATTAAAGTTCTTCCACGACTTGTATCCGGGGTAGCTCTACTCGCAGATCTTCAAAGTCGAATAGAATGTTCGGAGAATGCTTGTTACAATATACGCAAATTCCTCGCCTAGAGATCGAAAGCCCTTTGCTAAAATTTCCACGCCCGTGACATGTATGCGGGGTAGCACGATCGACCAACTGAAAGATACCCAGGCATTCTCTGCAAACTGTTACTCAATGACAGGCACCAAGAACGCTCTTTCAACGCTAACAACGTCGAAAGAAAAAGAAACTAACCTAAAACCGACAAAATTCTCGTAACAATCTCGGCGAAATTTTCCTACTCCGATAAACACTTTTCTCAAGAACCTAAACGTTTCAAAGATGCGACCAGCGTCGTTTACGTAACCCGAAGAAAAAGCAAAACCGCGCGTATCTCGAAACCGGGGTCTCGTGTCGCGAAACGGCAAAGACCGTTTCGTTTGCTCTTCCCGCGAGCGAATCGCGTAATCCGTCTACGTCCCGTTCGTCCGTACCACCCTGTAGTTCGCCGACCGATTTGGTCGGAACCGAGTACCGCGGCCGCGCCGTATTTAGAAGCGATTCGCGGCTAAAGGGAATACGATAATTCATTGGAATCCCCGACGGTGGTCGCCGGTGGCTCGTGCGTCCAGCATCTAGAACGCATTAGAGCAAACGAGCGAACAAAGAGCGCCTGGGCCCTGACTATCCCGCGGTTCTCGTCCGGTTACAGGGCCCCGTCGAAAGCGCTCGCTCCAGCGTACTCGCGCGCTCGCGCTCGCGCGTTACATCCTCCGTTTCGAGGTTAACCTCCGTGGAAAGAAGTTGGCCTATATGAAGCGCGGTTATTCGTCTCTGTCTCGATCCTCCGCCGCCTTCGACTCCTCCTTCGTCGTTTCCACGTCGCGGAGACGCGAGTACGGGCACAAGAAACCGGGTGGGGGGCGGGGGGAGAAGAACGACGAATGATTAAACGCGAAGAAGGAAGCGACTCGGGGTACGACGACCACCGCCGCCTCCTGGTCTAAGATGAGTTAGAATCGAACGACGGTTACGCCACGAGCGCGATGCTAATTGGAATTTAGTGATCGTAAGTCGCGAAGCTGCAATGGCGAACATAGAGGGGGCCTGTTCGAGCGACCCCTGTGGGTAATCGCAGTTTCCAGATTGCCCCCCAACCGTCCACCTCGGTCGGTGAGGAGGACGCTCGCTCATGGGAACGCGTCTCTCGAACGCATCCTGCCTTCCTGTCTGCCCTTCTCCCTCCCCCCTCCTCCTCTCCACTTCTGGGACGTATCTGGGGCCCAGGGTGGTATCTCGGCGTGGAAGGTGATCGATAATCGCGTTTCGCGGGAGCAGGACGCGGCCGATATTTATACACCGGGAGCCCCTCGGCCTGGCCACGTGCTCGTAATTTTCGGCAACATTGTAGCTATAGCGCACGAAACGCTGCCCGACGTAAAGGGGGGGAGACACCCGGGCGTAATATTTCAGGGTACGCGGCGCGATGAATCATCGCCCGTAGGGATTAACTTTCAAATTCGATGCCGATCGCGAGTCCGCCATCCCCGTAATTTCGTGAGGGAATTCGCGAATACGGGATTCGGGATACGTCCACGCTCGCAGGATTCACGAGGACCGTGGAGCGAATGGAGGGGGGGCCTCTCGAGGGTACGGGGGTACGGGGAGAGGGTTACGGACGCGTCTCGTACGTGCTCGCTCGCTCCGTAGTAGGGGCCCCCGACGATAGCAATCTACATCCTTAATTCCGCAGGTTGTCGTGGCCGTGGTGGATCGTAAAGTCGAAACGTCAAAACGCACACCGCTCGGGCCCGGTGCACGCCCACCCACGTACGGATCGCTCACGTACACGGAAGCACACGCTCTCGACCCCAGCCCCCTCCTGCGCCAACCCACCACCCCTCCTCACCGATCGACCAACCCCCCTAATGCCCCCGCCCTCTGTTTCGTCGCTTCTTCGATCTTTCGGAGAAAAACCACGCGAACCGTGGCAACCGATAAACTCGACCGGCGCTCTGATTAATTGCCACCTGTAGCGCGTAAATCGCCGTATTATCTGCCGGACGGACGATATTTAACTCGGATACGGCTAAGACCACGAGGTAGACGGGTCGGTTTTTTAGCGCGCTACTTTGTTCCATCACCCCGTGATTACCGACGGGCGTGAAACTTCGGGGGCAGGAAATATGACCGCGAAATACGCGCGCTTCGTCCACGAGGGTACGGGAGTTCCTTCGACGCTCTCGCGCGGGCACAACGGAAGCACGAGTATTTCGTGTATCCGTGCAATTTGATCGTAAAGAAGCGCGGAAAATATTGCGACGACTTGTACACATCGAACCTTCGGAGTAGACCTTAATGGGAGTGGCCTGAGCGTGGTGGGGGTAGCATGGTGGGGGAGCGCACAGTGGATGTTGAGCGTCGTTTGGTACTATGCTCGAAGAAACTGTTCGAACGTTAGAAAAGAAGAGGAGAAAATAGAAATCTTCTCAAGATCGTTCCATTTAGAACTATCATCGAAAACGCTGAATGGAAGATAAAAATTCCAACTGGAAAACCACGAGATTTTCTTTTTCTCGTTTACCTTTCTCTCGTCAAACGTCACGGTCCCCGTCCGTTCGGGGGTTATTCGAACAAAGATCAACGTCTAAGAACTCGAGACACTATTACCACCTCCCTCCTCCTCGTTGGTCCGTAAATGATTCGAGCCCGGTCTCCGTTCGGAGGCGTTCTCGAAGCGTGTACGCGCGCTCGTCCCGGAGCGATCGCGGCCGCGGAGCCCCGGGATCGATTTTGCCGCGGCGCAAAAAACGATCGTCCGGATCACGGTGAGCGGGAAGAGAACCGGTGGAAGAGAAGAACGGATCGCCTCGCGTGCACTATTACCCGCGAAATTACATTCTATCGAGTTCTTCTTTCGTTTACACCTCGTTTCCCGCGATTCCCGTTTCTTGCCGTGGGTTTCAATTATTAGGGAATCCCGATCGCGTTGCCCTTCCTTCATTCCGGAGCGCTGTTTTGGTGTTATTTTTTCGAGTTCCCGGCCGTCCGCGGTATAAATTGTCCCCGTTTCTGTTTCTTATTCTCGTTGCGACGGATCGAGATCGCGTACCCCCTCTTTCGTTTCGGAAAGATCCTCGCCCCGAGCGAGCGAGCGAGCGAGCGAACGAGCGAACGAGCGAACGAGCGAACGAGCGAGGTCCCTTCGATCGACACGCGTTGCATTCTCGGACAGAAATGGAAAAGGAGGAAAGACGGGACCGAGACACGGGGGCAGAGAGGGCCGACCGGTGGTGAGGGGCGGGGGAGGGGGACAGAGGAAACGAAGCAGTAAAGACGCTCCGCTGATGAAAAACTGGGGCTGACATGTTAACGGGCAACAAGAAGCCGACTTTATTGGCCGTAAACGCGGCAATCTCTAAGCCGGTCTTATCCTAGTCTGGTCTGATGCACTCTCCGCTACCGACCGGCGAAATCTTTTTCTGCTCCCCCTCGCCGACCCCCGCACAGCCCCCTCGAACCGTCGTTTTTTCATTCGAAACTGTACGCGTCTCTCCTTTCTTGCGATTTCGCGTTAGACGGGGAACAACGGCGTGGAAGCCACGGCTCGACGAGTTTAATAAGATCCCCGAGGCGGTCGGAGACCAGAAACCTTTCTGTCCGATGTTTCGTTCCCAGTTTCGACCGAACCGACCGAGATGCTTCCTTGAACCTTTACGTTTCGCGTTTCAAGGCTACGGGGGAATCGATATTGCTTGAAAAAACTGTAACGCGTGATTCTTACCAACACGATTCTACGTCTTTCGTCACTCTTTCGGGTGAAAATGATCAAATTATTAAGAAAGACTGTAACGCTGATTCTTTCAAGTATTATTGCACTTACTTGTACGATGTTTACTCTGGAAATGCTGCTTGGAACAATAAACTGTATATTTTTAATTGCAACGCAATTCCTCGATTGTCCGATCTAACAGAGACAAAAGTTTCAATTATCGAAGGAGTATAACTGGTAGATATATATATGTACTTAGATCGGAACAATAAGTACTATTTTTAGGATACGGTACATGCCTTGTTTAATGTACACATGGATGAGAAATCTCGCGAATTTACGACTATACAGAAGGTTGGCGAACGGTTCATAAGTTGCGTCTTCTTGACTCGTATTACTATTGCAGCAAACGACCTTTTTAAGTTTAGACGATCGGATAATCGAGCGATTGTATTTCAACTTTTAGATACCGGTCGCTACACCGTACCATTCCCAAATCGTAAAACGAACGAGCTGGTCCGCATCCGGTATTGACATTATCGTCGAATAAACTTCGAAAAGAAGTAAGACGCATCGCTGTAAAAAGTGACGATACGATGTAAACTGTCGAGAGGTATTCGTAGAAATATGGTACGAGTAACGTTGTTATTCGTACAGTGTGTACGCGAATAAACCGAGATATTGTATCTCGTTCAGCGACACTCTCACTTCTGACGCCAGTTCCGCTCGAAGGACGCGCGTTACTTCGGCCTCGGCGCGTCCATTATCGGGATATAAATTAGTAATCAAGGAATAGAACGTCGAAGGTATCTCTTCGAAGTGTCGAGAGCAACTGTCGTCAAACAGCTCGTTGGTTGTCTTATCGGCGATTAATGTCCATCTTCATTTATTGGCATACCCAGTAGTCACATCGAACGTGTAGTATACCGTAAGAAAACATTACGATGTGTAAGAAAATATTTAGAAACGAATTCCTTTCTTCTCCGATCGTTAGCGGACGACTGGAGTCGCACGAATTTGCCAAAACAAAATATGTCCGCGATTTCACGATAAATTGCATCGCTCGCGACGTGTAACGCGAATAATTCTCCACGACTACGAACGACGCATGTTCGATTCGACTATTGGGCAATCGACATTTTACAAGAATCTCAAATACAACGCTTCGACAACGACAATTAGTATATAAAAATTATCTTTGCGCATAAATACGCGATACGTTGACCAGAGATACGTAGCCCTGTGCTACGAATTTTTACAGTTTATCGAAAAGAATGTTTCTCGAAGGGAAATTGTCTTCCAAGATCGGAGGAATAATTAAAAATTGAACCTTGAAGGCACAGTAGACTCGAAGAGAGTTTCATACGTATCACCGGTGATTGGTCACGAAGTATAATATCGTACTGTTCGCTGCATCTGGCTAAAGGGTGTCGAAGAAGGCAAGGGGGACCCGTTTCGAGTTTTCTCTCCCTACCCTCTCCAGAAGTCGCGTTCCTTTTTCTCCAGCCCGCGACAAGATCCCGACTTTTCGTATCTGCGCCCAACCCGAGAAACATCTGTTCGACTCGCGGCGTTATCGCGCCCCCGTGGAAAACCGGTTGCGACGCGCCGATTTCGGGGGTCCTCCCTGGTCCTCGACCGCGCTCCCGAACCCGCGGGAACCCGTCGCGATAGAAGGTTATTAAAATTCATCGCCGAATTTACGGGCGTTGATACGTCGCGAGGAATTCCACGCGACGCCGAGTCGATCGAGTTCGAACTTCGATCGTACGGGGGGCACCGTGACACGCCCCCCTGTGTCAATCTGTCGCGATAGAAGGTTATTAGTTTAAAATTCGTCGACGAATTTACAAGCATTCCACGCGATACCAAGTCTTTCGAACTTCTATTTTACAGAGGGGGGCACCGTGGGGCCCCCCATGCGAATCTGTCGCGATATAAGGTTATTATTTCAAAATTCGTCGACGAATTTACAAGCATCGATACACCTCTAAGAATTCCACGTGATACCAACACTTTTGAACTTCTATTTTACAGAAGGGGGCACCGTGGGCCCCCTCGTGTAAATCTGTAACGGTAGAAGTTTACCCTTTAATTAATAATTCTTCGATAAAATTACGAGCGTCGATACACCCCGAAGTATTTCACACAACTCCAACTTGATTCAACTTCTACCGTACAAAGGGGGGCCCCCCTCGAACCGGCAGGAAAGTAGTCACAGTTACCAAAATTTACAAGGGACTCGAGTCGATGGAACTTTGACGAGTCTCGAGAACTTTGAAGATCTCGACCCACCAGTGGTTTCCAACAGGGGGAGTCCTCGAATCCAGAGAGGGGGGAGTAGGGGGCAAGCTCGATTACTTTTCCATCGA
Source organism: Ptiloglossa arizonensis (assembly GCF_051014685.1). NCBI lineage: Eukaryota > Metazoa > Arthropoda > Insecta > Hymenoptera > Colletidae > Ptiloglossa > Ptiloglossa arizonensis. Next base: position 18,986,220 of record NC_135055.1, read on the forward strand.
TCAAAAATTTCTCCGGCCGGTTCGAGGAAACGCAGCTTAACGGTAGAACGAGTCGTCGAGTTCGCGAACTTAATTAAAATTTAACGGACGCCTGGCGCTGACTATATTTATGGAGCTACGCGCTCGATCTTCGCGCGTCCCTCCAGGTATGCGCGCTCTCTCGGAGGAACGATGGTGAAGCAGGGGGGAGGGAGGAGGTCGTGCGAAACAAACGCCGCCGTCCAACACCTGTTGTCGCCAGGAGGACCTGAAACAGAAACGGGCCGCGTTAAAATTCTCCGCTCGCACGGTGCCCCGCGATCGCGCGCTTTGCCTATCCGCTTCGAACGAGATTCTCGACCTGTCTCGTTCTCCTACTCGACGATGTCACACGATCTGGACCGAGTCGACCATAATCGATTACTATTCATCGATTCTACACATCTGGAAGAATTCTTTTCTTTACGAAGCGAGATCAAACTCTTGCGTCAACCTTTGATCAACGATACGGATGACTATACAGCGGAGTGCGTCTTGTGGACAATTTTATCGCATTCCACGTAAGAAAATTCGTTTCAATTCTAAAGAACTTACTGTACCAAACCCTCGTCCGTTCCCCGCGTTAACAATACTACCAAACAAGGTATTCTGTACAACAGAAAAATAAAAATTTCTCCAAACGTTACGAGATCCTTCTCACTACGCTTCACCGGTCCCTGCAACGTGCCCAAATCCGAGAAGAGTCCCCGACCCTGCACCGATGAGCATCCTCGTGCGACTTCGCGTGCAACGAGTAGCAGACGTACTTAAAACGAAAAAATTGCAAGCGGTTGCAATTCGTTTTAATGCCACTCGGTCCTGTTCCTGAAAAGTCTCGATTCCGAGTTCGTGGCTCTCGAACGTAGGGGGCAGGTATGAGGTAAGGGGGGACGAGTTTGCAACAACCCGAGGGACATTGCCACATTAGCTCGCCGGGCGTCGTCGTTGCGCAGGATGGTCGGTATGCGTCGCGGCGTTGAGTACGCGCGAGGACCGGGGCACTCCCGTCGAGCACCTGTCGCCAAAGGAATAGGCCGCCTCTCCTCGGAGAGGATCCGCTCTCGCCTCTCTCGTCGAGATCCTGGAAGTCGAGGCGTGTGTGGAAGAGGGGGGAAGCCTGACGGAGCTTTATCTCGTACGGCCGCTTCGCGACATGACGGATCGGTGCATTAGCGTGCTGATTAGGTCCTCTCTCCGTGGCCCTTCGTTCGAGGCCACCTCCGTTCCCTTCCCTTCCCTCTGCCTACCCTCCCTTCTATACGACGATCCTCGCCGCTTCTCTTTCGATTCAACTTCGTCCCCGAGTACTACGCTCCGTTCCTCCTTTTTTCCACGGTTCTCCCTCGTCGTCCACGTAGGTTCGATTCCACTTTCGTTCGTCGAGGGTAAGAAGGTGTTTCGGACGAGGGAGGAGGGAGGGGAGGGGGGACCTCTTCGGAAGAGGGAACGGAGAACGGCTACAACCGACGACGACTTAATTAAGAACGAATCTGTCGGTGGACCCCGACGCCCGATAACGCGAACCCGAACGAACGACGAAGATCGATGCTGCCGCGCGATTCGCGATCGCGTTTGTTCCCGAGGCGACGGTTCCTTCGTTCTCAGAGAGGGGACGGGGGGCTGGAACTGGATTTCTTCTTCCTGCCGCGAACCCTCGGTTGCAATAGTCCGAGCGGTGGAAGCGAGCAGGAGGCCGAATTGGAAATACTTGTCTCGTTCGGCGAGACTCGGGGGGATGGAAACATTGGTACGTGCAAACTTACGAACTGGGTAGTGCAAGGTAGACTTTCCGCTATAAGTGGCGTCGAAGTGTGGACGATAAGAGCACACATTGTTGCAGGGAGATTCTTAATTTAAAACTAATCGATCGATCAATTTTACCACTCTTCTGTATTTTATCGAAAAGTGCAAAATGACGAACTAGGTAGTCCAAGGTAGACTTTCACGCTATAAGTAGCGTCGAAGTGTGGACGATAAGAGCAGACATTGTTGCAGGGAAATTCTTAATTTAAAACTAATCGATCGATCGATCGCACCACGCTTCTCTATTTTATCGAGAAGTGCAAAAGACCATGCAACACTCCTCTTTCATCTCGGGACAAAAAAGGGCCAACCGGAGTGAAATCGCGTATTTCTAAGATTAAAAATAACTTATCACGAGTCGTTTACTGACCATAGCAGACTTTGACATCACTCTGATCGTAAACGTAAACGCAATTGTAGAAATACCTCCATCGCTAAAAGACTATTTCTAATTTAAACCGTTTAATAACGCCAAGCTTCTCCGATCTCCATAAAACGAAGTACCGAAGATCTTGCAACAGTCCTCCTTCGTCTCGGGATCAAAGGTGTACAAATATACACCTGTCGTGAGTCCCAATTCGAAGCTAATTGAACCGAGCGTCAGAGGCAATCTCCGTCCCCTGTTGAATCGCTTCCTTAACCTTGCGTCCAGGTGAGTCGTGAAACGAGAGACACGCTAAACAGCGGGACGAATTTCCAAGCGGTGGCGCGGATCGCTCGTTAATTCCATCGGGGCCGATACGGTTTCGCAAGGGACGATCGAGACTCGAACAGGATCGGGTTATACGCGGCGTATCCGCGCAACAGGGTTCACGGTGCCGCGCGGACGATGATGAACTTTGGGCGGAGAGAAGCAACAACGCCGAGGGAATACAAAGAGCGAGCGTATAAGTCGAGGCAATCGGAACGCTCGCCTTGGGCAACGACCACGGGATCCCAGCCGACCGCGAAGATTGACCAATTCCACCCGGGTTGTATCTAGCATCTACTAATATCGCGTATATGGCAAACGGATACCCCGGCTAACAAATCTGCCAAGAACACCGTCGGGTGTGCAACATAAATAAGGGGAATCGAACACGCCGTTGAAATGTTAAACGGTCCCAAACGTGTGTGAATATGTGTACACGTACACCGTAAATGTCAGCGCGGGGCCCCGAACCTTTCGCGGAGAGAGAGAGAGAGAGAAAAAGTAAGAGAGAGAAAGTAAGAGAGAGAGAGAGAAAGTAAAAGAGCGAGTACGTGAAAGAGAGGCAGATCGAGAAAGAAAAGAGATCTTTTACGCAGCGGTTCACGGAGCGAACCGGGAGGGAATACAAATTTGCGACGAACAAGTGTACCCCGGGTTGGTGTTCGTGCCGTTGTCGATCGCCTCTCTATCGTAAACCTGGAATCGGCGAGCCGCGCCGATATTAACGAGTTATCTGCCGGGTAAAACAATCTAACGGAATGCCAGGCGTCGAGGTATACGTATATCGTGGCCGTCGCGTCGAGCCGCGATAAATCTCACGCTCTCGCGCCCGCCGACAGGGAAAGGGACACCGTCCGGAGAACTCCCGCGTTCCACGTTCGAATTAATTAAAACGCGACTTTCTATCGGGATGACGACGACGTACGATGGGGAAAGGGTAGGGAAAAAATCAAGCTCGTGAAAAGAAATTACACGGATCCGGGCACGGTGTACATGCCCGCGACACGCGTTCACGGGACCCGCGGTGCTCCCCGCTTTCAAGGCGGATGCCTACTCTCGGGTTCAAGTCGCGCTGTACGGTGACTCGATTACACGACGCGGTTCACGGACTCTTCATAGGGTTCTCTTTTGTCATTTCTTGAGTAAACTTGCTGGTTATATTTATATTCTTGTCGACGATCGATCGATGAGGATTCCCAACGAGAATGAGTTTAAATACGAGACTAATCGGGTTACTTTTAATTGTACGTGAAATGGAATGTAGGATTCAGGGAAGGCGACTTTGTATTATCTCGATTATCTATCTAGCTTTTGTAAAGATCTAACGGAGCTTGTACAAAATGTCGCTTTAATGATACGATGGTTTACTTACTCAGGGTGCTGCGTAAAATCTTCGTCGAGCGTCATATCCGAGGTTCTCCTGTTCCTAGTACCGATCTCACGATGGAGGCTGATGAGACACTTCACTTTTTATCTTGAATCCGGGGGATATCGTAGATTGATAGGAAAGCTATCGATGATAGGGATACTTTCACACGCTGTCTTAAGTTTCTTCTGCTACGGAAACAAATCCTCGACTGACTTTGAGTCCAAGACACCTAGGTCACCCCCACTTCTCGCCTCGAAACCGAGCAATATATCTACGTAAATTCGTACGAATGCTATCGAAGGTCGCGACGTTTCCTCGCTCGGTCTATTTGTATTCCTTCCGCTACGAAAACAAATCCTCGACTAACTTTGTGTCGAAGACACCTAGCTCGCCCCACTCCTCGCCTCGAAATCGAGCAATACCGAATCTACGTAAACACGAACGAATACTACAGAAGGTCGCGACGTTTTCTCGCGCGGTCTATTTGTATTCCTTCCGCACGGAAAACAAATCCTCGACCGCTCTCGAGTTAAAGGCGATTGAGAAACCAAACTTTTCGTCTATAAACCGAGGAACACCGTACTTGCGTGAATTCGTACAAAGATTATCGAAAATCGCAATGTTTCCTCTCAGGCGCTATTTGCATTTCTTCCGTTCCTGAAACAAATCCTCGACCGACCCCGAGTTTAAGGCAATCGAGAGAGCCAAGTTTTTGACTATAAACAGAGGAACACCGTACTTGCGTAAATTCCTACAAAGATTATCGAAAATCACAATGTTTCCTCGCACGTCTTATTTGCGTTTCTTCCGTTCCTGAAACAAATCCTCGACCGACCCCGAGTTCAAGGCAATTGAGAGAGCCAAGTTTTTGCCTATAAACCGAGGAACACTGTACTTGCGTAAATTCGTACAAAGATTATCGAAAATCGCAATGTTTCCTTGCACACCCTATGTGCGTTTCTTTCATTCATGAAACAAATCCTCGACCGACCCCGAATTCAAGGCGATCGAGAGAGCCAATTTTTTGCCTCGAAACCGAGTAACACCGTAACTACGTAAATTCGTATTAAGGCTATCGAAAGTGGGGACGTGGCGGGGAACGGGGGCGACGAGACTTCACGGGCGTGTTTTCAACGCGTTCGGTGTTCATCCGTTAGCAACCTCGGCCAAAGTGGTCGTTCCATCGTTCGATGCAATACGTACTCCGTGCCGATAAGGGCGACAACGCGCATACATATTCGACTCCGCGCCACGGAGGGTATAAGTTCCGCGCGGCGGAATAAAAATAAATCAAACCACCGGCGAGCATAATTCATCATCCGACGATATTAATGCGACTGCGAGCCCCGCGCCCGTCGGAACGTAATCCTCTCGCTCGCGCGTACACCGCGCACGGAGCCGCTTTCGACGAGCCGACGAGCCGTGGTAAGAAAGACAGCGAGAACCGGGCGTATCCCTTTGAGAAGACAGAGAGGAGAGGTTAGCCCGGCAACGGAGAGACCCGAGCCTCGGGATGTTTTCGCAGATGAGAAGCGATACCGCGAAAGCCCTACCTGCGCGGAACTTTATTGATGACGAAATACGCAATCGGTGCGATCTACCACCGCGCTACGTACCTTCAATTATATATAAATAATTAACTTCCCGCGCCGACAGGCCCAATTAAATCTGCCGCGATCCGGATCGGTCGCGCGACCATCGATCCCGACGCCGCCCTCGATAAGTTTTTCGGCTAGGCGCGCGACGCGATCTTCTAAACGGGGCGACCGGTACGAACATCGAACCGATATCTGACGCTCGCCGATCGAACTGTCCGAATTTATTTACTCGTTAACGGAGGTGAACCCTTTGGAAGAGCAAGAAAAAGTACCGATTGATCGTAGGAGTATAAATCACGGAACAATTGATATTTGAAGTTAACTTGAATGGAAAAGAAGTTTGCAATTGTCAACACCGTAATATGAGCTTTCTGCGATACAAGGGTTTAGTATAGAAAAGCTGTGAGAGAGACAGGAAATTGACCACACATGTATCCGGGATATATGGTACCGATATTGAAAATTGATCGAATTTTTGAACTATTTCGAAAAGTCTGTACGAGAAACGTTCGCGAATGATACGCTTCTACTTGAAAAATTGTTGTACCGTTGCGCGTCCTTTTGTTAATCGCGCGTCACCCCGTGTTCAAGTCGCGCGGAAATGGCGGGAGGATCGAGCGCGTTTCGTCGCGTCCACGTAACGCGTCGGATCGATGACACTCGCGCGCCCGTTTCTTCGAATTAAAACACCCGAACGAGCGGTGGATAACGCGAAACACGGCACGGTGTTCTTTTTTCCATCGCGGCCCTCTCTCGATTCCCAGTATTCGACGGATAAAAATATTGCTCGAGCCCGGGTCCAATATCCGAGCGGAGCACGTTTAGAGAGATGACGCGGCGGTTCCTTGCCCCCCTCGTGATCTCTTCTTTTTGCCACTTTACGTCTTTCGAGTAACTTCCGTGGCTCTTCGAAAGGACGAGCAGCGTCGCGCGCGCGCACTCGATGAAGAGAGAACGCGAAAGCGACCAGACTGGGAGAAACAAGGAGAGAGCGGTACGAATTGAGTCGCTTCTGTTCGCTACGTATATATACTCGGAGTAACTAATTATGCAGATAACGCCGGAGCGCAGAAAAGAGAGGTGGGCATCCAGATACGGGGGCCTTGCTCGCACTCCTTTCGCCTACCTCTCTCCCTGTCTTTTTTCGTCCCTTTTCGATATCCCTCTTTGGACCTTCCGCAGGCCCGTCCTGCCCCCCTACTCCACGGTTGCGTGTGCTTTCACGTCCGTCGACCACGGAGCCAAAAGTTAACCGTTACCGATATCAAAAGCTCCGAGCGTTTTGTCGGAGAAAAACATCCGGTTATTTATAGGGACGACGAAGCTCTTAGGCGAATCTGGATTGTATTTTTCCTTTTCGTCGATCACTTTTCTCTCGTCGATACGTTCGGGAGCTGGTTGCGAGAATCATTGAGAGAATCAACTTTTCTCGTGCGAAACTTCGCAATCGGAAAATAACAAGATGGCCGACCATTGAGAACGACGCCCAAGTAGAAACAAAGAGCAATGGTCAGACCAGGCGTATCGTTGGCGCCCTGAAAATTCTTCAAACTCATTTTCCTCGGAAACGAAGCCTCCCACTGTAATAATTTCTAGCAAACTTTCGATGAATTTTTACACGAGTAATCGCCTCCTCGCGACAGAATCCACGTTGGTCGTCCCGGTTCGGTATTATCGGTGTTCGCGTGGTGCTCGTTCGTCGACGGGGCATTTTCAGCAGGATCTTTGTAACTGGCAGCAGCGATCTCGATCGTGGATATCCCATAACGCGCAGGTAGCCCGTCCAGCGTGCTCGTGTTGGCACGCACGTATACGTGTGTATACATACACGCTATAAACGAGTGCGGCAGTTTCTCATTAGCGCGGCCGCTTTTTCTCCCGACGAATTATGAATCGTTTTTATTGCTTTTAAAATTGCTAATCAACCGCTCGGCCATCGGGGGCAGGCCCCGACTCGTTATACATCGGCGCCCCGTGCTTCTCCACGGATCTAAGGTTCGTTCGGCCCGGGCACCCGTGTACGCCCCTGTACGGTCCACGATGATGGTCCCCTCTCCTCTCTCTCTCTCTCTCACTCTGTTCCCCTTTACCATCTCCCCTCGCATTTTTATTCGTCTATTACATCCACCGATTGCACAGTTTAATCTAGACGCGGTCCATTAAAATTTATCGATTCATTAATCTTTATTTGATTTAATTTCGTGTCCGGGTGCTCATTCATCTTACTCCTTTTAAACGGCGGCGGGTCTCGCGCAACGTTACCGCCGATCTTTCCTTCGCTTCCTTTCCTTTTTTGTTTCATACTTCCTCCCGATTTTCACGTACGTTGAATATTTTTTGCCAGCCCCCCTCGATCGGCACCGTAACTTTTTTATCCGCTCGCTCCGGTTGCTTCGATCCGGCACTGTAATTCTCGACCGAATGCTTCCAGACGGCCCCCGAAATTGTGTTAACGTTTATCACATACGTCCATCGTATGGTAATTCTCTATCCACTTGACGAATCCTCGTAAAGAAGATTCCAAACTTTGCGTTAAAAGTTCACGTTTTGCATATTATCGTCGTCGACAATTTCGCTCAGCCACTCTCGTAATGTACTTTTCTATCCGCCTGATAAACACTCGTAAAGATTCTCAAGCAACGCGTTAAAGTCATATTTTACATATATTTCTCGTAGACAATTTCAATTAACCTCTTCCGTAATATACTTTTCAATCTTGTCAAACACTCGTAGAGGTTCTCAACCAACCCCACTCACGCACTTTACATCGCGTATTCGTATTGTACACGTTCAATTTCTTTTCCATCGTATTTTCTTATCCACTTCCCAAATTCTTTTCTCACCCGCACTCGGAGCTCGTAACGATCGAACTTCCAATTTTATTTTTCCCTTCAGCCGCAACTGGTACCGCTGTTTCAGCACACCTCTGTTACACATCGCGTAAAGTTCTCGTTGGTCTATCTAACCATTCATCTCTCGATCCTAGTTGCTTTTCGGCGTCCTTTTTCCGATCTCTCGCGGAATCTCGGTATCGATGCTATCCGAGGATATTAACAGAGTTCCATCCCCCCTCCCCCGTGACGATCTCTTCGCCCCCGTCCAATGGAGGCTGCTGAAATGTCAGCCATAAATTTTCGCGAGCGCAGGCGGCACGACGTTTCCTCGCTGTTTCACCCATTAACATAAAGTGACGTGCAGTCACGCTGAATCCGAGAACCACCGTGCGCACAGTATTCCGTCATCGGTCGGTTACGTGTACCCTGTACGAAGGGGAGGAACGCGAACGGGCCCGAGACGACAGTTTCGCCTCGTACGGGAACGCGCGGTGATTTTTTCCGCGGCGGGAACAACAATGGACGGCTGCAACCGCGACACGGCTGGTTTATGTAACCGGTTGCGTCGATCGATATTCGCTGGAATCTAAATCAAAACGTGAAAAATCCCACGAACGTTCCTATTTCATCCCTCGAGCGTCTGGCCGGCCGTCGAACAGGCTCTTTGCATCGATACAGTTGAATCACGGTTTCCGCTTCGTTCGTCCTTTCGTGGCGACCGGTACGCTCGAGTTGTCGTTTTTATAAAGTGAGGTATTGCGGTAATTATTTCGGGTGGTAGGTACTTGGATAGGGGGTTGCTTTTAGGTTTCGTGCGAGAGTGTATTATGGTAGAATTGAATTACTTTGTGGACGAGAGTGTGTTATGGTAGAATTGAATTATTTTGCGGACGAGAGTATTGCAATAATTATTTCGAGCGGGAGTGAGTTGCAGGATGTAGGTACAGATTGTTGGGTTGTTTCTATAAAATAATGGATCTTGAGAATTACTTCGAGCGGTCGGTGTAGGTCCTAGGATACGGGGTTGCTTTTAGGTTTCGTGCGAGAGTGTATTATGGTAGAATTGAATTATTTTGCGGACGAGAATATTGCAATAATTATTTCGAGCTGGAGTGGGTTGTAGAATGTAGGTGTAGGTGTTGCAACACGTTAAAACTTACTTCCCCTTACTCGTCCTTCCCCAATAAATGACACCAAATATCACCACCGATCGACAAAGCTACTTCCTTAAAAGTAACCATCGCGATAATTGCTTCGATCATCAAAAGTAGTTTACACCACACAGACCTAGATTCTCCTCTGTTTCATCCCTCTGAGCATACAACGTGCCGAAACTCGCTCTCCCCGTTGCTCGTCCTATAACCAACACCAAGTATCACCACCGATCGATAAAGTTATCTCCATAAAAGGAACCATCGCGATAATTGCTTCGATCGTTGGCAATAGGTTGTAGCGTTCAAGTGTAGGTAGACCTCCTTTTTTTCTCTCTCCCTCTCTCTCTACGGTCGTTACGTTGAAATAAAGACATTAAGTAAATAAATACACGTTAGAATACCGTAGCGCCTAATTACGAAAAAATCCCCGTCTCTCTAATTTTAGCACTTCCACTCGTATAATCGTTTGCAAAATACCGCGGCGTGCCGCGTCGGGCAGCGTTATTTCGAGGGCCGTAATTAGCCGCGACTGTTTCGACGTTCTCCAAATGCGTATCTCCGTGAAACGGCACGGGCGTGTCCGAGGCCGGCCGTTCACGTGGGTCCGGATCCTCGAGTACTGGCGATTCCGCGAGGTTGTCGACGGAGGTTCGGACGCGAGGTGATTGATCGGTTCCAATATAATGAGGGCCGATAATGACCGACACGGGACAAGGCCCGGCGCGAACAGAAAGCGATGGGTCCGCTCGATAGGGCCCCGCTGGAGGACGCGGGGTCCCGATTCCTCTCGAGGTGCGCGTTTCGCGCTTGCTCGCTCTCTCTCGTGCGCAACCTATCCCCGAAAATCTACGAATCGGTCCACGCACACACGGAGGAAAACTAACCCGAGTACGCGTATCGAACGCTCGCTCCGTAATGGCCGACCGAGTCGGTAATTTAAACCGCCGTTTCGGAAAAGAGGTTAGATTCGCTCGCTCGAGGCCCATAACCGTCCACGTCTATCGACACGGTGTACAATTTCGACGAAGAGAACTTTCCAATCGGCGAATCGACAAAGTTTCTCGAAGCTTTCTGGGGTGTTGCTTTGTAAACACTTTCCATCTTGCTTTTATTTTTCTAGGTTGTTTATGTGTGTTCCGTTTCGGAACTTTTAACGAGGTTCACCCGCAAGTGAATAAATGTACGGTGAGGAGGTAGAAAACGGGGGATACGTACCCCACGAATCGATAGAGTAACATTCATGGGTTATTTTGTGAATGAATTGATATTCCCAGGGATGACATTGAGAATGTGTAGTATTATAGAATACGTGGCACGAATTGATACACGAACCGGTGCAATGGAAGAAAAATTACCTGAATTGATACTCGGCCAAGAACAACCCCAAGAACAAAGATCTCGAAAGTAATTTCGAAAAGCTCGCTCATAACCGTACACTTTTTCCACCCCTTTTCGTCGCCGCTGATTCGCGCAAGAGGGTAAGTAACAAAAAAGAAAAAAAGAAAAGAAACAAACTATTAATATTCCGTTCCCCGTAACCTTATTAATATTCGTTTGGAGCGCGTTCGATAAATTCGCCGGATCGGCGATCTAATTATTAGCGACTCGCGATCGAATAAATACGCGTGCTGTCCGCGACTTTAAAGCCAGTTTCTCCACCCCTGGGGCATAAATATCGGCCCGACGAAAAGGAGACGCGACTAATATTCCCGAATGGCTCGGCCGTGTGCAAAGTATCGTAAAGATCGGAGATTGTCAATTGGGCGACGTTCCTTGTAAGTCAGAGTGTGTCTCGTGGCGTTCGAAGGGGAGGTGCCCGTACCGGTATCGATTTCCTCCCTTTTCAGGGGGAGAGCAGAGCGCGTGTCGGATCCGGATCGGAATCTCTCGCGTCGTCTCGTCGGTGCGCGTACAGACAGGGTTGTACAGGTGTATGGGAAAGAGGGGGGCTAACTCGCGAGTGAATTAATACATAGTTGCTTATCGCCGTGATCTCGAGGGGCCGATCGATCTTCCGCCCCGGAGCACGGCGACGCGAGCAATCCTTCGTTCGGCTCAGGGGACGAGTCGCTCGCGTTCCCGAGACGTCGATATTCTTTTATACCCCTACACCCCTACACCCACTTCCCCTCTCTCGCGACAGAAACAGGGGGTCGACGAGGGCACGGTTCGGTGAATTTAACGCCAGTTTTGAAATTTCCGCCCGAACTGGCGCCCTCTCCTCGAACCGACTCCAGGGAAGACGGATAGGTCGACCTTGTTCGAGGTCTTCTCTTTTTGGCGCCCCCTCTCTTCGCCAAGAGGTCGTGAGCGCGTGTCCCCGGTGCGGATCGGTCTTATTCCCTTTGGTCGGCGATCAGGTGCCTCGCTACCCAAGAGGAATGACGTGTCAATTCGTTTCTCCGTCCCCCTTCCGTGCGTTACGCCTTTCCCTCTCGTTCGTTGCTTTCGAGTCCTCTACCGCGGTGGCGGTGGCGAGGTGGCGGTGGCGGTGGCGATGGTGGCGGTGGTGGCGGCATCCTCGGGGGGCCCCCGTCTCTTCGACGACGGTACCACACCAACGTGTATATACGAGTACGCGCGAGTACGCGCGAACGACGGAGAAAGAAAGAAGGATTCTACCTACCTACCAACCTACCTACCTACCTACCTACCGGTTGTTACCTAGTGACGCGCCGAGGATTACGTTTGTACGATTCGCCGGCGTGGATGATGTTGTCGCCCCTGGTGTCGGCGTTATCTCGACACGGGAGGGCACTTACCCGCCGATAACCGTTCCCCGTTTTTCTCCCTTTCTGTCCCTTTCGCCGTTTCTCTACCGTGCCCGGCCCCTCGTCACCCCCGTGTACGCGTCTCTCTCGCTCCAGGTACCACCGTCTCCTTCCAGGTGAACCGCGTATTCCTTCGGGGGACCACGACGATCCGTTAACTCTTCGCGCTCGACTTTTATAGTCGATCCGCGCCCGGGACTCGTTTCTTACCGTGTTTTTCGGTGTTCTCCTCTTCCTCTGCGAATTCTGTGTTCCGACTTCCGAAGAAGGCGAGGAAAAAGTCTCATAGGCGCGCGCGTACCAAGTCTCCAGGATCGAGAGAACGAACGGGGCACAACGTTCGATCACTTGGGGGACCGCTCGCGCAAATTCGAGGACGTGTCGATTTTTGGGGTTACACCGTGGACAATGGGGGTTACATCGTGAGACACTTACCGGGAAATTGGACTCGTAGGACGACGAGTTCGAACGAGATGAGACGAACGATTTGAAAATCGGTGCTGCGAGAGGGTCGAGGAATTGTGTACTTCGAGGGGAAAAAATTTAATTAGAAATGGTTATTGTTAGTTTGTAAGTACACAAGGTATTGTATAGTGGGGGAGAAAATTTAACTAAAAATGGTTATTGGTAGTTTGTAAGTACACAATGTATTGTATAGTGGGGGAGAAAATTTAACTATAAATGGTTATTGGTAGTTTGTAAGTACACAAGATATTGTATAGTGAGGGAGGTGGGGGAAATTTATACGATAGGTTGAACGAGTTCTGAAGAAACTTTTCGCGCAGGTGCGAAGTATGTGTGGAGGAAATTGTATATTTTAGGATTTTACAACTCGGGAAGTTTAGTCATCGTTTACAAATTTGTAGGTATAATATGTCGTAGTATATATAGCTATAGCTATTATTAATCAATTTATAGATGTAATATATAATACAACTGGGGAGAAAATATTATAGCTTATAGATTTAATACGAGTTCTACTAGGAGAAAATTAAAATATTGATTCGTATATCAGCGATAAGGGATTTATAAGTACGAGAAGACAAAAGCGGACAAAATTTACATCTTAGATCCAATTAAATGCAAAAATTCACCATTAACGTTTCCCAGCGATCGTTCGAACGAATTTAACGCAACTTCGAACTCCTCCTTCTGGATTATTACCCTTAGACTGATTTTCGAGCAACCTTGGAACCCTCTCCGAGAGCCACAGTGGCGCTTCAATAGTCAAAAATTAGTATTGTCCCCGGTTCGTCGCGAGAGTCTAGGACTCGACAACAAATATCGAAATCGATCCAGCTCGAACACGCGACGACGTCCGAAACGACGCGTCTCCCCCGTTCCCGCGATAAACGTGCACCGATAAAGATTCGTTAATGCAATAATATTCGCGGACCCGGGGACCGTTTTATCCCCCACTCCGACGCACACTTACACTCGCGTACACACACGTACACGCACTCACTCACTCACGCACGCACCGTGGGCTTAATTTAATTTTATCCCCGGTTGTCTCGCGACCGACACCCCCCTCTCCTCGCCCCCTACCCCGCCCCTACCCCCGTAATCGCGTCTATTCGAAGGCCTTAGTCTTATATAATCCCTAATTAAGGTTTCGGGCCTCCCGGAGAACGCAAGCCCGATGCCATTTCCAATTAAGGTTACGATCCTGGGGCCCCGCGAGAGAACGAAATATGTACGTAGATAGAAGAGACGAGACGAGGAAGGGGGACGACAAAGGGCAGTCGTTGACGAGGGCTTTTCCGTTGCGGGCCCCGATCGAGGGTTAGGGTACTCCGGACGTGGGTAGGGGAGGGACGAAGTCGAAGGCAGCGTGGTCGTGGCCCATTAGGGACTATCGGGAGTCCGGTGAACCAGGGCATAAACATGCTCGACACCTCGCCGCCTCGCGGTAATGCGTTCGTAACTCCTGGCAATATCTTTCTTCCTCGCTCTCCGTTCCTCTCCTTCATTCACTTTTTCGCCCGTCCTCTCTGTCCTGCTCCCTTTATTCCCCGCGTTCGTCCCTATGACTTTCGATACGGAGGTCCAACCTTCCCCTTCTACCGTGGGGGGCCCCACCGCACCCCTCCGACCGGTACCCTGGCCGCGCGCGGACTTCTTTTTCTACACGGGTCCTCGAGGCCGGCGAAATACGTCCCTGAATTTAGTTAAACGCACGGCCGGTAATTAATTCGGCCGAATTTATCGCAATATTGCGTCGAGCCGAAACCCGGCGATGTTCCGCGTCGGTCGTTTTAGCGTAATGAAATGCTCGTGAATGCTAATGCCTCCGGGAGGCCGCGTTCTCGATAGACATCTGAATTCCGTTCGGTTCGAAACGCGCGCGGCACGACCACGGACCCAACGCGCGCGCGCTTAAGGCCCCTCGGATTCGGCATTCGTGCCCAGTGGGGATCGAGGGCTCGGGGGTGCCCGAGGCAACCACGAAAATGTTAGCTTCCCTCGAGTTTCCGATACGAATGTACCGATCCGCGTAAATCGGGACTAATTGTGCCCAAAAGGAGGGGAGAGGAAGAGGAAACGGACAATGTCGAGTGCGTGGTTTGTGAAACGCTGCGAGAGTGAACGATGCGTTTGCAAATGAGTCGCTCGGGATGTGTTTGTCGGGGTATCGCTGCGAAGGAATTCTAGAGATTTGGAAATCGTTAAAAATTACTCGGTATCGATTACTTTATCCTGCCCCTTTTCATGGTAACGTGTCAACCAAGGATCTTCGAGATTTCAAATTGTTGGAAATTCACCGTACACTAATTTCGACTCTCCAGCGCGAGGCTTTCATCAAGAACGATCCGCGTCGATAGAGATCGTTGCATTAAGTTTCTTCCGCATTTAAAACTGTTCGTTTGTACCACTTTCGACTTTGCAATTTTTGTGAGAAATATCACGAGTCCCTAATTTTGTATAAAACTTACGTAAGAGAGATTTCTTTCCTAGGAATTTTTCCCTGCGCAGATCCATACGTTTGCAATTTTTCTCAATCCAGTTCCATTTTTACAGCTCTAAAACTCCCCAAGAATAATATTCAATCGTTCGTGAAAATATTTCTGAAAAGAAAAGCACTCGAAGTAATTAGCCCCGGGGCACCGATACGACTAGCTTCGTCATTGGTTTCGCGAGACTGTCTTGCGTACGTTTCTGCGGGACAATTTCGCTGGAAAATAGCGGAGGTTGTTCGCGCAAAGGCTCGGTGCGGGTTCCGAAAGTAGAACACCGTGTAGAATCCAGCGCGTTGGGTCTGCTTTTGATCGTGGTCCGGCCGTTACGTTTCTTTTTTTTTTCATCGTTCACGCGCGCCCCTCGAAGCGGCGCGCGGCTAATGCCTCGTGACGTTGATCTAACGCGGCTCGATGGATCGCGGTATCTAGGCCGACGATGTATCGTTAAGAAGAGGAGAGTCACGTTCGCGTGTAGCCGAGAGAATATCCCGGCGCGAGCATTCCGCTCGAAATTACGAGAGATCGATCCGACTCGGTCCCGCGTGGCTCCGCGCGTCGACTCGAATCACGGCCAGGTTCGAGGATACTTTGTCGTCGAACGATTCTCGCTGATGTTCGTGGAACGGACGCTCTTACGGTTGATTTCGGAACCGGGTAAAATTTGTCCCTCTATAAAAAAAGTCTCGAACGAAAGATAGAGATCTGTCCGGTGATCGTTGTGGAAGAATTAGAATTTGAAACGTAAATGGAAATACGTTACGTTGATTCAACGACGTTCGTGTAAACGATACGTACGGTCGATTCCAATGACGCGCCAAGCGGGCAAGTAACGTTTCGTCGTTGAATGAATTCAAAAATTAGAATTTATAAACGCTGAACGAAATTTCAATTCCGTGGATGCGCGAACTTTGCGCGAAAGTTTCGAACAACGAAGGATCAAGTTTCTCGTGGAATAGGGAATTAGAATTCGAAACGCGGAGCGAAGTGTTACGCTAGGCTCGAATTTACGGTTGATCACGGAGACGTAGAAAATTGGTGCCCGGACGAATAAAGTTTCGAACGAATAAAGGAGAGACGGCATCGACCCGTTAACCGTCGAATCGAGTCGTAATAGAATTCTAGGCGTGGAATGAAATATATTCCTTTATTACGGCTCCGGTCGATAGAGGTGTAATAACACTGGCGCTCCAGGGACGCTCGGGCTCGACAAAAAGTACCGTAACAATGGTGGAGAAAATTAATCCACGTAGGTGCCGATACTCCTCGAGGAGATTACGCGAGCGTCTCGCTCGCACCCGGTCGGTATTGCGCAAAAATACGATCGCGTTGATTCGTTTGTTTCGCGTTTGGAACGCGTACAACGTTACTCGGAACGGGAAGAAAGAAGTCTCGTCGCGGGAAACGAAACCGAGAACCGCTCTGTCCAAATACGTATAGGTCGGTTTACGACGTCGTCGGTAATAAACTAATTTCCAAGGCGGTGAGAGAGGATCGCGGCCTTGGTATCTTAATTCGCCTCGACGACAGAGCGAAAGGCATCCTCCACAGATTAAATCGACACCTCGAGTTCGTTGGGCCTGGTCGATGGCTTTTACGCGTTCCACGTTCGAACAAAGAATCGGTTCACGGGGGTGTCGGATAGGGGCGCCGAGAGGGGCCCGTTGCGAGAACGGGGGGTGGGGGGGGGGGGGGGGGTGGGGGGGGACACGTAACGAGGATCGAGATACACGCGCATTGAGACGTAAAGTTTTTCGACCGATGCTAATAGCGACATTAGTCATTTCACTCGGGTTCTCCGATACACAAATGGTGGCAACGGTAACGAACAAGAAGCGACCGAGATAGCGGCTGATTCTCGTCGCTGGAATAACCAACGCGGTGAAGACGGGAGGACGAAAGGAGGAACGAAATGAACCGGTCAACGCCATCCACGATTCTCTCCTTCGCTCTCTCTCTCGCTCTCTCTCTTTCTTTCTTTCTCTCGCTGGGCTGCTCACTTCGGTGGAAGCGTTTTAGCGTTTAGAAGGTCCGGGATAACGCGCAAGATTAAGATTAAGATTCCATATTCCACCTCCATCGCGTTCCCGCACGGTCGCTGCTCCGTGTCTTCGGCTTCTTCCTGGTCTTCGAGCTCGTGGGCCCGTGGCGCGAGCGGTGATTAAAGAACCACCGAGATAAATGAGTATCGAAGGAATTTCGGTCTTTGGCGTTTCTTCCTCTGTTCCGTTCTAATCGCGTATAAATCACCGTGGAGGCCTGTACCGCGTATCTGCCCCTATCCGCTCCGAGGAGCGGATAAAGACGGTGTCGAAAGGTGTAACCGAAACGAATGGTCTTTGAACGCGCCACGGACACGTGGACGTACGACGAATTGGATCGTGCGATACTCCCACCGATGAATTTTGCCGATCCGGTGATACCGTACACGGTGTTTCGGAGTATTTTGACTTTTATTCGCACCTTTTCGAGTTGCAAGGATTTTTCTATACTTTGAAACGATAGATAGAAACGGTCTTGCTTCGTGAAAAATCTGAATAATTGCCAATCGACACGGAAGGGTCTTGCGAAAGAATTTTTGAAGCCGATACAGAGTATAGTACAACACGTGGAATTTCTACTTCACCTTTTCAAGTTATGAAACTTTTCCAATCGTGTTTCGTGAAAATAGATGTAAATGTGTATAAACGACGAAGGGTCTTACGAAAGAATTCGCGACACCGATACAGGGTGTACACAACGTCGACGAAAGAATTCGCGACACCGATACAGAGTGTACACAACGTCGACGAAAGAATTCGCGACACCGGTACAAGGTGTACACAACCTCGTGGAACGTCTGCTCGACATTTCATCAAAGTTACAACAATTTTTGCACCGGTCGCAACATCGAATCTCGCTCGACGAAAAATCGAACCTCGACTAAAGAGAATTGTCCACGAGCTAAGAAATCGTCGAGCATCGTGGAAGGGAATTTCACGCGCCCTCGCGACTAATGTAGCACAGCCTATCTATTCGGCCGGGTCACCAGCAATGAGGAACTCGATTTGCTCGCTGTCACGACGAGCAACGCGGAACACTCGTTTCGATTTATGTTCGATCCGCGTACGCGAGTTGCGGGCTGCCCGACTCGAAAATGACGCGTTTAATTTATTCGATCGGATAAGATCCATCGATCTCGGGGCCAAAAGTCCCCGGAACGATGTCGAATCTGTCGGCCGCGAATCTAGTAATCTATTTACAATTTCACGCGGTTACCCGTGTGTTCCGTGTCCGGCGCGGTTACCGGAGCGAAACGATCTATTGTCGGGCACACCGTTATCGATTCGTGATCCCCGAACGAGCACGTGTAACTACGAAATGGTCCCCTCCATTTTGAGCGTAACTTTGGATACAAATTTTAGAACGTGTCTTTGAAAAATAAGGTACAATCTGAAGAAAATATCCCGCTCACCTGGGAGATTAGAAATTAATATTACTAAGAGTTTACAACGATGCACCGAGGCTGAAGACACGAGGGGGGTCCCTCTAGAAAAGGAGTCTTTGAAGAATAATCGAAAGAAAAAATCCCCGATAGAATTCCTCCGGAGAGAATATCAATACCAAGATATTAGAACGTCGATGCACCGAATGTAAAGATCAAAGAGAGTACTTCGTTAAAAAATCTAAAAAAAATCTCCCGGCATACTCCCTCCCTAAGGAACAAAATCAGTACCAAGGCATTGCATCTATTCACCAAATGTAAAAATTCGAAAGCGAGTCCTCCTTTGAAAAATCACCGAACAAAAGTTTCCCAATACGCTCCCTCAGCGTCCAAGGGGAACTCTCCAACCCACCCTCGTGTTTCTCCTATCCCAGTAGATCCGTTCGCGAGAATGAACGGAAAGTGGGTATCACAGGGGTCAGGAAACCGTGGTTTTCGTTTCGGTCCCCCCGTCGAGGACGATGTCGGGGAGAGAGTGAGCGCGAATCGCTCACGGAACCGGTCGTTTCTTTCCGCGAACGTTTTCTACCGACATCGCGTCGAACACCCGTTCGATTTGCCAACGCGTCCAGCTCGGTGATTAACGGACTGGACCTAGTTAGCCGGTGCTCGTTACACGCGCACCGAGTACACCGGCTAGCAACCTAGGCCGCGTGCTTTTTTGTCCACGGCGTCGCGCGAATGATTAAATCTGCGCGTTGTTGCCGCTGGAGGACAGGTGAAAACGGGGTTTCTGTTTGCGGAGCGGTAACGCGTACCGCCTTTGGATTTATAGTTTCCGGAGGCGCGAGCGCCGCGGGTACGAGCGTAATTACGTCGAACCGCGGTGGCGTCTCTCGAGGTTCGCGAATTCGAACCGCGCCGAGGCGCTCTCTCCATGCGGAATCCCGTTCCCCGTAATCTCCGATATAAATCTACCCACATAGCAAGGGGGAACGAAGGGTGGGGAACGGTGAGGACCGAAAGGGGGAGGGGAGAAGACACTAGCGAGAGAGCGATCTAAAACGCGGGAATATTCGATTTTCTTCGGTGGACGACCGGGCAACAGTAGTCTCGCGATCGTAGATAACGTGCCCCCCTTCCCCACTCACCCTTCTTTCGAACCCCCTCGCTTCTAACCCCGTACCCCTCCCCGTGAATCGATATAAGTTCGGTCGATACTCTTTCGCACGAAGGGTGATGTTACTCGGTCGCGTTCGATTCCAGGAATTTATCTCTACGTTAGAGAAAGAGCGGAGAGAGGGGGCAGCAATTATCGACGTTTCAAAAGGGGGGCCCCCCCTCCCCTCTGCCCGTGGTGCAAGTTCTTCCACGCTAACGTTGAATTCCAGGGCCCCGTTGCGCGCCATCCGCGGTCACGCTAATGCATCCGATCGGAATTTATAGTTTCGCTTCGGGACGCGCCTATCGGGGGGAGTGGGGCGGGAAGGGAGGGGGGGACGACTCGTTCCCCTTGCCACGAGCCGATTAGATTCATGCGTTTCGCGCGTTTCCAATTAACACGTCCGCAGAGCTCCGGCTGCCGACGAGCGCGCACCGCGAGAGATACTCCGCTTTTTTCCCTCCCCTACCCGCCCCCCCCCCTTTTTCTTTCCACTCTCTCGATCGTCAACCTCTTCTGTAGAACACTGCTCCCCCTCTGCCTCTTCTTCTGCACCGTGCCGAAGGAAAGGGCTTTATAATCGAGGTGTAAAAGTGCACTCAACGCTCGAGAAACTCCCCGATACAACTGAAAGGGGGCTGAGAGGGGGTTGAGAGGGGCCACGGGGGAGATCGTGGTCGCAGAAGCTGAAGTTTCGGATAATTAAACCGCGAAACGAACGGGACCGAATCTCGGTGATTGGTTGTAATGACTGCTATCCAGGTGAGAGACCTCGTAATCTGTTCCCCGATGGTGGTGTTCGTGCGCGAGCGCAACGTTAATTTGATTGCGATTTATGAGTAATTGATCCGCCGATCGCGATCCCGACGAGCGTTACCGTTCGATCGCTTCTCGACGCTACTCGTACCCCTTGAGCGTCGCGACGAATTCCTCCGTGCCCTTCACAGACGCTAATTTCGATTTCTCGCAGGGGAGGGTTCGGTGGTAACTCGATAGCGCATTTATACGAATTAGAAATTAATCGGAGTGAATTTGAAAATTTGCGAAAGAAGAGGAACACGAAATTATCGAGAAGACTACCGAAAAATATCCTCGAGTTTCTTTTAGATCGCGCGAGAGCGATAATACAAATTGAATAGATTCTCCGAAGGAATACTTGGTACACTGGTAACCCTACAATGATTACCTTATAAAATTGACTTATTTTTTGCAAACACAATTATTCCACCGGTACCCCTCGATCGTTAACGCTGAAATGGCCCGTTATTTATCCAAACAATCGCTCATTTTCTATGTAATAATAATTTCCCATTCCGTCGATTATCGCGCCTAGGTTCTTACCGCACAGGGGTACCGAGGGGGTACACAAAGATACCGGAAAAAAAGCTCGTGTTCCCCCCTCCTTCCGAGTTACAGCCATTTTCGTACCGGTCGATCCCCCCGGGGTCCCCGGACATAGATCACGATCCCTCGACACGGTGCCCCCTCCGACAAATAGATCGTCCCCGGTCCATTACGGGGCACCGTGTGCGGCGGGGCCCTACCACCCGACCGCCCGCCGATAATTAGGTACGGTCTGCGTGAGCCTGTACGCGCGTGTAACGGCGCGCGATTCGACGGTGTAACTCACGACTTCGACCCCGACTCGCAAGTCCCCGGGACCGAGGGATCCTAGGCGCTCGGGACGCGTAGTCGCGACCCGGGCTTTGCGTACCGTACGAAGCGTACCGGAGAATCGTGACCCGCCGCGCGAATCGAATCGTTCTCTCGGCGCAGCTTAACCACTCGGAAGGATTAAATTCAATTTCCGACACTCGTCCACCGACACGTTACGGTACGATAGGGGTGTGTGCGAGAAGATCGAGGGAGGGGTGGAGCAACTACAATGCAAACAGAGGAACAAAACGTCGATGACGATCCCTGTTTATCGAACCGAGAAGGAATCTTTCCACGTTCTTATAACCACCAGTTCCCTCTGTATCCGTTTCCCCCTCTCTTACTCCGTTCTTGGGCCTTACTCCCTCTCTGTCCGTTCGTATTCCCCTCTGTGATCGTTCTCGGGTCCCTACCCCTTTTACGTCCGTTCGTATTCCCCTCCTTCTTCGTTCATGGTCCCCAACCCCTCTGTATCCGTTTATATTCCCCTCTCTCACCGTTCTTGGGCCCCCACCCGAACCTCTCTATATCCGTTTCTATTCCCATCTCGCTCTCTCCGTTCCTGGGAGATTCGTTTCTCTCGTCGAGGTTTTTTTCTCCATTCGTAACCACGTCATTAAGATCGAATGGTGTTTCAGTTCTCGCTACGCCGATATTCATCGTCGGCCGGATGGATCATCCGATCTGGTATAGCGTTTCGCGTGGTTCGCCACGCTCGCGATGCGGCCGAAGGAGGGAAGATTGCCGCTTCTATCATTTAACGCGGACGTATAATTAAACGCTATTAAGATTACGCCCGGGCGATCGTTAACCGGACTGGGGGGCTCGACAGGGCCCGGGAAGAATTTTCTATTCATCGGGGGTCGAGGTGGAGGGATTCGCGGCGCACGAGGCCCGGACCCGTGTTTCCTTGCGAATACGCGTGCGATCGCCGCGCTAGTAGCGCCGAGATATACGTCAGCGTTATCCGATCGACCAATCGTGCGTGTTTGTAGGATCTGGAATTTCTCGTTACCCTACCCGTGGTCCATATCGTGTACAGCGTGAACCAATCAGAGGGTAGAATCCTCGTTTGTTAATTTTTGAATTTTGAAAAGGGTTTCAGTTCTTACTCGCACGTGAGTCCTGATACTTTTCGAATCAAAGGTTGGAACCCTTCTTTGTTAATTTTTAGATATTTGAAGGGTTACATTTGGTACTCGCACGTGGGTTGTGATACTTTTCGCTCTAGACTGAATAATTAATTCTGAAAGTTAAACTAGGATAGTAAAGGGACTATAATAAATCTTAGATTACGTAGTTTCTCATTCTAAAAGCCTTCGGTACTTAAGTCGTTGATCTAGAAACCTTTTGGGGATTGTAATTTCTTCTTTTCGAACAACAATATTTGCTTGTTCTTTTACACATCGATCGATAACGGTAGAAACAAAGCGATTAACGTTCTTCGAAGTAAGGTAAATATCGAAAACTAGTTTTCGTTGTAATCGAAAGTCCAAAGATTCTTTCTATAAAATAATATTCACCTTACCGAGAAAACGGATCGTCGATAATTACGATTGTGTTACGGTGCGAAAGAATCGTCCGACGAGAGCATAATTTCGTAGTACGTAACGTGTCCGCGGCAAGATCGACGCCCAAAATTCCTAAGGTTATTATGCAAATCCGGGTAAATATTTTAACGCGAGAATGTTAAAATATTTTTTATGCAAATCTCTATTTTATGTATTCGCACGGAAAGCAACGTTCCACGGTGGAAAGTAAACGGAAATTTTGATTTACCTTGTCCTTACTCGTTCGCAGCACCGTGAACACTAACCGACCGACGACGAGCACCATGAATATTTACCGTCGCGTCGCTTCCCTCGAACAATAGCCACAAGGTCGGTTCTCGAAAATACGCAGGTATCGTTCAACGAACCCGCCTCGTTTCACGGAATTAACCACGGTGTTTCCATAACATATCGCACCGTCGATAAATTTTCCTTCGATTTTGTCTCCTCCCCTCCCTCGCCCACTGTCTGTCACTCCCAAACAGTTGATTCTTCCATCGCGATCGCTTCCTTCTTAAATAATCTTTATAACGCGGCCCTGTATCCTCCCGTTTCATCGCAGAATCCCGTCCAAAGGTTTCAACGTTCCGTAATTTCTCTCGCGCGGGCTACCTTCGTCCACGACCGAGCAGATACTCTCCTCTTCCGTATTTTCGCGTCTAAGCTACGCCACCACCTCCCGGTTATTAATTTCCGACCGTTCATTTTTCGCCCTCGAGATATCCCGACGTTGAACCGCGTTTAGAACCACGCTGTCGAGCACGGTTTCAAGAAGGATCCGTGCTCGAAACAGGATGGGGGACGATTTTCGTGTCTAACGCCTTTCTCCACCCCCTGGTTATTAATTTCCCATCGTTCATTTTTCGCCCTCGGGATATCCTGGCGTTAAATTATAACTCTCGCTTCGTCTTCGAATTCTTCCACCTTCCCTTTTTTATCCTCCGTGCTACGACCTCGGTTTTTCTACACTTTCGAAGCGAACGGATTTGCATCGAGGATGTTCTCCAACCGAGAACAAAACTGAGGGATGATTTTCGCGTACAATCCATTCCGATTATTCGTTTCGAACCGTTTACACTTCACCCTCGAGATCTTCCACGCGACCATCTAAATTTCCCTGCACTTTCGAAGTGAAAGTATCTTCAAACCGAGCATACCCGTAGGACTAAGAATTTCACGGCCCCGGATTATTGATTCCAGATCATTTTCACCCCATCTTGAGACACCACGAGATTGAACCGTATATATTCAACCTCTGATTATTTTTCTCCTTTCCTTTTTATCTCTCCAGCTCGTGGTTTTCAAACATTTTCAGGGGGGCAAAAGATTTGCAGTCCTGTAACCGAGCACAGAGTGGGGGGTTGACGCGCAGGGGGGACCAGGAACCACTTATACTAATTCTCGCGGCATGGAGAGAGCAGCGACACGGTAGCTTCGTTTTTCACCCATCGGGAGCGCCCCTGAGCGGGAGCACTTAGGGGCCCAGGTGTCGAACGACGACGGGGCCCAGTGTACGCGTCGTTCGCGTGAAAGCTGTCCGCGAATCGTTGATGTGTTCGTCGATCGTCGAGCGTGCGTGCTCCGCGGAGTAGCACACCGGTTCGCGCGTATCGACTCGCGAGGATTCGACTCCTCGGGCAAAATGGAACGAGGAAGGGTACGGGGGGGAGGTGAAGTTGTACGAGAGGGGACGAGGAATATTCGTGGCACCGGTGCACCGCCCTGGTTTCGCGATACACGCGAGCTTGTCTGGGGGCGAGCGATCAGGGGGGAGGTGGGACCGGAAGATCAAATTGACTTAACCATACTGTTCGCCCCGGTATAAATAAGACACGGGGCACATAGTTTTTATCGAAATTGCTCGATCGCCAGAAAATCGCTCGAGCGGCGAACCTGCCGCTTCTTCAGAGAGGAAAGGAGGGAGGGAGGGAGAGAGAGAGTGAACGAGCGCGCGCGCGCGCGACGAAGATAAATAAAAGATTCCGTATGCATAATGAATGCGACCGCAGAGATTCCAATCTGATATTTTATTGCGCTCCTCGGACGCGAGCGACTCGATGAAAACGCGGACACCTGGAGCCGAATTTCGACCCGTCGTCTACCTGGTTGACGCGAGGGAACAGTCCAAACATTCGCCGAACGATCCTCCTACCCCGTGGACCGAAATTCGTCGGCTTTACGGAGCGGGTACACGTATCGGTGTAGTTACTTCGTTGGGAGAAACTTAGAGCGGGGATAATAATTGTAGGCTGGGTTGATCCGTGTAAGATTTACTCGAGGGAGACGCTGGGAAGAGTAGGATTGTCGAACGAACACTGCGTGTAGAGTAGAGCTAGTTAGGGGACACTGAATGGAGAGTAGAGCTCTACGAACATTGCATCGAGAGTAGAACTCTAGTTAATCTAGAGTAAGACTCTTAATGAACACTGAATCGAGAGTAGAGCTCTATTGAACACTGTGTGTAGAGTAGAGCTATATAACGAACACTGAATGGAGAGTAGAGCTCTATCGAACACTGCGTGTAGAGTAGAGCTATCTAGCGAACACCGAATAGAGAGTAGAGTTCTACGAACATTGCATCGAGGGTAGAACTCTAGTTAATCTAGAGTAAGACTCTTTGATGAACACTGAATCTAGAGTAAGACTCTCTAATGAACACTGAGTCTATAGTAAGACTCTCTAACGAACACTGAATCTAGAGTAAGACTCTCTAATGAACACTGAGTCTATAGTAAGACTCTCTAACGAACACTGAATCTAGAGTAAGACTCTCTAACGAACACTGAATCGAGAGTAGAGCTCTATCGAACACTGCATGTAGAGTAGAGCTCTATCGAACACTGCATGTAGAGTAGAGCTCTATCGAACACTGCATGTAGAGTAGAGCTATCTAGCGAACACTGAGTAGAGAGTAGAGCTCTATCGAACACTGCGCGCAGAGTAGAGCTATCTAGCGAACACTGTGCGTAAAAAGATCCAGTGAACCCTTCGTCCAGAATAGAACTCTCGCGAACATTCCCTGTAAAGATAAAATTCTCTAACGAGGACTGAGCGCAGAGTAGGATTTCCGAGCGAACAACGCACCGAGAGTAGACCATCTCGGCGAGCACTGCGCATCGAGCGTAAAGGTCCCCTTCACACGAGTACATCCTCTCGCTGGAGGTACGCGTGTGTCGAGACCGGTACGGATCCCGGTTTCTCGCCCGTGAGAGAGCACTCGTGCTCCGGAGAGTGGAACTCTCGAGTGGACAGCTAACACGAGATCGAGAAACGTAGATCGGCCACGGTGCCAATCGGTCCGCGAGATTAACTCGCCGCTCCGACCTAGCGATATCTTACGTAGGCGCTGCGGATTCTACGTGGGCCGACGTGTAACCCGACTACGTCCAAGCCACCAAGTACACGTTTCGCTCGGTAGGTAGGAGGGAGAACGTCGTGGAAGCACAGTAGCGGCAGCCCGGGGCATCACCACGAAGGGCACCTCATTATTTATCGCGATATCAACCTATATTTCACACACATCCGCGCGCCCGGCCAGAACATAGGGAGGCGAACAGGGAAAGGGTTAGAGCGGGAAAGCAGCTAGCCGGAGCGAGACGAAACAACCGTATCCAACGATTCGCTCTCTCCTCGCTAACCACCACCGTCGTCTCTCTCTCTCTCTTTCTTCTTTTATCACGCCCCTTTTCTTTTGCCACCTATTTCCCCCTGCACTTACGTAACCCAGAGCCCCGCCACCTGTACGCGTGCGGTCCGACGCGACCGCGAACCATTCGCCATGGCGTACGCGTTTTTCCACGATGTTCAACCACCTGGCGCAGGGTTTCTCAAATTGTGGTGACGGGACGTCGCGAACCTCCCGATACTACGCGCGCGAAATTAATTTCTCACTTGTGTACGAGGAAATTCCAGTCTTCAAAAATGAGTTCACCGGAACGAATTATGTTTGATCTCTAGTTACACGCAGGGTGCTGTTAGGTTCATACGTGTTACGAATCGCTTCTTTAAACGTTGTGTGTTATCGACTCGGGCCCAAATTGAATGAAAAAAAAAACTTAACACGTATTACTAGACAACGTTTCCACGCTCCGTCGTGCGTTCAGAATCTCTCGATCAGGTCCGAGCACGACACTCGAGTCGAAATTTATTTCGACGGATCGTGACAACGGGGCCCTATCAACGGGCCCGGGACAAATCGTCTCCTCGCGGAGATCTCGCTCGAGTAGGGCACGAAATTTCTCTCTGGAAGCTCCTCGAGTTCCGCGCGAGAACGAGTTGCGTAACGAGAAACGTTTATCGCCCGGTCGGAAGGAACCCGGGGCCCGATGTTGCGAACAAAGAGTCCCGCGGGCCCCGAAAATTTCAACACGCGCGAGGACGGCGTTATATACCGAGACACGGCTCGGCGAACGAAAGAGCAACGGACCCCCCGCGGCCCACCACCGAGTGACAAATTGTTTTTCCGTCTACCGTGTGCCCCGTGCTCCGGTCGGGGACTCGGTGATGCCCCCCCCCCCCCCCCTCCATTCTCTCTCCAGAGAGATTCTCGAGCGGATAACGCGCCTTCGATCGAGAAATCGAACGATTAGAAGCGACGGACGCGTGTCACGAGCGTTATAGAATTTTTCTGATCCACGATCCGTGGATACATCTCCCATACTCGCCAATAGAGGGAGACTCGAGCGCTGACCGTTTCTCGTAAGTCCCCGTACCGCCTTCGATTTGTACATTAGGTTGTTCGATAAGTATTGTCAGTTTTTTTTTTCATTGTAAAAGAATACTACGACACTTCAATTTTGAACAACTGTAAATACTAGGTCGTTCGATAAGTTTTGTCCTTTTTCTTTATTGTAAAAACTACTGTGACACTTCAATTTTGAGCAACCATAAATACTAGATTGTTTGATAAGTTTTGTCATTTTTTCCACTGTGAAAAGAATACTACGACACTTCAACTTTGAACAACCATAAATACTAGTTTTGTCGTTTTTTCCATTGTAAAAAGAATACTACGACACTTCGACATTGATCACCTTGTCATCGCCTCTTTGACGGGCGCGAATCGTTCGTACACGAATCCATTGAAAATAATAATTCCCCGTGGTTCGGTCAGGGTTTCGATGATGCCATGTTCGAGAGGGTAACGCTCCTTCGATCGAGCGGACAGACTCGATGGACGCGTGTCTCGAACGAAATAGAAGAATGCTACTCGACGATCGTTACGTATCGCCTGTTTGGCTCGCGAATCGCTCGAACGCGGATTGGAAATATTCTCCATGGTTCGATCGGGATTCCCCGATGGTACCCAGAAAAGACGATCGAGAGGAGGCTCGAGCGTACAACGCGGCTTCGATCGCGAAATCGAGCGATTAGACGCGGTGGAGGCGCGTGTCGCGAGCGAAAGAGAATTTTCCTCACCGAGGATCATTATCGCGCGAATCACTCGCGAACGCGGATTCGTTGGAAATATTCCCCGTGGCAAGGCGAGATGTAACGCGCCGGGACGAAAAGATCGAAGACGCTTTAGCATACGCGCGGTGTGCTGGCTCGAGCCGATAGTGGACGGAAAGGGGGGACGTGCAAGGGAGGGGGAGGGGGAGGGGGCTGAGAGAGAGAGATCCGAATGCGATCCAAATGCAGCACGACTGGTTCTCCTCGCGCGATCGCAGAGAATCTTAAGCACCTGCCACTTAAGGACCGGATTGCTCCGCGGGAATGAGAGAGTAGGCTGAAAGCTCGGACGATAGAAGAACGAGAGACCGAGAGGGAGGGACCGAGAGAGAAAGAGAAAGAGAGAAAGAGAGTGAGAGAGGAGAGGGAAAGGGGACCGGGAGCCCCCGAAGATGTCCTTAAGGATCGAACGATCCTGGGGTCTCTATCGAGCGTAGGTTACGAATATGGTCGCCCATATACTCGAAGCCGCTACGATAGATGACAACGTCTCTCTCTCGAATTCTATCGCTTTGGTTACGATTCGATGTAATCATTTTTAAGTCGAGTGCTGTGAAGTCGAGGAACGGTTTACAGATATT
Source organism: Ptiloglossa arizonensis (assembly GCF_051014685.1). Classification (NCBI taxonomy): domain Eukaryota; kingdom Metazoa; phylum Arthropoda; class Insecta; order Hymenoptera; family Colletidae; genus Ptiloglossa; species Ptiloglossa arizonensis. Next base: position 19,015,239 of record NC_135055.1, read on the forward strand.
GTTAAAATATTGATAAAATTGTAGTATCGTTGGATAATATTTCGAGGGACGTAGAGGTAGACATCTTTGGAACCTAACCTCGAAATTATCACGCAAACGAATAAATTAAAACTATTTACCAAAGGAGAAGTAGTATATTGTCGCTAAATTACAATTAGAAGAGCTCTACGAAGTTACTCTTCGATCGTAACCTATCGTTGCACAATTCTACCGAACCTAACCTCCAAGTTATTCCACAAACGAACGAAACGTAAGAGAAAACGTACGTTACCGCTAAACAACTATTTATTCGCAAAGTAATAATCGGAGAACCGGTATAGAATCACTGTTCGACCCCGAGGTCGCGTAAATTCTTTCGAACCTAACCTCCAAGTTCTTTCAACGTAGTTCTTTCGACGTAGCCGGCGCGCGGCGATATAGGCGTAGAATAATAACAATTCGCCGCGTATAAAAGAGACGTACGGGGCGAACGATTGTCCTTTTCGTTTGTTCCGCGTCGAAACCGTGGGGAGTGAAAAAATGGCACGACGGAAATGTCGATCGATCGACGGTGAAAAAGTCCGCGGCCGGGTCGTAAACAACCTACGTACTCGCCTCCTTGGTCCCCGTGGTCCGTGGTTTGTTGCGAGCGCGGCTCAACGAGAAAAAGGAGCAACAATGGGCGAGATCCGCTCGTGCTCGAACTTGGTCTCTGCGCTCGGCTCGTCGATGCACTGGTTTAACGGCGCCGTGGCACACGGCACGGCACGGCACGGCACGGCACCGCACGGCACGGCGATGAAATCATAAATTGGTGAACGCCAGCCCGCCGGCACTGATAGCGAACAACCAATAATTATGCTAATACATACATCGTAATGCATCCAAAGAGGCGGTCATTCGTACGTATATACGGTATAGGGGCTCGCATGGACGGTGTGTACGGTGTGCACGGTGTGCACGGTGTGTACCACGGGACCGCGTATCCACGGTCCATGGATGGTCTTCGAACGCGAGCTCTAACCGCGAGCCGTACGCGCCGCGTTTCGTCGCGTACCACGGCGAAAACGCGGCGACGTTGATGCGCGCGAAGAATATTCATTCGCGTGGCCGCCTCGGGTATTTCTCGCGCGAACCGACGAACGTTGATTCACCGTGACGCGCGGGACCGAAGGAAAAGGCGTGAACGTCCAAAGGGGAGTGCGCGTGCTCGTTAAAGGCGTTTGTTGTACCCCCCTCGAGAACAGTCCTCGCACGCTTGGAAAAACCCGACGAGATCGCGTTGTCCACGGTTTCGCCGCCGCGGACGGCGCTGCGATCGCTACCGCGCGCCACACCGACGAAAACTTTATCCGACGACCAACGACGACCAACGACGACGGCGGCGGCGGCGGCGGCGGCGGCGGCGGCGGCGGCGGCGGCGGCGGCGCTCCACGGAGGCGTTAATCACCGCTTTTCGCCGCCCGACAAGATTAACGCCATTAACGCCTATGGGGCCCCGAATTAAGAGAATATTATCGCGACGACCGACGACGCCACTCCGTGAACGCGTCTTCGGTAATAGGAATCGGCAAATTACGCCGAACGGCGCTGGGGTAATCTATTAAGATAAGCTTCCCGGCGTCCTTTTGCTCCCTCCTTTTTCTTTCTTTTTCTTTTTCTTTTCTGTCTTCGGTACGCGCGTGTGCGCCTGCGCATTCCGCGCGCGCACGCTCTAATCCTCGTGAATCACCGATCCAACCTCGAGACGCGCGTTTCCGGACGCGTATAAGCCCCGAGCGCTCGTAATTTACATTGTTTCTTGACACCCCGTTACGTTTACGATGATCGCGAATATTTCTCTACCGGGGTTTCCCCAAAGAACGAACTTTACGAGCTGGTCCCTCGCGATCGTCGATGAAAGATCACCAAAAAATATATATATATATATTTATATATTCACCGGTATTATTTTCGACGTCTTATCGCCCGTATAAGATATCTCAATAAATGAAAATCTTCACGGAAATCCGTAGAAATGATATTCGTCTTGTAATGAAACGAAGACGAAGAGAAACCTTACGTGTAATCTTCCCACAGGTTACACCTTCGCTTCCTTGCGATATTAGTTCAATTCAGAACGAAACGTACTTCAACGAAGAATGTAGAAAAAATGTAACGATAAACATATTCGTTAGAAAGTTACAAGAACGACAGCAGTCCCCGGATCATTCGATGTAATAGAATCGTGGTCAAAGGAATCGATTATCGAATACTTGTCATTTAAATTCTTAGAAGAAACTTTAACAGAAAAATAACGATACGGCTCCCTGACATTTCAACAAACATTTCTCGCATCAGTGACTGGAAAAACTCTCGACCAACGAGAATGTAAATCGACGAACCGTTGAGACTCGCGAATCGACTCTTCTCGAGTGGTATCGTTATTAGGAACGAACTTCGTTCTGCGAGTAAAAGATCGGATAATCGAGCACCGTACACCGGAACGAAGTAGATCCTCGAAGTCGGTGAAAAAGCACGCGTACCCCGGATAGAAGAGAAACAATCGTCGGATGGTTGGTAAGCGTTCACGGTTGTGTTGCACGGTCACGTACGTAACACGTGGGTGGATATTTATCCAGGGAGTTTAACCTTCCATCGTTCCCCGTACTCAGCGCCTCGATGGACCCAATCATTTAGATTGCGCGCCGATGAAACGCGAGCTTAATTTTCTCGTGGCGGGACGGCCGATCCATTTGCCAACTGGTTGCCCCGTGGAACGTACTTAAAACGGGGCCGTTTGCGCGAGGCGAGATTGACCAGGCTGCCAGGTACGTTCGCTCGATCATGCGCGAGATCAATTAATTACAGAGACAAGCGGAGACACCTTCCATTAATTCGTCTCCCGTAACAATAAAGAATTCCGTATCGACGCGCGTCCGCGTCTTTAACGACGATCGCCACGGACCTGTTTCTCTCGTTGTGGGGGGTGTGGCGGTGGGGTGGCGGCGGCAGACGGAAAAAATAGGGCTGCCTTGGAATAAATTTAACGGCGCGGCGCGGTGCGGCGGGATCGATCGTTACCGATTTTTCTCGCGGCGAAAGAAGTTCTGCGAACGCGTTTCTCGGTTTATTACGGTTAAAGCCAAGGATAAAGACAAGGAACGAGAGGGTACCCGCGGAAAGGCTCCTCGATCGGCTCTCGAGCGACCGGGCAACAAAAATACGAATCAGGTTTCCCGCGCCCCCATTAATCTCAGAAATTCCCTGTCATCTCGAAACGTTAGGCTTCCACCGTGTGCACGTTACTCGCTATTGTACACGCGTACCGATACGTTTGTTTTCGAACGTATCCGTTCGCTCGTGGAAATTAATACGAGCCGCAACGATGGATCGTTTCGTCTTTTTAGCGAAATATGTGCGTCGGGTGCTTCTTCGGTTTCGTTTCGTGGTTCGAATTGCGCAATGCGCGTCATTACGCTTCGAGATCGTAGCTTCGACTCGGGACCGTGCGCGAAATTAATAATGTTGTTCGCGTATTTTTTTTCAACGGGGATCCTCCGATGCTTTCCGCTTTTCGAGCAAAGACGCGCGCACGTCGATTATCTCTTTTTGCTACGTGTGTACGCGCGTGTGTCGAAACGATAAACGCGCGCGTTGCGTAACAATCGTGATTACGCTCCGAGCACGAGCACGGGTAGCGAGATTCGCGTTTCATGAATCGCACATTCATGGTTCTGGTACTGACGGGGGGAACGATATATGGTTATTGAATCGAACGTTCGTTCGAACGTAAACGTTTCGACGCGTTTCGAAATTTAGGTACGTCGAATCACTAATATTATTTGTGTATTTTTAAACGGGGAACCCCTTTCGCTTTTTTCCTGCAAACACGCGCCTATCGATTATTCTTATTTTCCACCGAGCGTGTGTCGAAACGATAAATGCCGTACGTCGCGTAACAATCGTGATTACGCTCCGAGCTCGAGTACGAGTAGCGAGATTCGCGTTTCACGAATTGCATATTCACCGGGGTACAGCGGAGACAATATATCGTCATTAAATTGAACATTTCTCCCGATGGAAAAATCTCCGCGTATTTTCCAACAGGTATATCGTATTACTTAATGTTCCACTTTCTTTTCGTTCGATTGTACGTGGTTAAGTGTGTCGACGCAACGACAACGAATGTAACTTTTATTACACGATTACACTTTGACGCTCCTTTCCTCTGTTACAAGGGGAGTGGTACATAGTAATCAAATTTGACTCTAAAAGTTAGGTCTGGGTTAGGTCTGGGTTAGTTTCTTACACGATTACATTTTAACGCTCATTTCCTCTGTTACAAGGGGAATGGTACACAGTAATCGAATTTGACTCTAAAAGTTACGTATAGGTTAGGTCTGGGTTAGTTTCTTACACGATTACATTGTAACACCCCCTGTTACAAGGGGGGCGATACATGGTAATCAAATTCAACTGTAGGAGTTTCACACACACAAAACCACCACCATCAAATTACCTATATTAGCTATATTAGCTCGAGCAAACGAAGATACGAAGCACCGACGTTCTCGAATCGCGTCCAAGTCGCAGAAGGGGACAAGGGAAGGGGGTTTCGCGTCGGCAGGCGCCACGTCGAGAGTTACGCGGCTCCCCCTGCCCCCGGACAGGTGAACAAAGGTGGTGTTTTTGGTTTATTATAATGCGACCGATCGGTACGAGTAAAACGTGATTCGCGGCGCGGACCGAGTCCTGTCAGGAGCCCAACAGCCAGAGAGATCGAGTCCGCAAAAACGCGAGCCGGATTCCCCGTGGTCCCATTAATCTTCGAATTCTCGCAATTCCACGAAGACGAAGCGTGCGAAGTCGCGAAGAACCCTCCGATGCCCACCCATTCCACCCCGTAACCCACCTCCTCCCCCTCCTCCTCTGTCTCTTCGATTTCCCTTCGAGGCCCGCGAGGTCCTCGAAATTCTGTCCGCGTGCCGTGGAACTCCCGAGCTCTAATGCGAAATATCGATTGTCGCGTTCTTATTATACACGAGAGGGGGGCCCCCCATCCGTTCTTCGTCTCCGTCTCTTCGATTTCCCTTCGTGGACCCCGTGGACCTCGAAACTTTGTCCGCGTATCGAGAAGCTCTTCCGAGCTCCGATGCGAAATATCGATTACCTTATTGTACACGAGGGGGGGCCCCCTCTCTTTTGCTCCTTCGCGTCTTCGATTCTCCTTCGAGGTTCGAAGGCGAGACCCTCGAAATTCTACCGACGCGTCGAGAAGTTTCGAAACTCTAAGGTGAAATGTCAATTATCGCGTTTCTAGTGTACACGAGGGGGGCCCCCCACTTCTGCTCCTTCGATTTCCCTTTTGTGACCGCGAAAACTTCGAAACTTTGTCCGCGTGTCCAGAAGTTTCCGAATTCTAATATGAAATATCAATCACCTTCTTTTCGTTGAACACAAGGGGGGCCCCCCTTCTTCTCCAACTCTTCGATTTCCCTTCAAGCCACTCGAGAACCGAAATTTGATCCACTTTCCACGGATCTTCCGAACACCGACGCAAACCGTCAATTACCACGTTCCTATCGTGCCCGAGGGGGGCCCCCCTTTCTTTTCCTCGTCCGTCTCTTCGATTTCCTTCGCCAAGGAAATTTTGTCCACGCTCCATGGAGCTTCCGAGCTCCAACGCGAAATATCGATTACCCCGTTCCTTATTACACACGAGAGAGGGGGGCCCCCCTCTCCTCACCCCGTTACAGGACTCGCGCGACCTCGTGCACCGGGCAGCACGATCACGCGAAAAGATAGCGAAGCACCCTACGCGAGAGACACCGTAATAAATTCGTTTCGCTATATTGGGTGCCAAGTCGTCGTACGAGACGGCCGAGAGAAGCGGAGGGAAACCGCGTGGCGGCTGCGGCGAGCGGAGAGAGAGATTTTTCACCGTACGCGGGTAAAGGGATCAGAGGGCGAGGGGGGTGGTGGGTGGCCGCGGGGGAACCAGAGAAAAGAGGCCTGGGTTATTCAGAGACGCGATTATTAATCGGTACGATCGATTAAATCGCAATGGGATACGGCCGATTGCGTGCGCAGGATCAATAATATCGCGGACGGACGTACAAGGCGCAAGGGGATCCTTTAATGCGAGGATAGGTGTATCGATTATTGCGATCTCGTTTATCCGGCTGTTCTTTTGCCTGGGCCGCTCTCTCTCTCTTCGTCTCTGTCTCTCTTTCTCTCTTTCTCTCTCTCGTCGATCGCCCCACCGGCCTTCCACGATCGCGGATTGCCCCGAGACTGGTCGCCGCGCAATTACTCCCGGACCCCTCTGGAAATCCAACCGGGCATCGATCATTCGGAATCTCCTTTCGTTCCTTTTGCGGCTAGACACTTGGAAGAATCCAGCGAGTATCGGGGACAATTAATACATTGTATAGTAATGCCGTCCGAAACGGGAAAGGAAAAGACACGCGAGCCGCGAGGGGGGCCCGTACCGAGGGGGGCGAGTGATTGCGAATCGCGTCCGTACGACTTTTCGCGCGTTAACGTGGAAATTCGATATCATTACTATTGTTATTATTATTGTTATTAAACGTCTTTATTACCCACGTACGATTTCATAGGTACAAGGTACCAGTGAAACAGCCGGAGATAAGCGCCGGTTGAAAGTGATTTTATACGGATAAAGGTAGAGAGGGTTTTTCCATCGGTGTCTCGCGGGATGAAAACGATAGCTTGCTTTTTACACGGGGAAGGTTATCTCAAGGCCAACCCGAGCTCCCCGAGTGGCATTCTATGCCCTTAAGACGATACCGTCGTTGGACATGGAAAATATAAATTGAACGATTTACGATACGTGGAATGCGATTTCGAGACTTTTCTTTCGCATTTTAATGCGAGTTTAATACTTCGGGTGAACGCAACGTGAAAAGGTTTTCAATTTTTTATCCGTTTCGCAGCCGTGGTTGCAATTTCGTTCTTCCATACTTTTTCACAGTAATGTTTATAGAATCCAACCTCCTGTACCGGTATAAAATTCACACTTTACTCCAAAACAAAATCTTTGATGCAATTTCGTTGCTCCGTACTTTCACTGTAATGTTCAAAGAATCCACTCTACTGTACTATTGTTACAAAAATCCACTCTATCCGTACCAGAAATCGTAGTCCACTGCGTGGACGTACGGGAGCCAAGATTGGGAAATTCGCGAAGCGGTATCGCGGTAATCGTGGTCGATCGAAAAGGGGAGACGAAATGGAGTGGAAACGGGGGGTATGTAGAGGGTGGCAGGAGTAGCGGGTGTCGCTCGACCGGTTCGTAGATCGTATTCTATTGAGACAAACCACGCGAAGCGACGACGGCCGATCGGAAAGAAGGAAGGGAGGAAGGAAGAGGATGCCTAGCGAGAGTAAGGACTATAGGAGGCACGCCACGAACACCGGACAGCTATCTTAATCGACGACCTTTCTCTTAACCCGCCGATGGTTGCGCGGCACGCTCGGGCCGACAGTTGCTTTTCCACGAGTCGTTTCTCGAGAGGATGGTAAGGCCCCGTCGCGGTACGAAGGGCCAGAAACAAGGAGGAGGAAGAACAAGAGACAGAACGGAGGAACGCGGAATCCGAGGACGGGAATCGGGCAACGGGGCAACCGGTCGCCGCGGCGGGGCCCGCTGCTCGAGAGCGGACCCGGGTACGCGTGGGCGGTTGCCGAATAATAATAAACTGGTCTTTCGAGGCCCCGCGAGGGCTCTCCTCTCGCTCTTCTTTGTCTCCGAGTATTTATATTCTCCGCTCTTTTTTCCTCTTTTTTTTTCTCTTTTCCCCCCTTTCCTTTTTTTCTTCAACGCCGCGCGGCGGTGCACGGGCCCCGCGCGCTCCACGATCTGCCCGCGTTTCGAGAACTCTCGTAAAAGTCCGAGTTACTCCCGCGCGGAGGGGGAGACCCGTGTCGATAAGTTCACGCGAACCGGCGCGAACGTTTTATCGATACGCCCGTCTACTTTGCGTCCCCTTCGTGGCTGGAATTGAAACGTCACCGTCGGGGCGACCGACCGACCGAGAAAATTCCGTGCTCGGTGAGTGGCACGGCCGTAGTCATCGCCTAAGGCCCGCAGAGGGGGGAGATGGAACCTTGGACAGACTGACAAGGGAACTACCAACGATCGAGAACTATCTTGCCGACTACTTTTCGACTTCGGTGCAACCGTGCTCGCAACGACGCCTCTGTGTTTTGTCGTTCGATTAGGAACCGGGTTACGGGGGGCAACTAATGCAATGGAAAATTCCGGGGTTGTTAAATATTTGAGAATCTTTTCGACACCGGTTGAGAATTATTCGTACCTTCTCGTTGAACGTTGGCAATCGTGTTTTTTCTTTCAATTTTTATATTTCTTTCCCATTTTGTAATTTTCGCTTCCAGTCACTGTTTAAAGTAACCAAAAAACTGCGCGAGAAATTGCAAAGTAAAGAAATTCGTCATTGTTTATATTCTCCGAAGAATCTACATACACGTATATACACACGCGCGGGCGGAGTACGTCTCGGAATGAATTGCGCGTCGAGAAGCCAATATTTACCAACGCATAAAAGATTTGCTCTTCGACTTTCATCCTCCGCGCGAACGACCTTCGCCGCTCCAATTTTCCTTTTTTCTCAATTCTCGAAGAGTCTCGAGTATCGATCTTAACGAACCGAGCCGGCCATAATTAATATTCCGAGAACGCTCCGCGCGGGATAAATATTTTTACGAATTCGCTTGCATCGGTGCCCCCACCTCGAGTCCTTCGTCGGTTTAATCGCGCGAGGGAACCGCGAGGCGTTGAAACCGCTCGTAACGGCCGGGCTTACGCGGCTCCTCGGATATCGGATATAAATGAGATAGTTCGCGGCCTGGCGAGGATAAACGTTTGTTCGCGCCTTGGCCAAGGTCGCGTTCGCGATCCCGTCACGCGGTGGACTCCAATTATCGCGCCTGGGGGCCCCCTCCCCCCGAGTTTTGACTCGGTTAATACGCGTAAAAACGTCCTACGTGCGCGTTGCGTCCTGCAACGAGCCGCGCGTTTAAACTGCAGATTTAACTGTCGACATCCGCCCACGGCTCGTATATACCGGCCGATTGTAAAGGCAGATTGCTAACGAGCTCTTCTGCACCCTAGTATCCTTCGCGCATGGTTATGAGAGCAGGTAGGAGCGATAAAGGATGAAACGAGAGGAAACATTGCGAGTAGCGGGGAACTGCCACGCGCGGTAATCTAGCGTTCCGCGCGACCCTGCGGAAAGGTAATGGGCCCCTTCGTTGCCGATTGAAAAGGAAATCGTAACGTAAAGACGATGCTCGCGGAAATTCCGAAGAGAAGCTAAGGAACAGTCGACGCGTAAGAGTCCGAGAAACGCTGCTGTGTATTTATCGTGCCCCCCATAAAAATTGATTTTCAATCTTTGGGTAAAGGAAACAGTTTGGAAAGAGAGTGGCGCGTAAGGGAGTGGAACATTACTTGCGTAGATGAACGTAACGATAATTATTTACCGGTACCGAGTCGATGGTAAATTTTGCCCCCCTATCACTTGTAGTAAAATTTGATCGAAATTCTTTCGATACAGAATCATTTTCGCGAGTAAATATTCGTAGGAATATCGAAATTCAATTTCTGGTTCGAACGTCTTCGTCGATGACCCCCCAATTTTTGGGGGCACCTAACACAAGGGTACGCGCTTTACGTACATAAAAGTCGACGGTTCTTGAACCAACCATCGAAGTAACGATCTCTAGTTTTATCAATGGCATTCTACGATTTTGGAATTCTTATCATGTGCCTCCCAGAAACTTCTCGGAACTGCAACAAAGTTTTCGTTGGATAGTTTCCGATAATTGTCGGCCCCTTTTGCATAGACGAGTGAAAAATTCTTTCCATCCGACGAAACGCGAGCAAGTGATCGTAACTCGATTTCGGTGTGGCCTGTTCCCCGTGAGAAAATCCCCTGACCCCCCTCGATTTTCGGTGACCGAAAATTTCGAGGGCACGGTTTAAATATATCGACGTTCGTTTCGCGCTCGTTCTTCCGGCAGTTGGCCGACGAAATAAAAGAAAGCCGGTCCGGCGTGGTGGTGGTTCGAGGGGGGGGCGCGGTCGTTCCCCGCGGCGGGTCGGTTGCGCGGCACGGGCGCGTTGTATTCGAAATTTCTGTGAACGATCCCGGGTCCCGGTGACAACGAGACAAACGGCCGCTATTAGCCGAATGCCGAATTTGCGAAAAATAAACCCCGATCCCGCAGCGACCCTCCCCCCACGGCTCTACCCTCGGCTACGGTAGGGCAGGGGGGTGGGGTGGCGATAACGAATGGCGGAACATACGTCGCGGTGATAGCTTGACAAATACATATTAAACTATTTTAATGAGAAGTGGCCGCCATATCTCATCGCAATTACCGGCCACCGACCCGACCGGGGGCCCCCGGTTCGACTCGCCTCTCGGCTTGCTGCTCCGCGGCAAAAACACGCACCCCGAGAGCAAAGGTTAAGAGGAGGTCCCATACGGCTCCCAACGTTTCAGAGAAGAAGAAGAAGAAAAAGAAGGGGGGGGAAGGCAGCACACGCGGGACACGTCGCCCGAGCGATTCGAAACCGCACGTCGACGACTCGTACCCCTGCCCCCACCCCCTTCTGTCCTTCCTCTTCGACGCTTGAATTCGTCGAAACCGCGAGTGGCGGCTCGCGGGTAGACTCCGCGCTCGATGATCGCTCGTTCGCCGCGGCGATCATCGACAGGCACCGTACAAGACCGCGTGATATCCGTGACGTTCCTCCGATATTCCTTATCCAACTCCATAGAAAATCAACGTCGATGAACCCGTTGTGCTTACTTCGCGCGGCAGAATCCAGGAAGACGCGACAAGCGAGCGAGGAGAGTGCCGAGATTCGAAACGGTCCGAGGTGGGGGGCCTAGAAGGGGGAGGGAGACCAGCGAACCGCGAGGGTTGCGAGCGAAAGAGAGACGGAGAGAGAAAGAAAGAGAGAGATAGAGACGGGACGAGTTGGCTCTCGCAACCGACTCTCCCGGGCAACGGTGAGTGACAGCTCTATAGAGTTCGTCGGGTTGGTAGCATTGTGCGGACTTCCTCTCCTCCTCCGGCTTCCCTGCGCGGTCACTTTTGCCGCGCGGCGCTGTTGCGAGCTCGTATGTAAAGCGTCGTACCGGCCTCGGTACCGCTCACGACATTTAGTACCGTACGTCGTGTATACCGGCTGTAACTGCGCCGCGAGACGAGCACCGGTTACCCCCTACCCCCCACCCCACCCCACCCGGACCCCGAGCTCGATTATCTCCTCGTCGCGAAACGTTTTAGAACCGTATTTCGCCGGGTCCTCCCCCTCGAGGGCGCCACTCTCGCCCCGATGCGCGCGCACACCAATTTCCCGCGCCGTCGACGGGCCCCGATCGTTTTAACGAGGTCAGATCGGGAAATCGAACGGTTCGATGCCTTGCAATTGTTAAAATACAAACGATATATTCCTTACGGGTATTATTCGTTTCAAGAGGTTCGATGGGTGTTTAGGGGATGCCAATAGGATACAGTTTCGCGCCATCGTGTGTTTATCGATATTTTGACGCGTTGGGTTTCACGATTGGGGGTTATGTTCCATAATGGAAGGAGGAAATAGTGTCTACAGGCAAAGAAGGGAGACAGTAGGTGTAATTGAGAGTAGGGTAGAAGAGGGGACGTTAGGGGAACAAGTATGGTTCTTGGCAGATTCCATGGGTATCCATACCGAAGGACATCCTTGATAAATTAAGAAATTCCATTGACATCCACACCAAAACACACTCTTGATAAATTTAACAATTCCAGGGACATCCACACCGAAGGACAGCTTTGATAAATTAAAAAATTCCACTGACATCCACACCAAAACACACTCTTGATAAATTAAAAAATTCCATTGACGTTCACACAGAAAGACACTCTGGATGAATTAAAAAATTCCATCGACGTCCACAGGGAAAAACACCGTTGATAAATTAATAAATTCCATGGATATCCGTGCCAAGACACGGTTCTCACCGGGTACACCCACTTGGCGTGCGATCCGCGCGGATCCTTTCTTCCTCGGTAGCAGTCGCTGACGTAAGCACGAACCGCGATGATCGAGGAATCCGACAACGACTTCCCGCCATCCAGCTCGATTACCATTTAATTTCTTTCGCAATAACCGCTCTAAGCACGCCGCGATGCAATTACCCCGAGATTCTAAGCGTTCTATTATCGGGGCCCTCCCGGTTCGACTAAACCGGAGCGGTAAACACATAAGACCGCGAATTCCAAGCCCTGGCACGCAACGGCTTCGCCGGAATGGTTATTGTGCCCGGTGGAAAAAAAAATCCGTACTTCAATTAGTCCGTCGGAGCGCGAGTCTCTATTTGGAGATACAGAACGAACTTTACCACTCCTCATTTTCTCCTTCTTCTTCTTTTTCTTTTTCTTCTTGTTCTTCTTCTCCTTCTTCTTCTTCCTCTTCGTTTCGTCGTCGTCGTCGTCGTCGTCGTCGTCGTCGTCGTCGTCGTCGTCGTCCTCGTCGTCGTCGTCTTCGTTTCTCGTTTTCTCTTCGGCGCGCGCACGTCGTTTCCTTCTCCTTAGTTTCGCCCTCTTCCTCGTACCCCCTCGTTCTTGCCGCGCGATTTTTCACCGTCTATTTGCGGCCTACGTGCGCGCACACCGGCACGCATGCGCGAGTCTCGCGCGTGGGGTGGGGGGAGGACGCACCGGCGAATCGAAGAAGGACGCGAACGCGAAGGGAACGAGGGATCGTCGGTTGAAACGAGACGGTCGACGGGAGCCGAGGAGGTCGAGTGCAGGGGGTCGAGGGGGCCTCGGAGGGGTGGGGTGGGGGGGGTTGGCGAGGCGGCAAACACGCGCATATTTATTTATGCAAACGGAATACGCATCCAGCTAATTGTGCGGTCGCACACCCGCGGTGACTCACGTGACGGCTACCCGGGCATCGTTCCTGCATGTCAATTCGCGTGACAAAGGGTCGTGGCGCGTAGCCCGGCCGACCGTCGTCCACCCACGAAACTTCCGGTTCGTCTTCTCGTGGTTCCCCTCTCTCACACCCTCGACATCAACCTCCCCTTCCCCGTACCCTCCAGGCAACCGCGTAGATAGCCTCCTGGCTCGCGTGCGCGCTGGCCCCCTTCGCATCGCGTGGTCGCGCAATTAGGCGCTCTTACGTGCAAACGACAGGAATTTTAAACGCGACTACACCCGATAAAAACCCCCCCGTACGTAACGAGCGAACGAGTGTTTCCTGGAATCGCCCGCGGTGCACTCTCCACCGCCGCGAAACCCCCCACCCCCTCTCCTCGATCAACAGCCCAACGGGGCAGAGTCTTTTGTCATTCGCCAGGAGCGGCCCATCGAAAATGTACCCGTGTAAGTAGACCAATTTATTCGCGATCGATTCGTCGCGCATTGGTCGGATATCGTCGGGTGACGTCGCTTCGAAGTTCGGTTTACTCTGTACGCAGCGATTCTCCTACCTGACGATGTCACGGCGATATGAGAAATGTGTAGGCGGTCGTCGAACCCTGACTCCGCTTTGGACAAGGTTGAGGCAACTTGTAAACGAGGATACCGGAACGTCTCTTTTTCTCGGATTCGTGATCAAGAGTTACTCCTACAAGCTTCTTTCGATTATATATACACATCTTCCCTCCGTTGTGTCACGATCGTGGTACTTCCGAGCTTCCTCGGTATCGAGAAAAAATTCTCCATCTATTCCTCGGATATTGATAACTCTTGATCCTGATTTTGGAACACTGAACAGAGTTTACGAATACAACACGAAACCCTCCGAAAAGATGAAAATCTCCCCGTTTAAAAATCCTGTGCACAAAATACTCTTCCGTGCCTCGGTTATTGATAACTCTCGGTCCTAATTTCGTAACACCGAACCGAGTACACGAACATCGAGAAACACCCGAAAAGACCAAAGTGTCCCCGTCCCTGGCGCGACTCACGGTCCCGCGCTCTCGGAACTGTTCGCAGAAAATACTCTGTCGTGCTCGAGACCGAGAGGAACGCGCGGATAGTAAGGAAGAGCGAAAGGATCGCGGGCGAATGCTCGCGGGCAGCGGTGGACGACTGTCAGTCTCCATCAGAGACTCGGCGAGCCGGGAATACCGAGGATGGCTTCCCGACTTACTCGACGAACAGCTCTATCTGTCGAGCTCGAGCCGACAAAAACCGGGGGCCCGCGTGGTCGCACGCACGACGAACGGAAAGCACCGGGACGACGGGGGGTTAGGACCCGAGCGACGGAGAAAAACCCTCGGGTACCGCTCGCCCGTGCCCGGGAGGGTGGTGGCAGGAAGCAAGGACGAGGAAGGACGACGTAACGCCAGGAGGGCTCGGACGATTACCTCGATCGGTGGTTACGATAGCTTCCCTCATTGAGCGCGGGAAATCGCGATTCCCCCCCACCCCACTCCCCTCTCTCTCTCTCTCTTATCGATGGATCGCGACCCCGCTGGAAAGAGATTTGCATCTGGGACGCGGAGCTGGAATCTCGCGTCTACCGTGTTTCGCGTCGCTCCAAGCAGGAGATCCTCTACCGTGGGCCCCTTGTCTATCTTCTCCCTTGGCTACCTACCTGCAACCACTGTTTTCTCCCCGACGTGTTCGTAAATAGGATCTTGGCGTTTCCAGACGCGTCTAGCCATACCGCCGAGCCGGAGATTCTTCGACCGTAATTACCTTTCGTGGGACGATACTTTTCTCGATCCTCTCTGTCGGTACTTTAGACGATTGCGCGAAATCATCCGGGCTGAGCGCGACGCACGCTCCTACGCCCGAGTCTTCCACGGTTCGTCTTCCGTGGACCATATTCCCGTCAACGTCTCCGTTACTCTTTGTTCGCGAAATCCTCCAGGTTGGCTAGAACGCGTTCTGCACGCATTCAATCGTAATTACCTTTCGCACGATGACGCACCTCGTTAGCGCTTCGCTCCTGAAATCATCGCGAGACAAAAGTATCTTGTTACGCGCGCGAACATTCCATTGTAATTACCTTTCGCGCGGTGACACTTTTCGCGACGTCTCTTCTGGTGACGCGACACCTCCTACCCGACCACGCGATCCTCGCGCGTTCGTGTTGCAATTCGCATCGCGAACGCACAACCGTCTCCATTTTTTTTATTTCCTTCTCGCGTACAATTTCGAGGTTAGGTTCGGAGACTCCGTTTCTATCGCAAACTCTCCATTTTGCGCGCTACGTCGCTTCAAATTCTCCCCGATTTTTCACCAACCATCGAATCGAACCATCGAGCGATGTAACTTCACCTCCCCGAAACGAGGACGCGATTTTACCCGATTACTCTTTAACGAGGACGCGATTTTACCCGATTACTCTTTAACGAGGACGCGATTTTACCCGATTACTCTTTAACGAGGACGCGATTTTACCCGATTACTCTTTAACGAGGACGCGATTTTACCCGATTACTCTTTAACGAGGGCGCGATTTTACCCGATTACTCTTTAACGAGGAGACTCTCGTCCGATCCGATGAAAAGACGAGGGAAACTGATACGCGCGGTATCGAAACGACGATTACGATCCGCGTTAATTAGTCAACGGTGAAAGCGCCACTCGATGGCCCCGCTAATGAGACGTTCCCGCCGTAAAGGAAATAAATCCCGCGCGGCGGGACGCTCCGGCGTTTCGGTGAGACGCAAAGCGCGTACTTAGGGACGATCCGCGCTCCAGTTCGCCGCGGTTTTATGGATCGCCGAGGTGGATTATACGAGCGCTCAAAGGAAGATACTACTGCCTTTGGGGATGATTTAGTAACCCAACGATGTGAAGGATAATCGTATGAAATATCGTTGTATCGCGGCGCAGCCAACGATCGCGGTGTGTACACACGGTGCGAACGCCTGGCGCGCGGCATCGTTGACCTCGGGGAATGCGAGGGGCCTTTCGGTAAGCTTCGCGCACCGGGAATTTCATACAATATTAACGAATATTTTTTCATTATGAAGGGAATACCGAAAGGCGGGGCTATTAACTCGTTGAATCGCTCGCATTAATCAAGCCCTACGCGGCTCGTCGCGATCCCGCGCGGAGGCGGCGGGACGGTTACGCGTCTTCCTCGATGCTCGATGATTTCGATCGGTTTTGTTTTTAGAGTTCTCCGCGAGGACTGAAATTGCTTCGAATACGCTCGAGTTACGGTAAAGAGAGTTCTGTTAACCGGTGAGTGTATTTTTCTCCGCGAAAGATTCTTGGGTGGTCCCCTCTTCGGAGCGAAGGTGTACCCTTTGGAAAACACCGGTACGATTTTTAAAGGCGATAGGAACATGACGAAGATTTGGTTTTAGAAATATAGAAGCTGTGCGTCTGTGCGATAGATATTGAAAAATTGAAAAAACTCGAGTTGAAAATGTGAAATCTTTCTATCCACGCGATATGAATAGTTTGAAAATATAGTGGGGTTCAATATTCAAACTTCTCTCCTTACAAGAGTGCCCTCTTTGGAAAATTGGTGCAAATAGTTTGTAAATATAGGGGGGTTCAAAATTC
This sequence comes from Ptiloglossa arizonensis, assembly GCF_051014685.1. NCBI lineage: Eukaryota > Metazoa > Arthropoda > Insecta > Hymenoptera > Colletidae > Ptiloglossa > Ptiloglossa arizonensis. The sequence continues at coordinate 19,031,778 of NC_135055.1, forward strand.
AAACTACTCTCGTTCCAAGAGTCCCTCTTCGGAAGGCTGATACAAATAGTTTGTAAATACAGGGAGGTTCAAAATTTAAACTTCTCTCGTTCCAAGAGTCCCTCTTTGGAAGACTGGTACAAATAGTTTGAAAATATAGTGGGGTTCAAAATTCAAACTACTCTCGTTCCAAGGGTGCTCCCTTTAGAAGACTGTTGCGATATGTACCCGATCTGGAGACGATAGAAATTGTTTAAAAATACAAAGTTTCGGAAATTTGTGCTTCTCGTGTTTCATCGTCTCTCGATCGTTTATCGCGTTTAATATTTTGTTATCTGGATATTCGCCCGGACCAGTGGCAAGAACTCGCGCGCAATTATGGCCGCACGTTCGAACGCGAGCCATTGGAAAGAATGGTCAATCGCGCGAGCATCTATCGCGTAGATGGTCGGCGCCGAGGTGTATCGTCATCGCCGGCGAGGCGCATAAAACACGGCATACCAGATGCGGTCCGCCGAGTCATCCGCGATTTACGGCGATAACTTTAGTAGCCGGACAATTTGTACCTGTAATCGGGCGGGTTAGGTTCTATGGGGTTCGATCGCGACGGTCGCGCGAAATCGACAGCGATGCTTCGAGGAATACTGGAAGAAGAGAAAGACAATTTAGAGACGAAACATTTCAGGAGCTTTCTCTTCGTTTACGAACAGTAGCTCGAGACGATAATACGTGGGAGATTCGAAGAGAAACGGAAGATTACTTGAGGGTTAGTTCAGATCTCCCAATAGGTTTCGTTTATACGTCGAAACAAGACGGAACGTTTCAGAAGCATTCTTTTCGCTTCGGAACAGTAGCACGCGTTGACGGTACACCGTAGACCCGAAGGAAAATAAAAGAGTACGTATTGATCCAGATACTTCGCAATAATAATACGTGTTTATTACACGCGCGAAAGTAACTCGTGGAATATTTTTCCCCACCGCGTGCAATCTTTCCATCTCCGTACAGTACATTCCGCGCGACCGAAACTTACACCGAATTTCTCGACGAATGGAAATCCACACGTGAAAAGCAAACTGAAAGTTTTCCGATCGCGAGAAAAAAGAAAAAAGAATCTCGACTGGTGAATTGCACTCGTTGAACGTTCGTTGCAACGGTGCAGCACAAAGGAGTGGACTTTTCTGCACGCGAATACGGAAAGGGGAAACTCATTGGAAATTCGATAGAATCACCCACCCCGTGTATCGAGCGCCTTTGTGCTCGGGTCGTCTGTTGTTTTCTTTTTTTTTTCTCTCTTTTTTTTTCGAAAACACGAGAACTCGATTCTCCGCAATGGGCGCGCAGAGGTATTTCGTTCGTTGCTCGCTGGTATTCAGAGAGAGCCAGCCGTGCACAACTCGCTCGCTCTCGGCCTTTTCGAAGGAAACCCACGGCGGATTGTATTCCGTATACACCCCGATTGAAATCGATATTCTCCGCAAGGTCGGCGCGCAACAAAACCAGCGGAACAATGCATCGCGTGGTATACATTCGCCGTGGCAGCAGGAATAACAGGTAAAACTGCTCGCGATTTAATACAGCTCCCCGTGAACCTGCCGCGAGCGTACGTTCCACCCATCTCCGGTCTCCAGCTTCGTTTCCGTCCCGAGATACGCGGAGAATTAACGGGAAACGCGAGCGAAATCCGCTCGTCGGCTCACGGCTTGCATAATTTTTCGGGACACGGCTCAGAGCCGGGGGAACAACGATTCGAGGAATTCGCGCAGTGTGTCACGAGGATGCGTCCCGTACGTGTTAATTTACATTCAGGTAAGGTGTTAATTTATATTCAACCTCGTTTCGCTCGGGGTGATAGATAGATACGTAATTACGCGTAGTGCGGAGGAACAAGCGGAGAAAGATATTTCGCGGCAAGCGAACCGATCAGAATTACAGATCCGAGTAGATTATTAGAACGGATCGGTGTGGATTATTAGAACGGATCTGTGTAGATTATACGAACCGATCGCCGTAGATTATTAGGATAATGGATCAGCGTAGATCGGTAGAATAGATCGGCGTAGATTATTAGGATAATGGATGAGAGTGGATTATCAGAATGGATCGGCACAGATTACTAGAATAATTTATCAGCGCTTCGCTGCTGCGCGATGACTTTGTCCCGCGTTGGACGTATTCCGATAAACGCTGCGCGATGTTTAACCAATCGTTTGCAACGCGTCGCGCTCGTGCAGGAAGTTACGAACAATTTTCGATAATCGTTTCTCGTACGAGAAATCGGAATCGATGACGCGACGCGACACTTTCCTAGGAAAACGATAGTGTAGCTCCGGGTCGCGATCGACCCAGCGATCGAAGAGCCCGTTTGCGCGAAACGTTGAATTCAACAAAGAACACCTTTCACCTTGCTTTCTCCAACGTGGCGCGTCGCGTTCTCACGCACTCGGGTTCCCCTTTCTCATTAACGGCGCGCAGAGTCGTTAGATAAGTGAAAATAGAAGAAGTGGAGAAAAATGAGAGAGAAGAAAAAGAAACGAGAGAGAGAGAGAGAGGACCAAAGAATAAACGGAACGGTCCTCGGCCAACAAAGGAACGATCCGCGAAGAGACGGGATTATCTGATAACCGGCGTGAGATACGCCGCGCGAGAATGCAATTTAGGAATGCAAATCTAAATTGGAAAATTATGCAGATCGCGTCGCGTCTCGCGGTGCCCTGGCCCGGGACGCGCGGCGTCGCTCCGCGGCATAAACTTGTACAACGAATAAGAATTAATCTGTCGATAGAAAGTGAAACTATCGTCGCGCTCGATCATGAGTTATTGGATTAGCCGGGAAAATTGCGTACAGCGCGCACGTAACAGGATACCCAGCCCACGGTTAACCGTATCGCGCGTCGCGTTTAATAATTCAGCGACACGGCTGAAACACTCTCGATAACATCTCGCGGCGCATGCGCGTGCGCGTACGCGTGCGCGTCAGTACACTCACGTGGTACCGCCAACAACCAACCCTACGTACCGGTGATTCTAACCCCCGTTGCCTCGCGATTTCAGTCTCGATTCTTACTGTCCCCGTGAACCGCAAAATTATCTTCTCGAAGACATTATAATGTCTTCTATATCTTCGATATCTTTGATATCTTAAAGTATACAAATACTAACCTCGAAATTGATGCTAGAAAAGAATCCGAAATATACGAATACTAACCTAGAAATTAACGTTGAAAAGGAATCCAAAGTATACGAATCTTAATATCGAAATTGATATCAAAAAGTAAAGTATACAAGTATCGATCTTAAAATTAATATTAAACATGTACAAACGTGGACAAGGCTCACCTCTGGTTCTCACGTTTGGCTGGATTTCTTTACCGCGAGTTTGGCGGGATATTGCGATCGAAGGGGTACCAACCACGCAGGCTAATGCGAAAGATTAACAAGGACGCGTCGACGACAAGGGCCGGGTTTAGGTGGATCGAAAACCGTCTGTATATTCACCGTTCGAGCCGATCGTTCATTAGCGCGATCGGTCTCGAACAAGAGCGAAACCCGTCGCTCCGCTTTTTCTCTCGTTCCTTTTGAATTTTTCAAATGACTCCACGGAAAGGGAATAGGGAATTCCTCGCTCCGAGTTCGGGGAGAGAGGGATCGACAAATTTCTTTCCTTCTCCGCGCCGGGCGCGTTTCGTTTCGTTTATTTTTTTTTTTTTATTTCTCTCTCTCTCTCTCTCTCTCTCTCTCTGTCTCTCTCTCGTTTTCGTTCTCTCCGCTGTTCCCCCCGTCCGAGTCTTTAACCTTTTTCTCGGTTCCCCCCCGCGCCGTGGCTGGTCGGAGAGACTAGGGGCCCCAGCGAGCCGCGGATACCACGCAATGCCTCTTCAAGGTGGCAACAGTGTTGGCGGGAAAGTTATTCGACCGGCTGCCAGTAAATCATTCTTCGTGGACTCCTGCTTTATTATCTGCTGTCTCTCTCGCTTACGGCCCGGTGAGCCTTCCGTTGCTTCCTTTTTGTCTTTCTTCGCCTTTCTCGATCGGTGCGCCTCGGCTCCTCTCCCTCGTGGACGCCGCCGGTATGTTCGAGCGCTTGTTCGCGGCGTGGAAAACCCATGAATAAGTTACATCGCGATTCTCGTAACTTTCAGCGCTTAATCGCGCGAACCTGTGAGCGTACGAGCGAGCTTACCAACGATAGAGAGAGAGATTCGTCGAGGGTTCCACCGTCACCGTGTTCCATCTTTGTCTTTCGCGCGGTTTTGGAGTCTCTCAGGCGCGGCTGGCTCTGGTAGCCGCGCGAAATCGACGCGAACACCACGCGCGTGGTAACGAAGTAATCGATCATCGATCGCGATCGTTACCCGCGATTCCACGTTCGCGGCGAGAAACGGAGAACGATTTCTCTCGTAGGTGCGCTCGAATCGCGGCCAGATGGCCGTCGTCGATACCTCGAACGCGAGAAGCGACTCTAGACTGTCGTTAAGGGTTCGTCGACTAGCATTCCGAGGATTACTGTACCTCCGCCGGTCAGGCTTGTATACGTCTCACCGCGATCGTGTAGAACAGCGGAATCGATCGATCGCGATCTATCCACGGTGCTCGGGGGGATCGTAAAGGTCGAGTTTCAACGAGTGAAAATTCCTCGGTTTAAGATCGACTCGCGCGCAGAATCGTCGATAAATTTGACGCGCTTTCTTTTCATAGAAGAAACAGTACGTTCGATGAACTTGCAGGAACAATAACTCGCTGTACATTTTCAAAAATATCGATTCGTTCTCGGTAAAACAATTTTGAAAGACACTCCTCTTCTCTGTTCGTTATCCGTTTCCTCTTGAAGAACCTGGAATTTTTTTCCAAGAGAAGTACGAGACGCATTAAATTGGAACTTTCCCCATTTGTCGATACACGTGACAAGAAGCGGTACGAATTTTTCTGTACACTTTCCCCCGGATGACTGATCGTCAACGTTCAGCGAAAAGTTTCCATTGTAACTGAAAATGGAGCTCACGGTGCATTCGTTGGTCCCGTCGTCGGACACTCGTACTCGCAGAAACGGTGCGGAGTACCGATCCGGTGGGGGGCACCGATCGAAAAGGTAGCTCGGCCCCTCCAGGAAGCGTAGCGGCCGTGTCGCGGGGGCCACCGAAAAATATGCCCGCGCGTTTTCGTGAGCGACGCTGCGAAACGCTGCAGCTTGTAATCCATCGAGGATGAGAGGTGGCGATACGTCGTCGCATAAATAACAAGTGCTGGGAGCACGGAGGCGTCCATCACCGCCCCCACGTCCGTCGTTATAACGTCTCCGGGATCCACCTCGCGGGGAGGTGGAGCAAACGGGCCACTCGCAAATTAGTCACCCGGGGTCCGCCATTACGAGCGGGACCACCTTCCTGACGATCTTCGGGTATCCCGTTTCAGGAAGGTTGAACGAAATTAAACAAATCGCTCTCTCTCTCTCTCCCGCGGTCGTGGACTCCGTGGGCCCCCCTAGTAAGGGGGCGCCGGTGGTTTTCGGGCTGGCTCCGCAACCGTGAATCTCCCGTTGTTAATCGATACCCTCGAGTCCGCCGACGTCCCTGTTTATTCAACTCGCCGCGACACCCTGCAATTACTTAACGGGGCGCAATTAATTTTGAAAATCTCGACCGTTTCAGGTGCAGGCGACCGATCCCGATTGCGGCGTGAACGCGATGGTGAATTACACGCTGGCCGCGGGACGCGTGGAGACCGAGCAGCTGATGGTGCGCAGCGACACCGGGGACATTTGCGTCAGGACCCCCTTGGACAGGGAAACCGCACCCTATCTGGAGATACCCGTCATCGCCACCGACAGAGGTACGTCACATCGATAACCGTGGAAACAATGGGAAATCTTTCTTGGAAATTTTTGTAACGGTAGTGTGTAGATTGATTGTTCATATGTAGGGTACTCTTATCGAGAGAATGCATTTAGGATTGTGAATGAAACGAGCGAAAAATTGCAGTGCATGGATTATTCAAATGTAGAGTATACTTCTCGAGAGAATGCATCTACGATTTTGGACACTCTGATACCTTATCTAGTCACTTAACCAATTACTCGCAAAAAAATTCAAAGGAAGCATATCATCAAGAATCAAAGAATCAAAGAATCAAAGATTCCAGGTCGTTAAAAAAGCCTCTAACCTTCCATTACCCCGTGGCAACGACTTTCAATTGAAATTTCGCGTGCCCCGAAACGAACCAATCCTCGCGATCGATCCCATTTCCCAAGGATGGTCCAGCCGGGAATTTTCTTTTTCCTCCGCGTCGACCAGTAATACCTGCGTCGAATTCCATCGTTCTTCGTCGCGTAAATCCCACGTCGCGACGGTTTCTTGTCACGTTACGGTAAGCTTGTGATTTTCCAAGAATCCTCGGGCCCCTGAAATCCCCGTGCCCCTCCCCGCTGTGACAATTTACCACGATCGGTAAAAGGGCGAATTAAAACCACGATTACTCCGCGCGGCGATTCGAGGGAAAATGTCGCTCGTTGGTTCGCTGGTTCGCTCTCTCGCAATTATTTCGCGCGTCCGCTCGGAAAAAGTGATTCCTCCGCCGATCCAGAGGGGACCGTTGAACCCTCCGCGTTTACGCGGTGTATCTCGTAACTTTCGCCCGATACGTCGATCGATTAGCGTTGGCGTACCGTAACGAATCTTCCGTGACCAAAATAGGAGCCCGTAAAGAAGCGACCGCGCGAACAATGCTTTTCCTCGGTCTTATCTCTCCGTGGCGGAGAGGTGAGAGACGCAGAAACGAGAACGAAGAAGAAACTCGCTATGTGGCGTGGCGCGACACATACACGGGTGGAAACCGTGGGGCACCACCGTCGCGAGGAAAAAGAGTGGGGAGCGAAGACAAACAGAGAGAGAGAGAGAGAGAGAGAGAGAGAGAGAGAGAGAGAGAGAGAGAAGGGGGGCCCGCGGGAGCCGCCGAGGGAAGAGCTAGGGGCCTATCGCAGCGCCAGGATCTAGTAGCCCTATAATGGGGTGTATGATTTATGTCCCCGTGTGTACGCGGTGTGTGCCCATTTTCAACAACCTCCGTCCAGACTGTGCCCTTACGGGAACAGGAGAACGAGTGAAGTCCATTGATCCGCCGGAAGCACCGTGGCTGCAACAGGTAGCGGGTTCCTTATCGTCGCGATCGAACCCGGCTTCGAGGTGGCAGCCTGGTATTTTTAGAGGCAAAAGTCCACCGTTGAATTTTCTCGCGGAAATTAACACCTTGCTGCGAGTGACGATCCGAATCGATTCAAAGAAGACCTTTCGACGCAAAATTGGAACATTTAACGTCACGGTGAATCGTTCGAGAGACGATCTGGATCCGTCTCAAGCATTCTGAGCTTTATCAGCGGAATTGGAAAATTGGAACGTTTGACACAATGGTGAATCGTTCGAGGGACCAACTGGGTCGACGTTCTCCACGATTTTTCTCCACTCGCCCCCCCGAGAAATAATTGTTTCCGGGGGAAATGAGAACACCTGATGTCTATTTCTCGCGAAGAAGGTATCGATGATACGTTCTCGACGAACGAGTCCGTACGGATGGGTAATATCGTACCGTACAAATAATTCTTCTCCTCCACGTACAGGATCATTTTTACGATAACATCTGCGAGATATTCCACCGTGTCGAGATAAAACGCTCCGTCTGGATCTCGATGCAACGCGTTGCACACGAGGTGTCTATCGATTCTCGTGTCCCGATGCGAGTGTTCCACGGCGGGGAGAGAAGAGATTCCAGAGGATCGTCGATTTTCGAAATACCAGACCGCTATCGTGGACGAACGCGGAAACGTGGGGTAACCTACCGGGGTATTAATAGGGTAATTAGAGCCCGGTGGAGAAATAGGAGAAAAGGACGAGAACGGTAGAAGCAGCGCGAACGAACGTTCGAGAGTGGTACGAGCAAAGGGGAGCCCTATTGTTGGCCGCATGCCGTTTTGCAAACAGGAGAACTCCGGTCCATAATTGTCGCTCGTTATCGATACGATTGTTCGGTGTGCTACCAGGCTCACCGACACCATCGGCACAATAGTGCCGCTCGGATATGACGGGAGCGCAACGGACCAACCGCGAGCCGCGCGAGCCAGCTCCTCGCGTGATTTATACCACCTGCTGACGACCACGGACGACGACCGAGCAAACTCGAAGAAGGAACGCGCCACCATTCTCCGGCTACGCGATCACTGGACGCGAAATCGACACCGCGGGAACCCTCCACCAACGATCCCTACCAGCCCCCTCTAACCGACCAAACGATCGCGAAAAGTTACGCGTCACCGTCTAACGGTACCTACCGTACCTAGTCGACCGATCCCTTCTTCCTTTTCCGTAGAATCTTCGGGTAGGTGTAGCGGGGAGCGAATTTTCTCCGAAGCTCGCTGCTGTCCGGAGCACTCGAGGAACCTCGATTTTTCAGGAGCTCGACAAGCTCGAGGCTACATACATAGAGGGGTCTCGGTTGTCAAGGCACTATTATAAAGGATTCTCAGTTCTCGAGGTAATTTAGCTGCGAAGGAATCTTAGCTGTCGAAGAACCTCGATTGTCAAAGAATCTGAAATGTGGAAAATCTTTGATTGTAGATAAACCGCTATTGGACCGAAAAGACAATTACCCAAACCTCGACAAACTCTTGGACTACTCCACATAGAGTAAAGAAATCCAGGCCTAGACACCTCGTAGAGTTCTTGAAAAAAGGAATCTTTCTCGAGTCTTCCTCCTCTCGTCCATTGCTCCAACCACGTTAGTTCCTTGCCCCGTCAAGTCCATCCAAGCACCGGTTGCTCCTGGAACCGAATCCAGGAAACTCGAGTCTGTAACCATTGTCCGGATCACCTGGAATCGATCTCTCATTTTCACCGCTAGAAGCCGCAATCAGACCTAGGCGGAGAACGCACGCGTCGATAAGCATCTACTGGAAAGAGCCACGGATGGCCTAAACGCGGCGCTCTATCGCGCTAATGGTGTCGGATAACGGCAGAGCCACGCCGATAATTATTACCTGCTAGTGGCCTCGCTTTGAATCGTGTCGGAGATCCGCGAATGGCTGAACGATACGCGCGCGAGCGTCGAGGATAGACTTCCTCGAGCCGAGTCACTTTGTTCGGACGTAGGAGCGACCGGATGAGCCGATGCTAGACACTGGACGCCGGCCCCTGGGGGATCGTTGGATAACGCGGCGAATAATAAATTTCGAACGATCGCTCGCGCGAGCTGGAATTCGAAAACCGCGCGTCGAATTTCCTACCGCGGTATCTCGAACGCATCGCCGACGGAATGACAGCTACTCGGGGCTTTCGTGTTATTTTAGCGAAACATCTCCCTCCGGGGAAGTCTCGACCTATATTTTTACGAGATCTTCTCCGCGAATTTACCGCGCACAGGTTAGAAAGATACTCGGGGTCTTCTTTCGAAGAGAATTATCGATTGGTAATTGAACTTCTGGTGACGAAAACAAAAGTAACACGTTACTCGAATAAGTGTTCCGAGAACTATTTCCTCCCGATTGGAGAAACATCTCTAGGGTAGTTTCGATAGAGATTTTTAAGGTACATTCTTCGGGGATTTGCGGTGCATGGGTTGGATCAACGCGTAGGTCTTCTTTCCAAGTAATCATCGTTACTCAAGTAACTGTTTGGAGAACAATTCTTCCAATTGGAGAAACATCGCTAGAGTAGATTCTAGGAACAATTTCCATTCGTTTTATTTCCAAGTCCTTCTCTGTCCAAAGTTAAGATAACTACCATTATCAAAAACAAAGATACTCTTAATTCGACCATTCCTTTCAATACCTAGAAATATCAAAATAAATTCTACGAGATCTGATCGAGTAACTCCAAGATTCCGGGGTCTCCACGGTGGTTACCGAAAAGAATTCGTAAAAATCCTTTCCAAGGGCCCAAGTGTCCGCAATTTTGCGTTCTCGTCCCCCGTTGGACGGTCTCCCGGATCCACGTCTTACGAGGAAACGAGCCAACGTCCCGAGATTTCGGTTCCGGGTGTCGCGGCGACGTTGACGAAACAGGGACCAGAGTCACGATGCCTATCTTCCTTCTGGAAATTGCGCATTACGTGGCGTACATGCGAAACGGTTCGCTCATCTTGATGCACGTCCTACGATCAACGTGCAGAAATACAAAGAAAGGCGCGGCCGTAGTTGCGGCAACTTCCTGAAAGCACGGGACGACACTGGCGGTGACTTTATTGACACCGGCGTCATAAATCTTTCGGACTTAACTCCCACCCGACGATCATTGTCCGCGTGCTTTTTCTGCGTTCTCTGTTTCTTTCGCGGACGGTACGCGCGCGCGCTTCGAGCGTGCTCTCTCGGCGCTTGTCAGCGCGGAAGATTTCAAAAAAAAAAAAGAAAAAAAAAAGAACACGCGTGCCGGGACGAGCGGCATACGGGGGTGTTTTTATCGCGCAAGATCGACCGAGATAACGCGAGCTGCCCCCCGATATTCGCCGCGATCCCCCACCCGACCCGCAACCCCGAGCTCGGTTGCGTAACGCGTTCGCGAGCGTAGCTTGAGCACCGCTGGTCGACCACTGGCCGCATAAATCTTCCGCAGGCACCGTATCCTCCGCCGCGCCGAACCTCGAAAAGGACTCGTCCCGACGATCGACCGCGTGAAATTAAAAGGGGGTCGGAGTACGCCGAGTATTCTTTGGTAATAGGAGAACCGTACCGAGCGTGTGTATATATATATTTTTTTTTTCTTCTTTATCTACCGGAGCGATCTCTGTAAGATATGGAGAAAAATATAGACATGTGGAAGGATCAGTTAGAAATGAATAAATTTTTCTAGGGGACGAAGTAGTTCCGTTCTGTAAGTGGTACCGTTCACTGTGTCGAATACATATGGTTCGTTCGTGGGTCTGCAAGCCAAGAGACCTAACCACCACGTGTGTCCTTTCGAACCGAGTAAGAGTTTTTCTTTTTACGTTCGTAGTCGATTCTGTGTCGAACAAAAATTCGTACAAGGAGAAACCATCGAAAGGTGCTCAATTTACTACCGTAAATCACCGAGTACGAGATCGACAATGCGATCTATCGACGATCGATATCGTACCCCGACCAGCGACCGCTAAACCGTTTCCACATCGAAACGTCGAATCTCGTGTAAAAATTTTCCTTTTCCTGTACACGGTCCGAAAGCCATTACGAACGAAATTACAAAATGGTGGACGATCGGTGTACCCTCGTCGTTCGGTGTCGTTGACCCCGTTGCGTCCAGGAAGCGGCATCCGACGACGACGCGGCGATATCCGCGTCTCGGATGCTCGGTTTTATTCGATCGTTAATTTGATCGATCTTCGAGGGCCGGATGCGCGTGGAATGTCGGTGGATCGTTTCGGGGCCCCCGGGAGCGGCGGGAGGAGGGACGAGGCGGGGAGCGGCTCGATAGAGAAATTAGGGGTGCATTTCTTCCGAGGGGAATTCGCGTGGCCGAGTATCGCAGGGGCCCCCGAAGATCGGCATCTCGATACCTCGAAGTCGTACGGAAGATGCCACGACGCGGACGGCCGAAGGGTTCGTCGTTCTTTTCGGTCCCCTCGATGGAGGGAAAGGGAACGAGGGCCGAACGGAACGAAGACGGCGGAAGGAGGATGAGGCGGAGAAAGGAGAGGGGCGGGCGTAGCACCGAGCGAGCGAGAGAGAAAAGGAGAAAGAGAAAAAGAGAGAGAGAGAGAGAGAGAGGGGAGGTAGGGCCCCTTGACGCATGACTCCAATGACACTCGTGCCTATAAATCTCGTCGCGCTCCGAGCTCCGCGCGGCCGAGTCCATATATTACTATGAGTTACGGGTGTAAACCGTTTAAACATCGGATTACCCGTTTTACATACTGTCTTTAATATTAACACTTGCGCCCGGGATTCGCCTAAATCAGCCCGGGCAACCAGGAGCCCCGCGTTATCGCGTCCGCGGCCCGCCTCGCCTCGCCTCGCCCCGCCTCGCCTCGCCTCGCGGCCGCGTCAGCGTCGATTAATTAATCCTCCGGCCACCGTCCGGGTTCGACGAAAGGAAGAGGAATCGCGGTGCGCGAGCGAGCGCGAGCGAACGCGCGCCCGCGCGATTAGGCCCCGACGAATAACGTGATTTACGGATACCGATCGAGGGGAGCGTTATTACTTCCCGTCGGACCGTATATCACTCGTACACCGGGATCGGGGCGATACTTTAACGCGCGAACGAATTATCAGCCCGAGCGACTTTCTCCCATTCTTTTCGATACGGTGTCGACGAACAACGGAACGATTCCGCGGTACGGATCGCTGCCAGGAATTTCGTGTACGCGTTCGAACCAACGCAACGATCGTCCAGAGTACCGGATGTCCATTGCGAACGGTCGATGTCAGTTTTAAGGACTGTCTTTACGTTCGTTACTGTTCGGTTAGTTTCGTTTTGGCTTTTTCTCGTCGGTTCCAAACCGAGAGTCACGAAGAGCACACTGTCGTGGCACCAAGTTACAAGTTAGCGTATGTGCAATCACTGCACTACTGGATACGCGAGACCACTGCACGTTATAGTAAACTGTGTATTGTAATCTGAATTTTACGACAGTATGTATCGGGTAGAACGTGTGAGGGTTTGACGAGGATGGCGTTCTCTTTAAAGCTGAGACTCGTGATAAATTTTAGACACCTAATAACCCTGGTCTTGGAAATAGTTTTACCGTAAAAGATCCAGTGTGCGTGATATGTTAAATTACGACTGTGAAGAACAGTCTCGGAATGTAATAATGTATATTTAATATACAACGGAAGCTGTGCAATGAATAACAGTTGAATTCTTTCATTCGGGGGGCTACCTGGACCCAATTGCGTACGACGCGTGCGCGTCTAGGTTAGATTCTCGGCCGGCTCGATGCGTACCGCGCGGCGGTCGGCGATGGAATGATTGCGCGCACCTATGTCGCGCAGCCTAGTGCCGTAGCGTGCGCGCACGAGACGCGGAGCGAGAAGAGGGGATAGAGAGGAGCGCATTCCTCTGATTTTCTCCGATCGACGAATTTCCGGAAACGCGTGTCGATCGATTCGGCCGTGTAATTGCGATCGAAAAATACGAGTGGAAAATAAGAGCGGCGTCGTGCGCGTCGAGACGGTTGCGAGAACCCTTCGGGCTTTGGGAGAACTCACGCTTGAAATATTACCGCGAGCGCATTACCCTGCACCGGGGGTGTAAGAAACTCGCCCGTCGACACACGCGCGCGTGCACACGCTCGTCGAAGTAACGCGCGAGGGAAGAGGGCCGTGAAAGCAGAAAGTGAAAGAGAAAAACGGAAGGAATGAACTTTGGTGTCCGTCGGAAGAGCGAGGGGGGCAGCAGGAAAGAGGTAAGAGTCTGATTGGCTCCGAAAAAAGGCAACGGCACGGGGCGGTGGTGATTTATGTCGACCGGCTCCGAGAGTCCCCGTAGATTCGTTCTCTACGCCGGCTAATACCCCGACATTATTTGGCTCGATAAGAGGATTTCGCGCGGGAATGAAATAAACATAATCGCTCGGGTTCGCACTTCTGGTCCCCGCGCGAAACGCGCCTCGAGTTCTACATACAGTGCTTCCCAACCTCCGATCCCCCTGTAATTCCATGTTTTTGTCATCGGTGGAGCTCGTAGTCGCGTTAAAAGGCGAATGAAAAAACGCTGCAACTTTCGAAAGGAAAGAATCTCGAGCGAAAAGAATTTTCAACCAGTAACGAGACGCGATACCGCGTCGTAATTGAAAAATGAATGGCTAGAGGGTGAGAGTGTATCCACTATACATTATGTAGGTATACTAATGATAGATTAGAGAAAGTATGTGGTAAAAAAGTGTAGAAACAAGTAGAAAGTAGAAGACAGATGCTCGAGAAGACTAGGATGAGTTATCGCGTGAACAGTAAAGGTGTGATTTTGTACGAGATGGAGTTGTACGTGTGTACATCGCGCGTGGAAATGGCAAAACTTGTTAACGAACCGCCATTTTCGAGAGTTAAAAAAAATTCCTTAAAAATCTAATGGTTCGATTGCTTTGTCGCAGGTGGACTGAGCACCGTAGCCATCGTAAGGGTCCAGGTGACGGACGTAAACGACAACCGTCCGGTCTTCGAGCCACGAAAGTACAACGTCACCCTGAAGAGCGACAGCCCGATACAGGGCCCGATCTTGAGGCTGGTGGCCACGGATTTGGACGCTGGACTGTTCGGCCAGGTCGCCTATCGTATCACAAACGGCAACGAGGCCGGAGTTTTTCACATCGATCGCAACACCGGCGAGCTTCAAGTCGCCAGACCGAGCTTGTTGTCCCGATCGCCCCTGCATCAGCTGAACGTGACAGCGACCGACGCGGCGGGTCTGAAGAGCATCGTGGACGCTGAAGTTCGAATCACCACGTCCTCGCCCGGACACAGGATCGCCAGTTGCGAAAAACCACGGTACACCGTCACGGTGAAGGAGACGGTCCCTCAGAACAGCATCGTCGGCGGTGTGAAGGACGCTGGGTCCTCGTCAGGTACGTTAACTTTCATAGATCTCTACATTTTCGTCAATTAGTCGTACCGTTAGCTCATCGACTGTCCCCTATCGACCTATCGTAGATCCACGACTCGGCACTCGCGACGAATCTCTTGTCAAACTTCTGGCAAACTGCCCAAATTTTCAGCACTTGGAACGACTACTCGAGAGACTCAGTCTGAACAAAGAGATCATAATTACCTCTTGCTTGAAGGTGGACAATAAGATAACGACCGATGTGAGAATCCCTTCTCCGTTTAGGATACTCTCGAGAAGATCCAGGAGGAGGTTCAATTATTATTTATCTCGACTCACTGTACCTCTTCTATAATAGACAACACCAACCGTTATAAACACTCGTCTCTCTAGGCTAATTAAGAAGATTCACCTCAATCAACCCTTCGACTCGAAGCAAAACACCCTCCCTCGGTTAAGGGTAGTCTCTCAGCGTCCTCTGTGTCGAACGATCATCCCCTGGAACCCCGTTTCTCTCCGATTTCCGTACACCCGGTTGCGTGAATCGTCCCGTGGCTCGGGTAGGATCGTCTCGCCGGTAGCACGGAGTAAATTCATCGGAAACGTATTCCACGCGCGGCGTTACCGCGTTAGCATAGTCGCGTCACGAGAAAACGGCGGCGGTGGCGGTGGCGGTGGCGGTGGTGGCGGCGACGTAGCGAACGCCCACGTGTTGGTGTACGTGCAAGTACGTCGCGAGAAGAGAGGGCCCGGGGTCCGAGCCGCGCGATCGTATACGAGAGGAGACAGAGGCCCCCGGGGGCCCCCGGGTATCCTGTATCCCTCTTTCTTCTGTCGACGGGGGAACCGACGGCATGTAAATCATACGAGGGAGTCTATTGTGCGCGATGGCCGCGAGGAACGCCGCGGTATCCGTTTCGACGGCCGGACGTTTCGCCGAAGCGAACTTTCTTCGAGCGAAGTCGCGAATTATCGTCGGATGCGATCGACGGGAGATTACACGACGCGATGGAGTTACCCAAGAGGGCTGTGAACCCTTAACGGTGGTTTCGACGGGTTCTTGGATGGGAGGGGTTGGAAAACTCGTCGATCGACTTTCGGAACAGGTGATCGTGGAAATTCAAAGGCCAGGGTGGGAGGAAAGTGTAGGAGAACTCGCGGAGAACTCGAAGGAGGGTAAAGTCGGTAAGGACGGGTGGGTGGGTTCGCAGCGTGGACGCGATTCCACCGAGGGGTTGGGGGCGAGCCGGTACGGTGGAGCGGGGGGCCGAGGAGTGGCGGGAGAGGTACGTATCCGTGTTTCCACACTGGTGGTACATCCGATGCAAGATACGGCGCGTCACGACCTGCGCTCGCCGCGCCATATACCCGATGCACCGTGTAAAGTGTCTCGTGGCGTATCGACCGGCACGGTTCCCTACGTTATAGGCTCGAGAATGGTGGATAGTTTACACTGGTGGTGCCTTACCGGTGGTCGTATTGTTCGGCCGCCATGGCCCGCATATGCAGCCTGTTGCATATCAATGCGCGAACCCCCTCGAGTGTGTTTCTTCCCTCCTTCGTTCGCGGTGCTTCTCTCTTTCGCTCCCATTCTTTCTCCCCTCCGTCGCCCTCGCTTACACGGGGGACGGACGGATCTCTTCTTTCGCGGAGTTGCCTTCGCTTCTCGATCGTACTTGCGTTCCCTCTGTCTCTCTCTTGCTCTCTTATACTCTCTCTGTCTCTCACTTCTTGCACTCTCTCGCTCTGTTTCTCTATCTGGTTCTCTTACGCTCCTGCTCTCTGCCTCTCTTGCTCTATCTTGCGCTCTCCTTTCCTCTCTTGCATTCTTCTTCGCTCTTTTTCTCTATCTGGTTCTCTCGCTCTCTCTCTTGCTCTCTCTTACTTTCTTTCGCGCTCTCTCACGTTCCTTTACCCTCTCTCTCGCTTTCTTCCTCCCTGCGCCGCTCTCTTTCGCTCTCTCTGGCTCCCGCGACCCCACGAGAGGACGTCTTCCCCCCTCTCCCCTTCGAGAGAAAACGTAGGCCGCTGGAGCGCTATCTCGGGGTTAAAAAGTATCCTGACCCCCCTCGCCGTCCGACACACGGCCCCGATTCGCGGCACACTCGAGGCGAGGTCGTTGTCGCGAAACGTCTCCCTCGTTCGAAGGCGTCCTTCGCCCGATCCCGCATCGGCGGGGCTCCCCTCTTCGAATTCCACGCGTTCGCGATCGCAGATAAATCGTAATTACCGCGGCCGGCGACGCGGGTGAACCCGGGAATCGCGCCAGGTGACTTTAACGCCCGGGACCCACGGTCTTCCGCGACCTTTCGACCACGCGCTTCCGAAAGGAAACCTGGGAGTCGATTTGCGACCACGGCGCCCCCGCTCATGGGGGCTCGCGCTACTCCGAACACGCTCGGAACACCGCTTCCGAATACTATCCCCTATAACCGAGCGAGGAAATGGGAACACGGTGGGGTAATGTTTCCGAATCTTCTCGCCTGTAAATGAGCGAGGAAACAGGAAGACGACGAGAAGAATAGTTTCGAATCTCCTCCCTCGTGAAAGAGCGAAATTTTCATTGGAAATGGGAAAAACGATGGGAAGAATATTTTCGAAACCCTCATCGACGATAAGAGAGCGAGGAAAGAGGAAAGTAACGAGAAGAATATTTTCGAATCTTCTCCCCTATAAGAGAGCGAGGAAATAGGAAAATTGTGAGAAGAATATTTTCGAATCTTCTCTCCTGTAAGAGAGCGAGGAAATAGGAAAACTATGAGAAGAACATTTTCGAATCTTCTCCCCTATAAGAGAGCGAGGAAATAGGAAAACTATGAGAAGAATATTTTCGAATATTCTCTCCTATAAGAGTGCGAGAAAATAGGAAAGTGATGAGAAGATAATTTTCGAATCTTCTCCCCTATAAGAGAGCGAGGAAAGATGAAAGTGACGAGAAGAATATTTTCTAATCTTCTCCTCTGTAAGAGAGCGAGGAAACAGGAAAGCAACGAGTAGAATATTTTCGAATCTTCTCCCCTGTAAGAGAGCGAAATTTTCGTAGGAAATAGATCGAGTTTTCTTCTCGGATAACATCCGAGAACCTTCTCGCGAAATCGTGGACACTGGAACGAGGTTCCCAAAGGGTTAATCGGGGGTTTAAGGGGCGGCGAAAGTCGGTGTTCCCGGTTGGATCCGATCGATCGCGCGATTTCGTAGCTCGACTCGGTCCCGATCGGCCACGCGTCCCGCGCGGAACCTGTTCGCGCGGAGAGATCGGGGCCTGGCACTCGGGCCCACAATATTTGACACACGGCAGCCAATCAGATTATCAGATTAAAGTCGGACGAGAGCCAGAGAGGCGGCTCTCGATCGTCGGCACAGGTGCGATTCGTTTTGCGTGCGCGCGAGGAGGGCGCCCCCTCGGAATATATATCGGAGGGTTTTCGTGACACCTGTTTCGATACGGAGGACGCGCTTCCGCGGCCCCGCGATTCGTTCCGCGCGCGGAACCCTCTCCGCGTCGCGGTGACCGTGCCGCGATCGAAAATTTCTCGCGTTTCGCATCATCGTCGTCGTCCTCGTCCTCGTCCTCGTCCTCGTCGTCGTCGTCGTCGTCGTCGTCGTCGCGGGGGAACCCGCGATTTGCATAATTATCGAGTCCCCGGCGATGGCTTCGCTGTTCGCGGCGTTAACTCCGTATTCATTAATTTCGTATTTATCGCGGCACATCGAGTCGAGCGTTATCAGATCGCCCGAGCCGGGGTAACAGCGCCGGAAGACGTTACCGCCGCTTTACGAGCACCTGTTTCGATAAAGCTGGAAGAGAACCGTTCCTCCGGCTCGGAAATAACGAAAAACAGGTCGTTACACGGGGCGCGCGATCGTCGAAAAAGCTTTAGAGGAGGCTGGAGTACGCGTGTGGGGGTATGGGAGCGTTAAAAGCAACGTAGACCGAGTCTCCTTATTCGGTGGTCACGAGGGGAGCAGCGGAGTAGAGGAACTCGCGGACCTGGACGAACGACCGTCGCGATCCTTCCATAAAACCTGGCGACAAAGTGAGGAACGCGCTTCATTTTACGGCCGAGTTTATGGTACCCGGCTACGGAGGAAATCATCGTGCGCCTCGCGATCGCGTCGACTAGACGACCGGGTCTTATCTTATCCGCGGAACGAGCGGCCGCTCCCAAGTTTCCTCGGTCACGAGCTTTCGAGCTCGGAAAGGTTGTACCGGTGATCCTCTCGACGCCGAGGCGATATCGGGAATACTTTCAGCCGCGAACGGGGAGGATTGTTGGAATATTGTGCAAGCGGGAATGAACTTGAAATAATTAGAAATTTGAATATCGAGAAGTATCCCGTGGAACTCCGACGAGGGAGCTAAATGTCTGCAACGGTACTCCTTCCGATTGGGAATAGCTTTTACGAGAGTAGGAATTGTCCGAGTATTATTCAAACGAAGGAACGTTATTAAAGTATCTCGTGGAGTAGAGAAATGGTCGGAATAATCGAGAATATTTCGAAAAACCTGAGTACGAGAGCTGAGTGTATGATACACCTACGAAACTAAATGTTCTGTATTAAATATTACTCAACCCATAAACGACTAGGTTACAGTCCACCCTGTAACTTACTCTAAAAGAAAGATTCGAAGATTTTGAACGTCTCCGTTTAACCAAAAGAAACAAATCCATCAAATGTCGTCCCAAATAACAATCAACTCCCAATACCGGCGTTTCGAACTATCACGGGTGATACCATGGCCCGGGTCCAAAGTGACCCAGGTCGGTAAGTCGACGTCAAGGCTCTATTATTACTCCGTTCCGTCGTTTCGTTCTACCTGCCTCGATTTCGTACGAAAAGTCGACGCGAGAGTCCGGGTCGGTGAAGACCCAGGACATGACGAAACGACGATCGAACACTTCCCGATCCGTATCAACCGGGAAGTTGCGTATCTCGCGTTCCGTGAGAGGGCCGCGCGCGGAACGCCAGCGATCTGTCCGCGACTGGAGATTTCGCGAGACGAGTTATTCGCAGAGAGCCGGTAATCCACTGTTACCGGCTGGCTACGGTTGAAGTTCGCTCGGGGCGATCCTCTCGAACCCGGAATTCCACGCCGTGAGTGAATTACGTAATCCCGGCGCGATAAGATATCAACGTTAACCGGTGAACCTTAATTTAATCCGTCGATCGAAAGCGGCTGGTAACGAGATCGAGTTACGCGCCGGATTCCCAAGCGAACGTAATCTCCCGATACCGCTCGATCGAGGAGTTTCGTGGTTTTCGTACCCTGGGATTCCTCTCGAGGGGAATGCGCCTCGCTCGTCCTACGAAAGAGACGACGAGAGAGGGTTGGGACCGCGCGAGACAAGAGAGTCGAACGAGAAAAAGACGGAGGAAGAAAAGGAAGAGGAGAACGAGGAGGACGAGGAAGAGGAGGAGGAGGAGGATGGGGACGAGGTGGAGGAAGAAGGAGGAAGAGGAGGTGGGCCGTCGTCGTCGTCGTCGTCGAGGTCGCATAAATCGTCGCGAGTCGGATTCCGGGCAGCCGAACGCAAGCCGCCATTGTCCACGACTTTTTGCCCCTCCCTCTCTCGCTCGCTCCAGCGTCGAGAGCCGCTGCTGCGGAGCTGCACTCTTTGCATACGCTTTAAATATCACCGCTCTGGCTCGCTTTGAGGGCTCCCAGCACACCACGTCTTTCCCTCTTCTGCGCTCCTTTTCGATGGTACCGGCCAGAACAGCGGGGCGGAGCAGACGGTGGACGTCCAAGGGAAGCCGAAACCGAGGAGAGGACTCGGTCTCCGCTCCCTTTGTGCCGATCGGAGCGGCGCGATCGAGTTCGACGCTGGTGCCTCGAGCTTGCGAGAATCGACGACTCCCCTCTCTCCACCTGCCCACCGAAAATAACGTTTCTTCGTTTTTTTTCCGCTCGTACGAAACCATCGACGAAAATGTTTCTCGATTCGAGCGATGATACGCTCGAGGAGCGTTGCTGCCGATTTTTTGGGGGAGAAACGCGAAAAATCGGTGGAAGATAACCTTCGTGGTTGGGTTACGAGTACAGGTTTTATCCTCTAATGGATCTCTGGCTCGACATCTTTACGCAGTAAAGATAAAAACTTCATCGGATGAGTCAACGTCTCGACAGTGGTCTACGATTAACACGGGTACATTTATCGCCATAAATTGTTCGAGAGTCCTACGATTAACCAGAAGGAGACATTGGAAAAATGTCCAAAATGTTCGTTTCGTTCCATCGAGCTAACATGAAAGCAAAATGAAAGACATTCTCGCGAGAGAGCGTCGATTTTAATCGGTTCGATAGCTTCTCGGTTTCCACGGGCACGAAACGGAAAATCGTCGTTGCAACTCGTTGCAAGTGACCGTCCGTGACGGTCGTTCGCGCGTCACACGCATACGAAGCGTGGCGGGGAACGTGTTAACAGAGTTATTACGCCGATAAGCGACCTACCTGTCCGTCAACCTTCCTCGACCTCTCTAAGTGGTCCGCGCGACCATTTCTCCCAACGACATCGGAGTTTGATCGAGCGTTAAATTACCAGCGTGTTCCGAGATAATTCGTAGATCGAATAAAAACGTGCGTCGCTCAGCCCGAGTCCCCCACGGGAAAGCGGTTTCGAGATTTCGAGAACCGAAGTAATCTTATCCCGAGCGACACATCGTTAGTCTTTAACGAATTTAACGACGATCCCATATAAAGATCAACGAGCAGTGGCGTCGTTCGAGGATGTCTATAAAGATACACGAGAGATATCGTTCGAGAAACGATCCGGCTGTTACGACCTCGGATAAAATTTGGTCCCCCGACTCCCTCCGCTCCTTTGTGGAAGGATATCAACCGCGTTTCGATCGTTTCCCCCCTCTTGGACGGTCGACGATCAGGCCCCGAATTAAAAGAGCAGAAAATGAGCCGCGATAAAACGCCGCGAGAGCTCGCGGATAAAGCGAGTCGAGGAATTTCTCGTCGAAGGATGACGCAAAAAGCCAGGAGTTTCTTTCCTACTCGAAGACGAAGTATTCCGCGTCGTGACGCGGTCCATTCGTTGGCTCTCGCTCCTACCACGGCGTCCAGCTCGGTCGTACGGTCCTTTTGTTCCTTTTCCTCGCCGATCCACGGATCTTCCCTTCCCCTCCGATCCGCTCCGGAGAGCGTGCGCGCATCGTGCTTTCGCCGGACTTGCAAATTTCGCGCGGGGCACCGTCTCTTCGGGGTCCCGACGCTACGCTGCCTTTGCATCCCGAGGAGGAGAGCGCAAACCGACCCAACCTAAACCGTGGCTGCGAGATCCGCGCTGGAAGATAGCGAGGAGTCTCTCTGCCACGGGAGGACGAATGCTCGCGGTCTGATTTGCGTAATTCTGTTCCTGGAATTTCGTCTCTCCCCCTCCCCACTCCTTTCCTCTCCTGTCACGGGGCCCCTTCTTGCTCTCTTATTCGGAAAGAATACGCCTAGCGGCGATAGATAACGGACTTGGGCGAAACGTTGCGAACTTCAACGTGAACCGTTACAACGGACGAAGTTCCAAGGAAGTTTATTCGAGCGATTGTTCTACCGATCGTGGTCAATCTTGGGATTTTGAGATCGATTGGATCGTCGAGGATGGGTCTTTGGATAAAAGATACACTTCGAGGAAGATCTTTGGGTGAAAAATGTCTCTCGTGGATGGTTTTTGGATGAAAAATACCCTTGAAAGAAGGTCTTTGGACAGAGTGCCCCGAAGAAAGGTCTCTGGATGAGAATTTTCCTCGAGAATGGGTCTTTGGGTAAGAACAGCCTCGAGGAAGTACTCTGCATCAAGAATGTCCCTCGGGGAAGAGATTAAACGGTTCGTTAATTTCGAAGCGAAGAAATGAAACTCTCGAAGGGTCAATCGACACGACAGGTACCAACCAACGCGAATACACAGACTTGGATACATTAACTTTTAAACGAGATCCGAGAGAAGATCGTACACCACGAATATTCGAGCATCCTACGCCAACTTGCACTTGCGACATTAACCGTGCCGCGAGACCTGCGGCGACCGGATCATCCAACGCATCCGTTCGCGATGTCGCTGCGTCAGAATGCATACGCTCCTGTACTCGCAACTCTCCGAAGACCGAACCTGCAGATTTACCCACGCGCAAAAACACAAGATCCGATCGTTCGAGAGTTCTCAAACTCTCTGCAACGTACCAGTTCCATTATCCCCTGCATAATACACGTAAAGCACGCGTAAAATCTTTTATCACGCGCAATGAAGTAACCACAGAGATCAAATATTATTTAATATATATATCATAGTTATCACATTTGAAACGTATCCACATTCTCAGAGGACTCGATTATGGAACTCTTTCGATCGGTCGTGAGAATCGAAACGGAACTTGGAATAAGAATTCGTGCATTCTCGATCGCGAGATAAATTTACGATTTTCTTCGTTCAACTAAGTTCTAAAATGTAGCGTAAAAGTTGAAAGATTCGAATATTTCCAAAATTTCTCACCGTGAAAACGACGCGAAATTATTAAAAAATAAAATTCAACCGTTCGTTTCGATCCCCGGGCATAGATAATTGTACGAGCAGCTTCGAGAGCAGAGTCGCGCGTTACCGTGTCAACGAACAAGGGAAAAGAATCCACCAGAAGAGGTGGAAGGTCGGAGAACGCGTGCGATAATTCCGGAGCGATTCTCCGCTCCTCCGCTCCTCCGCTCCTCCGCTCCTCCGCTCCTCCGCTCCTCCGCTCCTCCGCTCCTCCGCCCACGTTTGTATCAATTTCGACGCCGACCGTTTATCGCCGGATGTAAATCGCTCTCGAACGCGAGGACCACGGGTGCCACCGTTGCGAGGAGACGTGCCCGTAGCAACGGTCCCTCGCGTTGATTCGTTCCGAGGAATCATGAGAAAGTTCAAGCCGAGTCCGGTCGCGCGTGAAATATTGCAACCACTTGACTCGGCCCGGCATAGAAATTTCCACAGTTCGTAAAGCAGCTCCGCGAAGACGGTTTAATAACTCACAGGTGTGGCGAGCTCATTGTTCATCGCCGTTTAAGGCCCGACAGCCTCCGCCTCCCGGTAAACACGAACTTGGCGCTCGTAAAACGTTGCGTTTTTTCCATCGAACATCGAAGACTCGCGAGAAATTCGCGCCGACTAGCGCGGTGAACAAATAACACCGCCGGTGGAGGTTACATTTTTCTAATCACGGTGCGAAGATAGTCGAGGAATTTATGATCGAATGTCTCGTTGGTGGATCTCCAATGGTGGATCGGGTGACCCCATTGCGAGAAATAGTACTTGGATGAACATTTCACAAGCATTCGCAGGACTCTTTCGTGCGTAGCTTTGCACAGATTCTTAGTTTTGAGTCGCTTCGTCGCGGAGATAAAATTTCTATCGAGTCTGACCCCCACTCTGCCTCTAGGGCCCAACCGAAATGAATTTTGCGTCAGAGTATCGAAATACGTGCAAAAAAGGTTATAGTTGTCGTACCAAGTCCCCTCGATGGAAATCCCCACCATTTCTGGACCGAGTAAAATATAGGGCCTTATGCACAAATATCTACACGACTATGTTACACGCTATCCAGTTTCACAGGAGCACTTAATTTTAGTTTGCATTACCGCGCCGATGAAACTCTTCGTAGATCGGTCCCCATTGGGCCCCGATCGAAATAAAATTTTCGGATTTAGACGAGACCCGATCGCCGAGAAGATCATAGTTGTCGAATCAGGAGCCCTCGTTGAGAATCTCCGCTACTTCAGGCCCCAGTCCCCGAGAAGTCCTCGGGGCCCGTTGCATTCGCAGGACTATAATTTCCCACAGTCCCCGGGAGTTTCCCAACGTCGCAATTTCAATTCGCTCGGAAACTTCTCCTTCGTCTGCTCCCCTCCCCCCTTATCACTCGTGCCAATTGAAACAAATTTTGCGCCACGGTATCGGCCGACCCGCGGTGGTGTACGAGGGGCCTTCTTAGGGCCCGCGATCTATCGCGCGGGATGCGCGATATAAATCGTTTCGAATGCGCGCGGCGGCGAGCACCGTGAGCAGGAAAAGCACGTCTTCTGCGTTCGGGAGGGAGTCGTCCTCGCGTGCTCGCGCGCGCGCGCGAGCGAGCGGGCCCACACTTACGTTCGCGTTCGTTCGCTCGCTCGCTCGCTCGCGGTTATGGCCGCTCGGACACGGCAATCGCTTTCAATCCCCGCGAACACGGGGCCCCGGTGGTCGGTGAAAAAAAAAGAGTCGGCGGGCGTTGCAGAAATCGCAGGGGCCCCGTGTGGTTTCCGCGGCGGCGGCGGCGAGCGGCGGCGAGCGGCGCGGACAGGGCCCCCGCGTGTAAAACGTTTCTTCGAGCGTGGTAGCAGCGGCCCGGTCCCGAGTGTGCGTGCGAACATATAGATGCGCAGATAGGGCTGCGCTACGAGGCGCGATGAGAAGTAAGGGGTCCGCGATAGAGGCCCTACCCCCACCTTCGGCATCCCCACCCTTTCTCCGGCGCGCCAGGGCCTATGATGCGCGCCTTCCTCGACTCTTATCTCGCGCCTCGTTATCGCCGTTTACCATCTCACGGTCTGGAGAGCGGAGGGTCCTCCGTAAGGCCCCTCTGGGCCCCTACCCCCTCCCACACTCCTTCCCTGGAGTCTTTTTCTCGCTCTTTCTCCGATCCTTCGGCGATTCGATCCCTTTTCCCTCGCCAAACCCCTCCACCATCGGCCG
Source organism: Ptiloglossa arizonensis (assembly GCF_051014685.1). Taxonomy (NCBI): domain Eukaryota; kingdom Metazoa; phylum Arthropoda; class Insecta; order Hymenoptera; family Colletidae; genus Ptiloglossa; species Ptiloglossa arizonensis. The sequence continues at coordinate 19,056,952 of NC_135055.1, forward strand.
TGGAATTTCGAGGAAGAATTACTGCGAGGTAATCCTAGATGAGATTGTTGCGAGCGGTTGTCCGATGGAAAGACGGCCGACCATAGGTGAGAAACGACGCGATCTCGCGCTATGTGTGGCGAAACTCTACACGACCGGTCGATCGTGCGGTCAACGGATCGCGAAATTCTCAAAGTCTGCGCACGGTGGCCAAATATTGGGATTCGCGGAACGGGCTCGCGCGATCTGCCCGGACCGCTCGAGCGATTAACTTCGGGCTCGAGTTCCAGAGCTGAGCCATATGGTCGATTCCCTGTACCGCCACCTATTCTTTCGGATTACGTTCTCGTGACGCGGACGCTCGCGCCCGAAGCGGATGAAATTTTGTTCGTCAGGCTACCTCGTTCTCGAGGACATTGGTCCTGATATGTTCCTTCTTTAATGCGTTGCAATACTGCAAACGCTGCGATTCGAGTGTAGGTGATTGCATATATTTAGCGATGCGCAATAACGCTAGTATCTCGTAGAAATAAACTGAATACTTATCGTTATTAGTTCCAATTGGATCGGATACAGAAGAATCTTGCTATTCGATCGCCAAGCACTTGCGAATAGTTTGCTCTTATGAAGTTACACGGAGACAAATTTATTCGTAAACCGAGGTTAGTTCAAACTTTCGAAAAAGTAAAATTGACCGTGTTGGACCGTTTCGAGGACCACGTTCTTTCCTTTGTGCTTCAAGCTCCATAAATCATAACATTCATTTTGCTATCGTGCGTCGGTTCTTCCCTATTCGATAGAAACACTTTTAATATTACTTCTTCGCTACGAGAGTCTGGAACGGAAGAATGTTTTCTGCGGTGTGAACGAACCATTGGCTCCGATGATGTAGATGTCGGTACGTATACAGGGTGAATCATTTCGATCTGCGAGTGCAGTTACTCTCCGCAGCGTTGCTCGGAAAATGTTCCAAGCAGAACTCTGCTCCAGTGTCTTCTCGTACAGAAAATTAACGATCTTTAATAAATATCCCACCATACGTAAACCAGCCATCGAAAATCCAAAATTCTTTCAAGAGACTCTCGAAATGGAAGCTCTGTTCGAAGTAGAAAACATGTTTCTCGAACGACGAGCACCGAACGAGATAATTGCACTGACGGAGGCAAACGAATCACCCTGTATAAGTAAAAGGCGGCCGTTCGCGGAAAAATACCGTCGGATTTTTCGTTCCACGGAGTATCCAGCGCTCGCGGAGCGGTAGATCGAGATCTGTTGGGCCCTCGGCCGCGTATCTCGGAGCGTGTTTCGAGGCAGTAGCGGCAACAGTCGCGGGCGCTAGACAACGGTAGCTAATGTCGAGCGTCATTTTATTTTCGCTCGGTTGCAAGCTGCGCGCAACCTTATTGTCGCCGTCCATTGTCTTGTCGTTCTTGCCGCCCTCCGGCTTCTAAACCTTCTTCTTCTTATCCCGGTGTGTCTCCGTGTGTGCGTGTATAAGGCCCCCCGGGTACCCCCTGCTCGCCCCGTACAACCGTCGGCCATGCCAGACCATTTAGCCGCATCCGTGCATGCGGGACGTTTTACGCATGTACGTGGCTCTATTCGTTTGTTTACCGGTCTCGATGCTTGCATTTCTTGCGCTATTGTGCGCCGTTCGCTACACGTTCGTTCCGCTGGTACTTGCCGCTTGCGGTGGCCAACGTGGAGAGATCTTCTCCCGGGTCGAACGGTTTGTGAGAACGGCGCTCGTTCGGTTCCCGGTGCAATTTGTACGTTCGTATTTCAAGAGGATCGCGCGGGGCCAGTTTGCGCCCAGATACGCAGACCGCGAATCGTTTTTCCCCTCTGCATAATCTTGAAATTCGAAGGCCGCTCGCGGATACCTTACGCGGGGGCATAAATATTCCATCGTCCAGGCGCCCGTGCCCGTATAGCTGAAACGCGATGTACGTGCCGGGACGCGTCGATTCGAGTCGTAAGACGAATACCTTCAAAAAGAGGGAGAGGAGGGAGGGGAGCAAGCCACTTCTGACGCGTTAAAGAGTGGCTCGTCGGTGACGTTCGTTTCGAAGGGGGCAACGCATCCAAGTACCCTCCTTTCTTCTACGTACTCGTATTCGAGTCGTAAGACGAACACGTGGAAAGAGGTGGGGACACTTCGATTCATTTCGTGTCTCCCCCCCTCGGGACCCCCTTTTGGAACGAGCTACTCTTCGACGCATCGAACTGCCCCTTCATCTACTGCGTGTTTGTCTTACGATAGAAGGAACACGAATACGTAGAAGAAAGGGGCGATTTTTCGTTTATTTTGTGCCCCCTTCGTGCCCCTCTTTGAAACGAGCATCACCGAGAGCTACTCTTTAACGCATCGAAGTGCCCCTCTCTCTCTCTTTGCACGTTTGAATCGTAAGACGAATTCGTAGAGGTCGAGGGTACATTCGACGAAAAAGTAGCTTCCTAGTTCGAAAGGTGGACACCAGGGGGGCACTGTCTTTCCACGTTTCCGATTTAGGACTCGAACGAGACGATTATACACAAGAAGAAGTGGCAGTAGACACTTCGAAGCGAGAATATTTCGGTGCCTCTCGTGGCCCCCTTTGGAACGAGCCCCTTCGAAAGTTACTCTTCAACGCGTCGAAGTGTCCCAGCCTGTACGTATTCGTTTTGTTCGAGTCGCGAGACGAAGGGGGGCACTTGGATGCGTTAAAGAGTAGCTCTCGGTGACGCTCGTTCCACAGGGGGGACAGGATGGGGGCACGAAACGAACGAAAGATCGTCTCGGGCGAGGAAAGAGGGACGAGCGAGACCCCCGTCAACGACAGCATACCTTCGCCACGGTATCGCTTCTTCATCGCATTCGTCGCGTCGCTCGACGCTACCACGACCCGCGGCTAATCATCATTATTTAATTACGAGATCGTTTTTCGCCGCGCGCGACCCACACGGGGGGAGGGAACAGTGTCGCTCGGTTCGCGGAGGCACGTCACGGATCGGTCGGATACGTTCACGGATCACGATTTTCGTAAATCTGGAACCCTCGGGGGTCGTCACCGCCACGTGGCACGGAATTCGAAACACGTGTACGGTTGGTGAATCGTGACACCGATCGGTTCGCGCGCGTAGAGCTCCGTTACGCGAAAGTTCTGAATCCGGAGCCGCCATTCATCGCTTTTAGCGATCATTGGAACCACGAGCTAGGTATCATCGAGGTGTTTGTTCTCCATTTTACGTTCCAAACCTTCGATCCCTTTTCTCGAGTCTCGATGCGAGTCTCAAAATGGATTCGACATTCGATATGCTCAACCGGTACACGTTTGCTCCATTTGTGCAAAAGATCGTTAAAGTGTACGCGTTGATGTTGATACGAGATTTAATAGCGCTCGTACCAACACCGAGAGGCATTCGGTTCGTTTATACGCCTATGCACATATCACCTATTCGCGAGTCTCATCGACTGCGTTCTCGCGCAACCGTAAAAGAAACGCGAGGGATGTAATGGCACGAGGTGCAGAGTACATTGATCATCGGTGGTATTTATGGTATTTATACCGTATGCGAGATACTCCATCGCGTCGAGATTGAACACTCTGTATACCGGGTGTCCCGCGTAACCGTGACGAGCTGTGGACTCGAAACGATCGGGGACTGGAGTCGACGCGACAGAATTGAGCGGTGCATAATCTGAAAATAATTCTGGGCGATTCTATGGGTTGCTCGCTGCACCTGGAAAATTGCATCTTGGTCTGCAAAAACGTGCCAAGCTACTTAGCATCGTAGCACATCCTCGTCCGGATGACTCGTTGCTCCATTCACATCCGATGCACGTACCTTTGTACTGTATTCGTTTCGACGTACACTACTCTCAATTACACCCTACACAATCTACGACACACTCGAGCGAACGTTATCCTAATTTCTCAAACAATTCCCAACGATCGTTGGCAAAATTTAAGAAGAAGAGAGAACGACCGCCGCAATCTCGGGTACAATTTCTCAAGAGTATTAAAGATCCACTGTATCGCTCGCTCGGGAATCACCCGTGAGTTCGCGAGGAGTGGGGATCGTTCCCTCTCTATTTCGGTCGCTAGTCGCCTAAACTTTTATTTCTCAAATTTGATCGCGCGCCGTTCCCTAATTAACGGGCGGGCGGGCGGTCGGCCGGATTCGATTCGTTTTCGAATCGGCGTCAAGTCCCGATTCCGCGGGGCTATCTCGATCGATCGCTATAACCGTGGAGGGCTGCCTACCGGTCCAATTAAAAATCCACGAATTTATGCAAACGGTCCGGCTTTTATTGGCCGCCGAGCTGGTCCCCGAGAACATTCCGAAATCGAACGGCGCGCGGGACGCCCGCGGGCGCTACGAGGACTCGCGGCCGCGAAACGAAGAGGCCCGATCCTTTCGGGCCGTAGCCGGCGCGGCGCGGCGGCGCGGCGGCGCGGCGGCGCGGCGGCGTTCGAGTGGGGAGGGGGAAGCGGGAAACGGAGCGGTGGGGAGGAGGACCGTGAACGAGCGGAGCCTCCTATTTAGAGCGAAACGGCTCGTAATTCGGTCGTGAATGTCTCGGTCGGGCGGGCCCCGTTTCGGTGCCCCGCGAAAAAGAACGGAGCGAGGTGACAAAGTATTCACCGTAGGCGATTACGAGCTTTCCTCCACGCTCGTAAATGCGCGTTTACGCGGTTCGGGGCTACCGATGCAACGAATGCCGCCCCTGACGTACGAACCGACCAACCGACCGACCGACCGAACGAGCCGGCCAGCTACCGACCGACCTCGAGTGGGATGGCCCGTTACGAGCTAATTAGCAAAATAAGAGAAACTCTCTGTGAGGTATACAGCGTCGTAGCAGCAGCGTAGGCAAGAGAACTCGTGCGTCCTTATACGGCGTGATCGAATCGTCAGTCTGTAATTTATCGCGAGTTTTCTTAACCCGGAATGTTCCTCCTCGTGAAACTCGGTACACCGGTTTTTTCACCGCCCCGTACGTTTCTTCGTTTCCTTCTTCTCCTGTACGACGAGAGAGCAATTAAAGCTCCGATGCTTAGAGACGAATATCGCCGTCCCCGATGCTCGTCATTTTCTACGGACTCGATCGTTCCAAGGGATACGCGATCGCCTACGATCGGATAATAAACCGCGAGAGAGCCAAGGCCGCCGCATTCCGCTCCCGTAATTGCCGCTTCTAATTAAACGAACGGAAGCTTTTTTATCACGTACACGCGTACCGTGCAAACACACGCGTTTCTTTTACCCTACCCCAATTTCGTCTACCTGGATCGAGAACCGAGAATTTTGGGTTTCGATACACTTCCGTGGAGGAGCGTAATATAAACCAAAGTAGATGAATTGGAATCAATGTTTACCAGAATTTATTCAATAATTAAATAGATCGATCAACGTAGATTTTGAGCTACGAATTGTAGCGATAATGTTCGCGTGCATTTTTTTTTCAAAGAAGATTTATTTAGACGAATAAAGGCACTATTTGAGAAAATGTTTCTGGAGAGATTGTTTCGTTGGCAAATTTTATCGATTAAATTTGTTTCTTATCGCATCGAAAAGAACCCGAATTCGCTTTCGAAGAAACGAAGCCACTTGTTTCGTTATTACTACCGGCACCAGTTGCTTCAACTCGTACGAAGGTCTTTTTAGCGGCGTCTCCGCTACGATCGGTAAGGTTTAGACTTTCCATTTGCGAAACTGGTGAAAAAAATCCTCCGCGTTGGATAAAAACAGCGGAGCTCGGTGTTTCGTGCCACGCACGTAAACGGCAGCCGGGAGAAAATTAGCCGGCGAGAGGGAATAGGGAGTAAAGCGAGGTAACTACTAGAGGCCACGCAGAACCGCTGCCAGTCTTCTCTTCGACTCTTTTCAACGACTATTCCGCACGCGATGATCGAACGAACGAGCCAACGGATCGTCTCGGCTGCATGCCGTAACGTCCCCGTTTATTAACCCCATCGTTTATCCCACACGATGCACAACCGAGGCGAAAACTACCGAACTGTTTAATCCAGTCCTGTGCAAACATTTCGACGAACGCTCTTCCATCGCAAAGATAACATTTACCTAAGAATTTGTGGCAAAGAAACTTTTTCAGACCAAATTGTTCTCGTCGAGTGATTTTTAGGAAAGAATACCGATCGTTGAAAATACGGTACTTCGCAAGAAATTTTTTAACGTTCGGGTAACCGACTCGCGTAACTTTCTTGGAACGAAATTTAGGGATCGGTATGTTTGTCAAGAGAGACGAGTACGTTTAATACGAAAAGTATACTGTTCTTTGCCCACCCCCGCTTTGAAAATCACCGCCTTAACGCGTGCTCCTTACGCCGAAGAACCGGTGGTCTTCTTTTCCCCCGACGAGAATGCAGCGCGACTCGATTCGATCGCTCGATATCGATTAGAGGCGGTTTCTTCCCTGCGACGCCACTGGCTGCGTCCTCGTCGGCTCGTTTATACGAGGGTGGCAACGACCGAGCATCGTCCGCGTAGGAAACTATCGTGGAAAAATAAACGGCCGCGATGAAACGACGATCGTCGCGCGGAAACTCCTATCTGGTTGCGGAGCCGCGTTAAACACCAGCGGCAAAACTGACCCGGGAATAATAAACGTCTACGGAGATGCTGGAAACTCGAGTCTCAATTCTAATTATTCCGAGGGAAACCCGATAGCGATGGATCCCAGGAAGTGAATGTTTTTAATTAACGATGTAACACTCGGTCTAGACGTTCGGTGAACGTTACGCACGGGACTAACGAGCTGACAGATGCAGAGCATTCGCGAAAGAAACTCTTCCTAATTGGCTGACAGAGCAGAGCGTTTGCGAAATTATCCCCTTAATATGTAACACCTTGGTGGTTATCTCCCGAGGGAAGAGTGAGTTCTCTTGTCGCCACCTAACGGCCAATCGCGTGAGAATCTCTGATAGAAGAGTGTTAAACTCCTGGAGCAAAAATGACCGAGGTATAAACATTCTTCCGACTGCTCGAGTCTGGAGATTCTCTGTACTTATCCTTGACGAGTCTCGTTTTTCCGGATCGAACACCCTGGTAGAGATGACTACTGTAGGCGAAAGTCTAGATTCATCTGCCCTACAGCGTGGAACTTCACACGCATCGACGAGACGAAGTCTTGTCCTTGGTGATGTTGCACGAAAGTTCGGAAAGAGAAACGATTCGGGAACAAACCTTCTCTAGAGCGCACTTCGAGGTTCTTCTAGAGCCATATCTCTCAATAGTTGTGTACACAGGACGATAGATACTTTCGTAACTCGTAATCTCCGATTGATGATACCACGAGCAAAAACTTTGCAAACTGTGGATACCGCGCGCCGGAATTCCCGCTCGAAGGGAAAGTATAGCTCTCCAGTGTCTATACAATGAGGATTGTAGTTATTCTGAACTCCAGAAGGAGAAACGATCCAAGAATAAACCTCCCGAACCTCCTGTACTTTGGAATCCTCCTAGAGCCAAATCTCTTAATAACGATGGATACAAGATGATAGATACTTTCGTAACTCCGATTAACGATACCACGAGCAAACACTTCGCCAACTATGAGTACCAACGCATCGTAATTCGCCCTCGAGAAACTAATTCTCACCTATCTGCGCGACGAGAGGTCTACTTATCCCGAATCGAATCCTCTGGTAGCGGTCTCGGTCGGAAACCAAGCGATTTTTCGTTCGCGATCCGCAAGGCGAGACGCTGGACGAAATTCTGGTCAGCTAGGAGCCTCGCGACGCGGAACATCGCGTACGACGGCGAGCGGAGCGGAATCGAGCGGAGCAGAGCGGCTGTGAGCGCGTCTCTGCACGTGAGAACGAGCCGAGCGGAAGCAGGACGAGGTATCGTCGCGCGCGTACACCGGACAGAGAACGCGGGAGACAAGAAAAGGAGCACGGGAATGGGAGTCAAGGAACTAGAAATGAATTCCATTTGTGCGATTGAGAGGGAACGAGCGCCGGGACGGCGGAACCGAGCGAGACGAACACGAAAGGGGGACGGAGAGGACAGGATAAAAAGGGCTGGCACGACGTCGGTCGCGAGGAACACGGCGTCGGGAGGGTTACCTTGCCCCGTGGTAGACCGAAGGCAACGGGCAGCCGAGGATACCATGGGAGCACCGTGAACGGAACGAGGAGAGGGAACACGAGCCGCGGATAGGAAGGAGGACAGCGTATAAACAGAATTCGCGGCAAAGAACGAGACGCGGATAGATTGTAAATAAGGGAGGGGGCCACGGGATTATTCTGAATCGGGGAGCTCTCGACGAGTTTCTACCGGCTCGCATTGTCGGTACGCTAGGGGCCACGTTGTGGTACGAGGTGTTGCACAAGTACGAGGTGTTACGGGGATATATCCCCGGCGTACACCGCACGTGTACGCACGTGTACGCACGCGTACGCACGCGCACGCGCACGCACACCGGAACCGGGGGGCATACCGATCGGCGAACCATTGACTGGAAGACGACGCCTCGAGACGCCTGGAGACGCGACGATCGATTTAACCGTCTTGTTGTTTCGTGTTACGAAGTATCCGAACCTGGGAATACTACTTACCGGTAATGGGTTGTTCGATCAGTTTTGTCGTTCGATAAAACTTGTTGAACAGTATTACGATGAGCAGTACTACATTGAACAGTACTACATTGTACAGTATTACATTGTACAGTACTACATTGAACAGTACAACGTTGAATAGTACTAAATTGGGCAGTATTAAATTGAACAGTACTAAATTGAACAGTATTAAATTGAACAGTACTGCGTTGAACAGTATTGCGTTGAACAGTACTACATGGAACAGTACTAAATTGAACAGTACTAAATTGAGCAGTCCTACATTGAACAGTACTACATTGAACAGTACTACGATGAACAGTACTACGATGAATAGTACTAAATTGAACAGTACTAATCGAACAGTTTATTATTCGTAAAACCCAACGTAATAAACCGATGGATCGGAGTCATGGGTTATACTGTTACAGAGGGGATAGTTATCGCTGGGTTCCTTAAATAAATAATTGCATAGAGAATAGATAAAAATTCGTTAAGTGAAGGAGGTTATAAAAAGAGTGGTTATCGCTAGGTTGTTTGAATAAAGTATGTGTGCAGTATTTGTACACGGAATAGATAAAAATTACGCATAATTGACAAAGATGATTTCTATTTTATACCCGCGTGAACGAACCATGGCGTCAATAGTATCACGGTGAGCGTGTATACTTCACGATCGTTCGAAGATCATCGAATGTTAAACGAACGTGAGTCACATTATACCGTACTGACGCAATTAATTCTAATCGCGAAAGAAACGCTAATCCTTCGTACCGTAATCCACCGTTTTAATTGAGCACCGGAAGGGTCGAAAGCGGGACGACCGGGTGTACGTACCACGAGGAGATCAATAATAACGGATCTAAAAGCGAGCACGAATATTTAGTATCCCACGGAGCGAATTGAATTAGTCGTACGACCGCGGAGATTCGGGCGACGATTAAATTTGCAATGCTAATGGAACTTTATGACCCCGCAGATTGAGAGATTAGAGGCAATCTAATGCCGCGGATCTGTGCTGCGGCGATTAAAAATTACGAGGACTGATCAGATACGCATCTTTGATACGATACCCCGGCGTCCTGGTGGATTCCCGTTCGCGGAACGAGTGCAACACGATCGGCCACGGAATACGACTCCCTCGCGAGAGCTTTCTATTAACCCTTTGACTACGCAGCGGCGTTGTATACACGCCCCCTGAAACTGGACAGTCGTTTACAGAGAGCGCGTGTATTTGCCCTCGAGTGTCCGGGGTACTGTTCCCTGTGTATTAACGCGGAAGGATTCGCGTTTAACAGGGACATTATAATCACCGAGTGTCTCGGATATATCGCAGAAAGGATACACGAGTAGGCATCGGTGGACTTTTAAAAAGATTAAATTAACAATTGACGTTATTCCATTCTTACATCTCGAGTCCCCTCGCACCTTCCACCAAACGTTAACACGATCGTGCAACGCTCCCTGACCCCGTCGTGAAGCAATCTCCAATTACAACGTTGCGTTCGACGCTTCCGGTTTCAAAATTCATAGTAATCTCCAGCTCGACCAAGTCACGAAAAGTCAATTGCAACGATTTTTCCACCGCTCTCGTTCGATTTGCGACTTGGAACCGTCGCGAACGCCGCGAAACGTCTCGATCCGTGGACAACTCACGCGACGCGTATCGCGCGCGTTTTCACGGGGTGAATTTCGCGAGGACGCGTGGAGGGGCACCGATTCGTCGACCGTGATATAGAGGGGGCCGAAGGGGGGCAGGGGGAGACGCGAAAGGGCGAGAATCAGTAATGAGCGGGTTACGGGTTCCCGCGAGCAAAAACTCGCTCTCGATTCGATTCACGATGCGCGCGGGGGGCGGGGGGGGGGGAGGGCCAGGCGGAATAGGGGGGCTACCAGGGGGCCCACGAAGAGGGACGGAAAGGCGGAGGCAAGGAAAACGGGAGGAGGGTGGAGAGGGGTCCAGAGGAGGATGGCCAAGACGTGGGCCACGAGGGCTTCGAGGGACCGGACTGGACCGGGCGATCTCCGCGAATTAATCAAATACGCGAGCGATTTGTCTTCGTTACACCCACGTGGGCACCCCGGAGGGACGCCTGTGTAACCGGGGTGACGAAGCCCTCTCGAGTCGGCACCGCGGGTGAAAAACCCGTTCACCGACTGCGCGGCTCACCGCAATTTATTCCCTCGATAAACGGACCGAAGGTGGAGAGCTTTCGTTTTGACGTACACAGCCACCCGGACCCCACCCTCCCAGCTCTCCGTGCTCACCGGCGACACCCGTGACTTCCGAAACGCGTGAAATCGCGATAAAATTTCTCACCGACGCGTCCATCGGGGTCGCGGGACCGTTCAGGGGTTCACGGATCGCAGGTCGTCGCTCGGTGCAAATTAATGCGGAGTCACGTGCGTTCGGTTCGTGCGTGAACCGAATTGAACGAGCCGTGTAACTGTTCGTCGCGACTACGGATGGTACGCAACGTACTGTACGAACTTGGAAAGAAGTCGAGCAGGACGGTCCAGGGGCTCGAGCACGTTCCACTGGCTCCGGTGTGCAACTGAGTACCGGGAGACGCGACCGTATCGGTCAGTAGCAACGTCAAAGTCGAAAACTGCGTGCTGGTGGAGGCGTGTCTTCTTTCTTGCCAAGAGTGGTAAATAATCCGAACTGGTGGTTCACCGTACGATCACACGCGTGAACTGAACGAACTCTTACGTAACTGTTTATTACGACTATGACATCGGACCGTAGGCGTAGGATAACTGACGATCGAAACGCACCGATACACCCGCGCGAACCGAACCGAGTCATCGAACCGTTGTGTAACCGTATCGCGAATACACGATGTCGAATACGCGTACACTCTCGTGTCTCTCGGTGAACGAGAGGTCGATCGGGGAGCTTACAATGTTTATTAACGTACTCTTTGCGGAGTTTCGTACGACTGTCGGTGACTGCCAGCACCTGACGTAAACACGAGTATATACAATTGGTATCGAGGTTTCGTCCGCTTCGAAGAATTCTCACGACGGAGCTATCGACCTCTCTTACCCAAACACCGCAAATTAAAGATACCTCGAACAAAATTCTCTCGTTACCGCTACCGCAAGGTAGACACCCTTTAGACTCCGTACTCGAGTAGTCGCAGGGACATTCTTTTCGAGGGATCTAACCTGTTAAGATCTAATGCAATTGCGCCAGGAACAGGACCGATGAAAACTGTCTACCCAACTGGTTCGTTTTCGGTAACCCCCTCGTGGCAGCAATCTGTGGCCAGTGGTGGCGCGCATCTCCGGACCAGGGGGCCGATTATAATTTAACGATTATCGATAAATAGATGGGCGCGAAGGGAGCGATCGCGTTTGTTTATATTGCCGTTTAAAACGCGGCGACGATTATCCGCGCGCCGGCCTCGGCAATCTCGTTTCGAGTCGGAGAACACTCTCGAGAAATCGCCACGGACACGCGGACGATTTTGCCGTATTGGGATGCGAAGTAAATCGTAATTATATACGGAGAGTAGCGCAGGATCGGTGGACCCTCCTCTCGCGGCGAGAGTCCGATGGAAAAAGATCACGCGGACGTTTAATAACACGGGTACCGAATGCCGATGGGTGTAGGTACAGCGTGTCGATGTGGCTGCTCGTTCCGTCTCTCTCGCTCCTCGCCGCTCCACCGATCGTCCCCACCACCACCAACACCGCGCCTCGTGTACCCTCGTTCGCGTTCGCGTCTCTTCGCTATCTCGGTCCCGCTCGCGCTCTCGCGCTATTTTACAATTACACTTTACGATACACAATTTTCGTACGAAGCTGGTTAGATTTGCGCGGGCCGGGAACCCGCGTCGCTGTTCCCCGAACCGAGCCCCACGTACGCCACATTTACGTAGTATGTAACCGTTTTAATAACACGGCTATCGAGGTAAGCATAAGTTTCGGTCCCGCGTGCGCGGGCGCACCTGTGTACGGACGTACGCGCGAGCGAGCGAGCGAGAGAGCGTTCACCGGTGTGGTTCCCCTCAGATCGATATCGTTCGGTGGGTAGCCCACGTCTCGTACCACGGTTGAACGGAAGGCGAATACCCGCGCGGCGTACAAGCGTAACGCGTGCGTGCATCGTTTAAACTTCGCGTCCGGGTGGGACGTAACGTACTCGCGTACGAACCGTTCTCCGCGCGGAGTGCTCCTATTAATTTCATTCAAGGACTCATCGAGTTCCATTTGCGCTCGAGTGGCGGCTCTCGGTCGCCGAGAGTTTCCAATCGGTACAATCTCCTTGAAAATCTTTGCAACTCGAGCTGAAAATATGCTTCGCGAAATACGCAAAGATACGAGATACGACTTAACTCTACCGATTCTTTTCACTTTCGAATCGGAAGATCTCGATGTTTTCAATTTCACGGATGAAAGAACGATTCGAGCGCAGAGGGTTAGATGCGTTATCAGGGGAGGATGAATCGTTCGCAGCGATGTTTCTACTTACTCGAATATAAAATGTAAAAATGTAAGATGGTTCGTAACGGGGAAAATGTTACCATTCGACGCGAGAGAAAAAGTTTCAGGATCGTGTCGCGCGCGCACGTACCCTCTCTCTCTCTCTCTGTTTCTCTCTGTCTCTCCCCCGCGCCACCTGATCGTTTTCAGTAGGAGGGGTGTAACGAGAGGCGGGGTATAAATAGCGACCCATAAATTATGCCATCCACGTTCCCGAGCGAGTACGTACCATCTTTGAATCACGGTGGTGGTACGTGTCGGTGTCGTACGATGTCAGCGACGTGGACGAGTTCGCCTCGCCGCGCCTCTGTTCCGTCGACAGCCGCGACGTCGCGGAGACGTCATCGTGGGCACCGTGGAAATGGCAGGATCGGTCTCCGGTTCGCGGCTACCTTCCACGTAAACCCACGGAGGCGGTGCCCCGTTCAGCTCGGTCTACCAGGTTTTTCCTACCGGCGACCTGGAAAAACTCGATCGGTTCCATGGGAGAGACGATCTCTCGGCGACGCGGTAGATCCGTGGCGTTTGTCGAAACGCATCCACGGACGATGTACCGGAGTCACGGGTACAACGCGCGGCACTCCCGTTTTGGATCGAAGTGCGATCGATCGAGGAGAGCAATTATCGACGAGCTTCCCGCGGAAGGACGTACCCGCTCGAAACGCGTGTTCCTACACAGACGCGGCGGTGAACCGCGCTTTTTTTTCCGTACGGTCGCCCCGCTCCGTACCCGTGTTTCCAATGTCGCCGCGGAAGAACGTCCCGAACGAACGAAAATAACTCCACGGCCATCGGTTCTTCGAATCGCGGAAAATCTTACGTACACGATCGAGTCGCTGAACCTTCGCGACGACGGACGAAAGTTTCGCCGCGCGTCTCGACGCGTGAAATATAATTTTCAATTTTTATCAGCTAACACTTTCGAATCTGGAAATCTCTGCTGTAGACACTGTGGAGAAAGCTCGAGAAGAAAATTTTCTACACAGACACGCATCTTCGACCATCTTCGACTACCAAAGAACTTGGTAGTCCAGACCACTAAACTTCGGAGTACATTCGTAGATAATTTTATCTTCCATCAGTCTCTCGAATAAATCTCGAGAAGGGTTTCAATTTTCCAAGACAAGGAAAGGGACTCACCCTCTCGAGAAAAATCAAAGAAAATCCTCCGGAGTACGTCCCGCCTGGTTTCCCTCGCGGAAGTCCATCCGCGCGTCGAGTAACGAATAAATAATAATATAGTTGGTCGCGGTGAAAAATCGGTCCGTTAACGATCGGCGACGCAACAAAGGATCGATCGGACTGCCCCCCTGGGTAAATGTCACGAAGATATTCACCCGGGGAGGTATAGGGGGGATCCGCGCTCCGAGACAAAGCGGTAACGGTTCATCGTCGGCGTGGCGCGTTCAATAGCGCGTGCAACAACAGAGACGATCTAGAAGTCTGACGCAAGAACAATACCACGTGGGATTCCGCGTGGTTTCGCGGCCACGGTGAAACATCCCTACGGTTCTTGGCGTGTCGGCCGTGGGCGGACGGGGGAACGGCACTCGTTATGCACGGGAACACGCTCGCTCCTCCGCTTCATCGTCCAATCGTCCATCACGCGATTGCATCTGCCAGCGGTAATGACCGCTCGATTTCCCTATTAATTGATTTCGAGCGGTAGACTCGTGCCAAGCGGCACGCCGAACAACTCGGCCGAGGTCGGAGCGACCGTGCGCGTTCGTTTTCGTTCGGCCGTCGTGGGAGGTGATCCGTCATTTTCTACGTCTATCCGTTCGCGCCGTTTCGCGCGGAAAATTGCTCGAAAGAGCTCGTTTCGAATTCACCACCGACCCTCGAACGTTTCACGGTAATTGGCATCGCGAAACGAACGCGTACCCGCGGTCCGCTCGGCGAGAACGAGCACGCGTTCGATTCGATCGATCATCCCCTACGCGATCGACGACTAAACGAAGGTGATCGCGACATTTTTTTGCGCGATTTGCGCGTACTGGAGAGTAAGTCGAGTGGAAGTAAACGCGCGAGGACGAACCTCGAGAGTTGCAATTAACGCGGGCTACTCGTAGGTTTGATACATCGGTATATTTGTATGGGTACGTTCTACTGTACGAACGCTTCGAAAAGTGTACCTTTGGCACGAAAATTGGACAACTCGGTCAGTACTCTAATTGCGTACCCTAGGGGGTTAAATTTATCCCGAGAGTAACTTACCATCGTAATTGTATATAATGTAATATAATGTAATCTAAATAATGTAAAATAAAATCATTATATACAGTATACCATTACAATTATAAAGAATGTATCAATATACCATTACGATTACAAAGAATGTATCATTATGTCATTATAATTATAAAAAAATCTACCAATATACCATTACACAGGGTGGCCACCGAAAGACCGAAGGACGTAAAAGAAAAGTAACCTTTAAAAACCCACGGTTTTTAAAATTTTGTATTCTTCCGCTTGGAAGTATAATCAATGGATTTTCGTTAGTCTCGCGCGCGAAGAATCCCTCGAATGGGCGCCGAATAAAAAAGATTGAAAAGTTACGACTTTCCCAAACCCCTGTTCGGTGTTTCGTTGGCCGTCCTGTGTACGATGTACTGTTACGTATAATATACGTAATTACGTATATATAATACGCGGTCAGTTTTTTCGTCGTTTTTACACTTTCGGGCGTACCCCCGGATCCCCCCTCCCTACCAGCATCCCCCGTTTTCGTTTCCGCTCTTTTTTTCTCGCCCGGGCGCGTTTATACGAAACGAAATGAACTCTTCGTTCGATGGCGAGGTCGATGGGAAAAAAATTAATACGTGGCTTCGGCACGAGGCTCATCACCGGGGCCCTACCCTCCTCCTCCCCCTCCTCCTCCTCCTCCTCCCTGTCGTACTTCTATTTTCTCCCGTCAAAAGATTCAGAGCTTCCGACCCCCGATCGTTGGCAAAACTCGATCGTTATTCAAAAGAGAGATACGAGAGAGAGGTGAAAAAGCCACTTTGTAGCCGTTTAATAACGTTAATAACTGTGTTCGCAGGTGAACGCCCGACGAGATTTTATTTGGCGAAGGAAGAACCGGATCTAACGATGGACCCGAACACGGGGATGCTTCGGATACGTCTCCCGTTGGACCGGGAGACCCGGGACAAATACATTCTGAGCGTGCTGGCGCGTAACGGGGTCTCGGTGGGCTACTGTCAGGTGAGCATCTCGAAAATTGCTACGAAATCACGGGGTACCGAGGGCACCGAGCAGTGCCGCCCCCAGGGGCCCTGTATTCCTATTCCGATGTGATTAAAAAGAAATCTTCGGGTAACCTCTGCGGCGTACACTGTACTTTCGGAGACTATATTTCTCGGGGATTCTGTCGGTATAGTTTACGGGACTGGTACAACACTAAAGGTATATTAAAAAGAACGATCGAATTGCATTCGATTACTTTTTTAAAGACCGAGGGCACTTGGTACTGAATATGGTACCGTGATTCGTGAAAGCCTATATTTTTTAAAAATTCCAAATAGCTTCTAATCTGCTTTCGGGTAACCCTTTCGGTTCTATCGTCAACTACAGGGTGATTAGGGAATACGTGTAGGAAATAAAAATGTAAAGATCACTTGGAACATTTTCCTCGATCGTTTTGTACTTATCTTGATGCGTGGATTCATCCACTGAAATACGGACACGTACTTCTGTACAGTCGTCCTGTAGATATCTAAATCTACTGTACGAACACTTCAAAAAGTGGACACCTGGGTTAGTACTCTAATCGCGTACCCTAAAAACTAAGAATAATTAAGAGTGTTAAATTTATCCCGAGGGTAACAGGGTTCTGAAACAGTACGTCGAACGAAAATTGTACCCTTCGGGTAAATTCTATCCAGGAACGACCAACAACGAGCTCCTCTCGCTTACCCTCGGGGCTCGGTTCGTCCCGTTCGAAAGAGTCTTCGACATCGTTGGATAGAACGATCTCTGTTTTCAGGTGGAGCTGAACGTGGAGGACGTGAACGACAACGGACCGATGTTCCCCACGAGCAGCGTCCGTATCTCGGTGCCGGAGTCTCATCCCCTTCACACCGCCCTGTACGTGGCTCACGCGACCGATCCGGACGTGACACCGTCCCTACCGATACGGTACGTCCTCGGTCAGAACAGCAACGACCTGTTCGGTATAGACGCCCGTTCGGGCGAGCTCTATTTAGCGAGGAGATTGGATTACGAGACCCAGCAGAGGCACGGGCTCCTGATAAGGGCGCTGGACGGCGCAGGGCTCTCCGCGAACCTGAGCCTGAGCGTCGAGGTGCAGGACGTGAATGACAACCCCCCAGTGTTCGAGAGGAACGAGTATCACGTGGAGGTTCCCGAAGGCGCCAAGCTCGATTCCCAAGTGAGAAAAATCTTCATTACACGCCCGTCACGCGGGCATTTGTTTGCCGAGGAGACGTGCGGTAGGATTCCCTTTCGCGGAACGGGGGGATGGACGAGGAGCGGGGGGCTGGGGACGGGGGGAGGAGGCACGGGGGTGGGTGGTGCGTGAGCGTGCATAGCACCGCGCACTCGCGCGCACTCGCGCGCGCTCGCGCCTCTCCGCGACAGAGAAGGAGGGAACAAAGAGAAGCCGGAGAGAAAGAGGGAGCGAGAGAAACACGAAGAGGAGTTCTGGATCGGAACGAGGACAGAGGGGAGGCGGGAGTTAACAACCTTCCTCCGGTGTTCCTGCCTTTCTCTCCCGCGTGTTCGACCCTTTTTGTTCCTCAAAGTCGTCTTCGCGATGCGTAATTTCATCCGGCGGGACAACCAGGAAGACTATCCGCGATGAACCTTTGCTCCCTCTTGGATCGAACGCGCTACCACTGTCTTTCTTTCTCTCTCTCTCTTCGTTTCTCGTTTAGCTCGGTCTCTTTCGCGTCGGGACTCCCTACTCCCCAGTTTTTCGTTCCCCCGATTAGAGAGCGCGGAACCCCGGCGATAGAAGAAGACGTTGACTCATCGAGTTCACCTTGTCAGCGGTGAACAGAAACGAATTAGCCGCGTCGGTGCAACGCGCGAGAGATTAGTCGATGCGGATTGCGTGGTTACCAGACAGACCAGTTCGGTGGAAGGATTGATAGAGTATAACCGATAGTTTGATATAGGCGCGCTGCGGTGTGTTGTGTAACGCGATACACACGTACGTGCCCGTACCGAGCGCGGAGTTCGCTATGGAGCCGGGATGCGCGGGATTGATAGGTAATCGTTGATAGGCGCAACAGAAACGCGGCGCGCAGCTGCTCGTTTTATGAGCAGACCTTTTGCCGGTTAGGCCTCTTCGGTAGGTTATTTATCGTGGCTAAACACAATTACCCGCCAGACGCGGAACGAAGACGGTTTTACGCCACCGCGAGGAAAATCGTTCCGCGGTGACGGTGTCTCGATATTCGAAAATCGGGACCCCGGATCGGTGATACTGGAAGCACCAACGGGGAAGTTTTTCGGGATTGTAACGGAAGTGACTCCAATGGATCGTGTTTTACTCGAGAAGACTTTCGATTTTAACTCGAGAAGCGCGAATTTTGAGGAATCGTGACTCCAACGGTTTCACTCGAGAAGACTTTCGATTTTAACTCGAGAAGCGCGAATTTTGAGGAAATTGTGACTCCAACGGTTCCACTCGATTAGACTCCAGTTCGGTCGATGAAACGTGAATCGTAACGGACGCGACTCTAATAACCGAGGCCCACTCGAGAAGACTTACCTGTTCAGCCTCCGCGTAGATTAGAATAGAATTTAGTCTAATCCTGTCTTTCGATGCTCTTAAAAGAACTCGAGAGACTTTCTTAAGTCCCTAGTTATCAATCCGGGAAGCACGAACGGAGAACGTTTAGGAACTCGAGTCGAGGAGACGCACCGAAGCGAGGGTAACTCCTTTTCGTGTACTCGATCAATAACCGAGGTTGCGCACGTGGAAACTTTCGGGTGTAGTCGTTACGTAGACCAAACTGGCACGTAACTCTGTGTCATTGAATTCAACCATCGAATTTATCACTGCGCTATTCTCTAGTGTCGTTCCAAGAACTCTATCGAGTTCCTCGGGTCTAAATAGTTTCTTGAAAAATAATTTTTCCAAAATGGAGCCAACGATCCAGAAAAGTACGTTCCCCGTGTAAAACAAATTCGTCGTCGCTCCTTTCGTTGGAATTCCCCCAGAGATGCTTCAAAGATCCATTTGTCGATAGATAAATCGAGTCTGGTCGCTTTCAAGATCGAAAGTCCGGACGAGTGACGAAGTCTGGGCGTTCTCAGCGAAGAATCGTTATTTGTACAAATGTTTCTCGCATTACCCATGAAGTCTCGTCCGAATCGGTAACACACGGGGCGTTTATCCTCTTCGTCGTCGAACGCGATCCTTTGGATCCGAAGATACGATCCGTACGCTACCGAAACCTCTCGGTCGTTCTTTGGGTTCTGGAAATACGTGGATTCGTGCGAGAAAACCGCGCGTGCGGGGAGGGACGGCGGTTAAACGGGTCGGGAAAGAGTCATTAGCCGCGACGCGGTCGAGAACACGTTCGTCATCGAGGCAGCCGCGCTATCTAGCCGCTGGAACGAGCGACGAACAACGATTCCACGCGGTGGTAGCCACCGGTGGACGTAATCCCGAATACGGGGGGATACCGATGACGAATGGCCGCGAGATCGTTGCCGCGAGATAGGCCCGTTAAATGACGTCACATTTTTAATACAACGGATACACGGAGGGTACGATAGGGCCCAAGGAACGACGACGACCACGACGACGACGACGACGACGACGACGACGACGACGACGACGAGGAAGACGACGAGGAAGAAGAAGACGACGACGAAGACGAGGAGAAACCGCGCGTTCCTCGCTGCCTCTTTCTTTCTTCCTTCGCCACTCGATCTTTCGTTCCATCTTTCTCCCGGTGTACACGTATATATCGGTGGTATCTATCGGCGAAACAGATCTGTGAGCTGTCGGTGGTATCCGGACAATATCTTAGCAGCGGCGGTGGCAGAGGGACAAGGAGAGAAAGAATCAACGAGAGTGGTGGGGGAGGGACAAGAAGGGCACGGGGAGAGCGCAGTGGAGAAGTAGCAGCTAGCAAGAGTAACCTGGCTACAGTGAGCGTAACCCTTCACCCGCCGCGAACTAATAACGTACAGTTAGACACATTACAGCCTGCTCCCACGTCAGGTTCTCCTTCTAATGGTGCCCGATCTCCAGCTCTCCCTCTCGAGTCTACTACCATTCCCCCACCGTCTTTTTCGTCGTCCTCCTTCTCCCTTCTCGCGGTACGACGACCGATCCGTTCGTTCGTTCGTTCGTACGTTCGTACGTTCGTTCGTCCTCGTTCCACCACGTTCCATCGTTCCCGGTTCGCTTTCTCTCCTCCTCGTTCGCCATCCATCATTGCCCGCGCGCCAAGCTTCGTGCACGAGATACGAAGTTATATACCCTCGATCTCTCCACCGCTCCTTCTTCTCCTTCTTCTCCTTCTTCTTCTTCTTCTTCTTCTTCTTCTTCTTCTTCTTCTTCTTCTTCTTCTTCTTCTTCTTCTTCTTCTTCGACCTCCGTAATTCACGATCCTCCCGCGCTGGAAAACATCGACCGGTTCGAATGCGTTTAGGGTTCGCGGTCTTTGGGTGCGTTTAATTAATACGGAACGACCGGATCGACTGGTCTTGTCTCCTCGCCGCCGTTCCATCTCACTCTCTCGCTCTCTTTCTCTCTTCTCTCTCCTCTCTGTTGCGCCATCCATCTATATCTCTCCGTCTTTCTATTCACCGCCCTCTTTTTCATCGATCTCCCTATCCAGGTTATTTATTTCATTTTACTCCTTTTTCTTCTCTCCCTCTCTCTCTCGCCTTTCTTTTCTTTTCTTCTCTCGTGCTTCACGAGAAATACCCGCGCAGAAATTCAGATATCCCTCCGCTCCAACCACCCACCACCCCGGGGTCTCCGGTAACCGTGTAATTGTCGTACTCGTTTTTTCCCCCGGGCGGGTTGACCGAGCTTGAAAAAAAATTGAAAAAAAAGAAAGAAACCGAAAAAGAAGAGACGCTCGTAAAACAGCTCGTTTCTCGTCCGACAGATCCTTCAAGTGACCGCGGTGGACCTTGATACGGGCAATAACGCGAGGTTGAGTTACCGTCTTCAAGGATCCTCCGCATTCCGGATCAGCCCGAACACCGGCTGGATCTATCTGGCGCAGACTCTCGATCGCGAGACCCTGGATCGTCACGCCCTTACGGTTCTCGCGACCGACAACGGTTCACCGGCAGCCACGGCGAGCGCCTCCGTCCTGGTGACGGTGTTGGACGACAACGACAACGATCCACGTTTCGAGAAGGACTTCTACGGGTTCGAGTTACTGGAGAACCTGCCCTCGGGTACGCTGGTCGGATCCGTGAGCGCCTCCGATCCCGATCTCGGGAAGAACGCTCTGCTCAGGTACGCGGTGGTCCAGGCCAACAGCAGCTTCACCGTGGATCCCGATACAGGTAAGAAGACTGTCTTCCGTTCTTTTTTTATTCTTCTTCTCTTTTTTTTTCCCCTCCTCCGCGGCGTCTTTTTCTCTTAGCCATATCCGGCGTCAACCGCGAAGCCGCGGCTCGAAACGACGCTCCAGGAGTGTTTACGAAAGCTGTCCCGCGCTCGAGGAGTCGGCGCGGATCCCACGCGCGGATACGCGACTGGCTTGAGAAAAATATTAGCGAATACACTTCGACTCTCTTCGTTCCTCTTTTTTTTTTCTCTTTTTTGCTCGCGCGCGAAGGAAATCTTCCAGGCTTCTCCAACCCTTGGGACAGGGTCGAGGATAGTGTGGAATTCCTCGTGTAACTCGCGCGGTACTTACGCGTCCTTCAACGACGGAAATTTGAAGCGAGGAGCGATCGTCGTGGAGGTGTCGCTGCAGTAACATCGGTTCGATGATAAATAGTGATCAAGTTTCTCGTGATTGAAGAACTAGTGCGAGAACGACACTTTGAGGTTGAGAGTTTTAATGCTATTTAGTTGATGAATTATATTTAATTTTGCGAGATGCCAAAGTAGATGAATGAGTCTACGAGAGTCGAGATTGGAAAGAGAATTTGGATTAGTGTATATGTATAGATATTGGTATGGGTTATTGAAAATAATTAAGAAGAGGGAGAAAAGACAGTAATCGCGTAACTACGTAAAAATCGTGTGTTCGCTCGATGACTGTTCGACGAGGACTGACCCTCGAAACGTACCTCGATGTAAACTTAAAAGACGGTCACCAACCCCACGAGTACACTAGACCAAAGCTTATCTCGTACTCGTACATTTCTTCCGATACGATTCAGCCAATAAATTACATTTAATGCAAGGTTTCGGCTAAATTGCATCGTACGGAAATACGAATGCAAATGTTCGATGTTAAATTTGAAAAAAAGAACGTTACGCGATCAGGCGAAACGATGCGGTGTGCTGACATCTATCGATAGACGTAATAACTCTGTACACGGTGAAACGCTCGATTACCGCTCGAGAGATATCCTTAAAGGTACAGCTTCATTTCGCGTTGCTCGCGATCCAGCCGCGTAATTCTAGGCATTTTGCACAAGGTTTCGAAAGTGGTTAATTTTGAACCTGTACCTTTCATCGACTCGATCGATGGAGCAGGTGTTGCAAAGAGCATAATCAAAGTGTCCTCGCTCGATGGAATTTCACAGATTTGCGGAACGGTTGAGAAGTAAAATTTCTTATTTTCTTCCTTTTTTTTTTTGCCCCAGAGATCTCGAATTAACTTCAATCGACGAAATTACCCTTCCAGGGAAGTTTCGTCGTGCAATCGCCTCTCGAGCAATCTCTCGGTGGTTATCGAATGGAAAATCGAGGCGATCGATCCAGCTTTCGCGAAAACGGAAAACGATTCTAACGGTGATATATATCGCGAGGTTTCCAATAATTCAAGTTTTCCCTTTCGCGATACGAGCGCGAGGAACACGATGGCGAAACGTCGTCGAACGATTCCGTGTAAACGCGGATAAATGTTGCTCGCCTGCGCCGAACCGAGTATATTCACAAAACTCGCGTGGTGTTTCCTATTCCGTTCACAATAGGTCCGTGATACTTGTAACAGAATTTATGGCGCCAACTACTTACCGTACCGCTCCGTGGGTTTCTTTGCGGTCCCCCGTGGAAAAGGAATGTACTCGGCGTGTCCTAGGAAAGAAAGAGCGGGGGAAAAAAGAAGAAGTAAGAAAGAAAGAAAAGAAAAAAAAAAATGAAATGATCTATTCGAGTCGAATTCGAGCGACCGCCCGAGAGCGAGGAGCGAAAAACCGGGGAGAAAGAGGCGATTAATTTTCTAAATGGCCCGCAGCCGTCGACGACTCTTAATTTACGCGTTTGGTCTTGCGTCAACCCGGCAGCGCGGCGCGATGTTCCGCGCCATTGTCGAACAGCGGTTTCCTCGCTCGCGAGACGATTACGCAATCGTAAAAGAAGAAGAAGACGAAGAAGAAGAAGAAGAAGAAGAAGAGGCAACAGCAACGGCTCGAGTCTCGAAATCCTCGATAGATCTCCGCGCCGGTTTCGTAAGTCCTCGAAAACGCCTAATGAAATCGACCGCCGCGGAGCAACCGCGACGACTAACGCTCTATCGTTCACCTTCGTCTCTCTTCTCGCGCCGCGTTGAAGATTTATGGCGGCCGTGGACGCTGGAAAGGAAAAAGGAAAGAAAAATGAGACAGAGTGGAAAAAGAAGAGTAGAAAAGAAACGAAAGAGTGAGAGAGAGAGAGGTACGAGCGTAAATTTATTTTTGATACGAATGCCTTTAATTGGAGGACCGTACAACGCAATATCGGAGATACGGGACGATGCCGCGATTATTTCGTTTTTGTAACATCTCCCCTGCTTCGTGGATATCAAAGTGTAATCCCGTAAGAGTGGTGCTTTCACCTTGGCCGGCGTGTAACGAATCACCAGAAAGGGCCCGGGTTCAGCGCGCACCGCGAAACGAGCACGCACGCCGGCTCTCTTTCCCTCTCTCTCTCTCTCTCTCTCTCTCTCTCTCTCTCTCTCTCTCTCTCTCTCTCTCTCTCTCTCTCTCTCTCTCTCTCTCTTGCACGTGGTCGCGGTACTATCCCCGCTCTCTCGCTCGTTCGTCCCGTCTCTCTTTCGTATGCTGGGCGCATACGTGGTTTGATTGGCATGCGACACGAGAGTATTTGTGTACATGTTGGTTCGAGACCGGCCCGGTCTTCCTCTCGTATCCGCCGTGAAGTCTCGCCGAGCTGCCTGTTTGCAGAGAGGTGGAACTTCTCCCAGTCATCTCGGGCGCGCGAAGCTTTGGCAGAGATGGAAAAAATAAAAAAGGCAAAAAGGCCCACCCCACCCCACCTCACCCCATCCCGCCACTCGCTGCCGGAAGTATCAGCTGTCCCGTCGAACGAGTACTTCTATATTAATCTTTCCGCGAAGGGAGATTCCACATTGTTCGCTCGACGACGTGGAAATTCGGCGAATGTTCCGACGTCGCCCGGGAATCGGTACCCTCTTCCGCCTCGGTGAAGCGAAACGAAACCGTACGCGTTCGCCGCGCGTCTATACGACGGTGAACTTTTTCCTCGCGGTCCACACCGCATCACACCGCTCGCGTGTACTCGTCTTCGAGACACCGGGATATCTTTCTCCGTTTCCTCGAGAAATTTTTTGTCACGTGGATTCGAGAATCTCCACTCGCGAGAAATACGCACTTCCAAGATCGAGAGTTTGTTCCCCCGTGAGAGAAATATACTTTCGAAATTGAGAATTCCGAGCGATACTAGCGCGCGAGTGAAAATTAAGGAATGAAATTATTTGTTCGAATTGCTGTAAGTTACTCTCGTGTGTTTTGAATAGAGTAGATTCCAGAATTGAAGATATCATTTTGAGAATCGACGGTGAAATTATTTCCGAGGTTGAAGATTCTCAATGCGAAGATCCTTTGTAAGTAATAGGTGGAAAAATAGGTGGATTTTGTCTACAAGTACGTTACGGTTTTTCAATATTGGGCAAAGTTTTCACGAATAGAGTCACTGTCGATAACGCTGGGAAATTGACAATTCGTTGCACATTTGTACTAGGTGTTCTGGAAAAATAGAAGTTCAATTTTTCCCTATTACTGTCTAGCCTGGATTTGAAACTATTACCTATTCCTATTACCTACTACTACACCCTATTATCCTTAAATCATGCCTAGAAAAGTGTACAAAAGACCCTCGACCGAAAAACTTACGAAAGCCTCAGTATTCTAGCGATCCTCCACCACCAAAAGTCCCAGAAACACACTCCGCAAAATACAAAATACACCACCCCCATCGATCTCCCCGAGAACAATAGCAACCCCCCAAATCCTCCATCGAAGCACTCCCCCCACCGTGAAATCCACAACCCTAACGATGTTCTTCCGAGTATCTCGTCCGGTTCCGTCGAAACGAGTTTTCCGAACGCCGCGCGTCCGAACGGAGCACGGATTTCCAAATATTGGAAGAGACACGCGGTAACGGAAAGAGAGTCGGGGCCCAACGTTGGAACGTGGTGGGGGAAGCCCGCGGTCGCACGGTCCCACGGTTAACACGAGAAACGCATTAGCACGCGTCCTACGATATACTTCTTATTGTTCCGCGATGGTATCCCTCGATGCCGGCGCGTTTGCATGTCCCTCGTCGATCGTTTGTCTTCGCGACGACGAGCACGGCCACGTCGACGGGCTCCCCTGCGCCTGCGCCTGCGCCTGCGCCTGCGCCTGCGCCCTACGTACGACGATGTGGACACGTCGGCCTGGACTAGCTACGTCGAGAATTCGTGGAGGCACGCGGGTGCCTCGTGTGTCCACTGTGAACACCGACGCCGATACCTACCCGGTACCCCGCCGTACGAATTATTATCCCGATCCTTTTCCAGATCTTGGAATAGTTCTGCCCGCACGGCTAGGCGCTTGCTTAATTACCCATTAATGCGCCGACCGGTCCGCCGGACAGCTCCGACCCGGCTCCGCTCCCGAAGCGCTCGTTCTTACCATTTAAGGAGGTGGGGGCGTGCTCTGGTCATCACCGGATTAGAAATACATTTCTTCGCGGCGGTGTTTCGTTCGAAATATCGCGAAACGTTGAAAAAAAAAAACACCGAAGAATTTGGTGTTTTTCTACCCCTGAAACGATTCGAGACGAACACCAGACAGATCTCGAAAGGGGAAACGTTCTCCTTCGAATACGACGTCGATGAAGTTCGAAGGAGTGAGTCGAGAATGTTCGAAACGGCTCGATTTGGACGATGGTTTCGAAGTACTCTTCGCGAGTAATCGCCAAGTAGATCTCTCTTCGTGTGACGAGAAGTTGTACGAAGAGGCAGGAATTGTTCGTTTCAATTTCAACCCCAATTTCCCCGCGAATGATTTTCAACGTGGCTAACACCTTACTTTTTGTCGAAATTGTAAATTGTTTTCGAGTACACTGTCGATGTAGTAAAGATTGCTTTCGAAGGAAACGTTTTACTGGCGGTGTCCGACGATTTCCCGTTCTCTTTCCCGAAATGTGAACCACTGTAAGACGATGAACCCCACTCGATAGCTCTGTCTCGCAATCCCTTTTCTCTCCGTTGTTCGTCGCCTCGGTCCCCCTCTCGTGCCCCCGACCGCTATACGATTTCTACTCGCGGCGTCTACTTTCCGTGATACGTAATTACGCGGCCGGGATCGTTACACGCGCGACTCCGACACACACGCCCCTGAACGTGTGTACGATTATAATATGCGAGAGTAGAACGGATACGAAATACGATAGTCGGTGCCGAGGCGCGACCGAGGAATTCGAGCGTTCGAGCGAACGTTTTCTCGGACGACGATTATCCAATTAACCGTTCCCGTCCAAGGAAATTGATAAGGTCGGTTCTAGCCTAACGCGGCTGGCACGTTTGTCGGTGGTGCGTGTACACGCCGTGTTTTCTGCGAGGAAATTTACGATAATTCAGTTCCTCTTTTCACGGCCTCTCCCCGGATCGATTTCAAGTATTTTCATTTCAGTCCGATCGGAGTATAAATTCCAACCGTGGAAGCGGTTCTCGCGCTAATCGCCGCGCGGAATTGAAATAAACTCGGCTCGTAAACGCTCCGCGACGTCTACTTAACGCGGATGTCAACCGAGAAATAGAAAGAAGCCGATTCTAATGTATCGTTGATAAAGAAGCTCGAAACGCGATGACGCGATCGACTCATTTTCCACGAGCTCGTAAATTTCTCACGGAAATTGACACGAAGGTGCTCCCTGACGTCCACCGAAGCTAAGAATAGAGAGAAGCTGGTTGTAACGTGCCGTTGATAAACGTGGCTGGAACATGGAGACGCGACTGACTCATTTCCTTCTCGTTTCTACAGTTTCCAGGAAAATAGCCACGGAGGAATTCCTTCGCGTCTACTTAACCGAGAAATTGGAAGAAGTTGCTTCCGATGCACTGTCAAACTCGTTTTCTTCGCGTTTGTAAATTTTCTAAGAAAACCTCTACCGTAGTCACGGAAAAGCGTCTTGATGCCTACTTTATCGAGAAATAGAAACGAGCATATGATACGTATTTAATACATCGTTGATAAAGTAGCTCGAATATACAGACGCAATTGTCCCGTGTTCCTCGTGATTGTAAATTTTCCAAAAAGCTAACCTTGACGTTTACTTAATCGAGAAATAGAAACGAGCATATGATACATATTTCATACATCGTTGATAAAGTAGCTGGAATATAGAGACGCAATCGTCCCGTGTTCCTCGCGATTGTAAATTTTCCAAAAAACTAACCTTGACGTCTACTTAACCGAAAACAAGGAACAATGGTTCCGATGTATCGTTAATGAAGCGACTCGAGGGTGAAAACGCGATCGATTGGATTGATTTTTCGAGATCTGGTGAACTTTCCAGGCGAGATCGTGACGAAGGAGCCCCTCGATCGCGAGACGAAGAGCGTGCACGAGCTGGTGCTCGAGGCACGGGACCAGGGTACACCGTCCAGGGCTGCGAGGGTGCCGTTGAAGGTGACGGTGCTCGACGTGAACGACAACTCGCCGGAGATCGTCGATCCACAGGGGGACGTGGTCAGCGTAAGAGAGGAACAACCGCCAGGAACGGAAGTGGCGAGGGTCAGGGCGTTGGACACCGATCTCGGTGAAAATGCCTCCGTAACCTACACCATACTCAAAGGTAATCCTACCGTGGAGGTTGTCGATCGATCGGTGGAATCGACGAGCGCGAACCTGTTTCTCGTCCCGCTCCGCGCGAATTCGAAAAAGAAATGAGACGTTTCGAGAAATTAATTAGCCAATTACCGAAACAATTATGCACGGTCTTAAAAACGGAGTGGAGCGGCTTTGTTGAATTTTATGGAGCAGAGCCCCCATCCCCCACCCCGCCCCGCCCCTCCCCTCTCCGCCGCACTTGGGACCCACGGGCGAACGGTGCACGATTATATCTTCTCGTTACGATCGGCCGCCGATTTTTTTTCCTTCGCGGCCACCGTTCACGGAACGCACAACTGTTTCGGCTCCCTGGCAATCGGATACATGCTTAACGACGTCCAACTCTACCCCTCTCCCTTCCCCTATCCCTCCACCCCCCGGTAATATTGCTATTTCCTTAATGGCGTCTTAAAGGGATACGCTACACCGAACGCGTCGAAGGTAGACGCTTTTTTGGTGCACGCGATAAAA
Organism: Ptiloglossa arizonensis; assembly: GCF_051014685.1. Classification (NCBI taxonomy): domain Eukaryota; kingdom Metazoa; phylum Arthropoda; class Insecta; order Hymenoptera; family Colletidae; genus Ptiloglossa; species Ptiloglossa arizonensis. The sequence goes on from NC_135055.1 coordinate 19,085,706, forward strand.
GTGAATTTCTCGCCACGAGAGTTTCCTCTCGTTGAACGGATCGCGCATTCGGGAATATACCTTCCAGTGTGAAGGTTAATTAACTCGAGAATAAACGCAATCGAAACTTGTCTCCGTTTAAAATCGATACAAGAATATTTTTCGACGATTACCGGTGCGTCGAGGGGACAGTACCTCGTTAAAAGTACAGGGGAGGGGCTTGGAACTCTCTTTTCAAGAACGATTGTTACTTCGGGCTCCCTCGTGTCACGATACACCCGGTATAGAATCACCGAAGAGTACAAACTTTGCGTCGAGTGTCCCCCTTAACGACTTCTCAAGAGTAGGGTGATTTTTCGAAACGCGATCGAAGTAAATTGTCGCACAGAAGGGGGGCCCGATAATGTCCCTCGTGCAATCGTTCGATTCGATTTTGAGTTCCCCGCGTCACGATACACCCGGTATGAAAACGTTGAAAAATGTAGAATCGACCGTTGAAGAGTGTCGGTGCCCCGAGTCCCCCCCACCTCCCTTAACGGCGCCCCGGCGTTATTGGACCCCCTTTGGGCCGCGATTCTACTTCTGCTCGATCGTTTACGCGTCGCTCACGATGCAACCTTGATCTTCCAGACCGAGACTCGGACGGCTACAACGTTTTCACCATCGACCCGATCACCGGCATGATCCGCACGAAGGCGGTTCTCGATCACGAGGAGCGAAACGTGTACCGGGTGTCCGTAAAGGCGACCGACGCCGGTCGACCGCCCCGACACAGCGTGCGCGCGCTAAGAGTCGAGGTTTTAGCGCTTGCGGACAACCGGCCGACCTTCACCAGCAGCAGTCTTACCTTTAACGTGAGTACCCATATCCCCGACCTCGGTGCAACCACCCTGGCGCAGCTTTCGTTGTGCGCGCGCCGCCGACGCCGAACCGCTCGATTCGTCGCGATTTTTCCGCGAAAAAAAAATTAAACGACGCAAAAAAAGAGGAGGACGAAACCTCTGCGAGAAACGATCGCGAGTTTCGATCCTCGTGGTACCAAGAGGACAGACCACGCGTGGGTCAAAACTAACCCGTAACTCGACCTTCGAAAAAATACTTCCGACGAAACCTACGCGAGAAACGATCGCGAGTTTCGATTCTCGTGGTACCAACGGGACAGACCACGCGTGGGTCCAAATTGACCCGTAACTCGACGTCCGAAAAAAATGCTTCCGACGAAGATATCATTATTTTACTTTTCCTAACTTCCAAGGAAACCTCTACCGACTGTACCATTGATCTATGTAAAAGACTCTTTGTGTCAAAGAATATCCAGTCGTCTGTACACACTTTTCCCAACTTTCAAAGGAAACCTCTACCAACTGTACGATCGATCCGTGGAAATGTCTCTCTGGGTCTTCTCGAACCCAGAGAGGGTAATGTTAATAGAGTAAAGTTTCGATGGAAGAGAAATTGACGTTGAAAACTTGTGTCCAGGTGCGGGAGGACGCGAGCATCGGACAAGCGGTGGGCTCTGTGTCGGGAGCCGGTCCCGCGGGACGCGTGGCCTTCACCCTGGATTCGTTGACGCCCGTCAGCGAGTTCCCGGCGTTCGACGTGGACCGTAGCTCGGGGCAGCTGGTGGTCGCTCACTCCCTGGACCGCGAGAACGTCAGCGAGTACCATCTGGAGATACGCGCATTGGACACCACGTCGATCGGGAACCCGCAGAGTATCGCGGTCTCGGTGAAGATCGTCATCGAGGACGCGAACGACAATCCACCGCGATGGCCCCAGGACCCGATCACCGTCAGGGTGTCCGAGAGGGCCGTGATCGGCGCCACCATCTACAACCTGACCGCCAGCGACCTGGACAGCGGATTGAACGGTGAACTGCGTTACGGACTGGTGGCCGAGTTCCCGTCACGAGGTAGCTTCGCCGTGGACTCGTTGACCGGGGCCCTCACGTTGGCCAGGCCCCTCGACAGAGAGGAGAGGGCCGAGTACACTCTGATACTGAAAGCGTCCGATCGCGCCCCACCTGGCGAGCAATTAGCCTCGACCGTGACCGCGAGGATCATCGTTCTCGATCAGAACGACAACGATCCTGTTTTCGTTGCACCGGAGTCCACCAGAGTGGCCGTCACGCCCGATCTCTTACCCGGTGAGTACTTTTTTACCTACGAATTCTTGTATCATCACAGATCGAATCAGTGGACACTTTTTACGAGCGTGTATCGGTTATCATTTTCTAATTATCGCGTTTTAAAGTTTCTCGCCCGTTGAATCTCTATAGGTAATTATCCTGGGAGATGAAAATGGGAAGAGGGACGCTAAAACGAGTACTCTTTGACCAGTGTCCGGAATTGTTTCGTTGCCCGTCGACTCCAAATGGAATCTCGAAAGAATCTTCATTGGTCTCTCGTGTATCTAACTAGAAACGTACCGAGAAACTATTAAAAAACCAATCTTGGAACTACCGTTAGAAAGTGTCGTAAATGTCAGAGCCATCGAAGAGATTTTCCACGCGAACGGTGACTTGCGTAAAGTGTATTGTGTCTGCGTCTATCTGGAACACAGCCCCCCGTGGTTTCGGGGCTGTTTAACGCGTGACTTCTTCTCTCGCCTCGTGCACCGTGCGATCACAGGTGGCGCGAACCATTCCTCGTGTTAAACTCGATCGAAAGAAACGACTAACATTTTTTCAAACTGGGCTAGATTTTCGGGGACGTTGAACATTTTCGGGGCACGCGATCGAACCGTCGACGAACCTTTCGTCGATTTGTGAAACCGACGCGAAACGAATATCACCGTACTTTACCGAACACCGCGGCAAAGGTAAATAAAAAGTGTAAAACCACGTCAGGGGCGAACGGTGCTCCATTCCGCGCGTGTCGGTTGAACATTTTCCCCGTCGATTTCTCTGCAAAGCTCGAACAACGTTATTCGATTCCCCGATTTATCGATGAATTTTTACACGAGGAATCGTCCGACGCCGTACCGAGCGTCCTCGACCCGGCGAGGGTACGCGTCTCACGCCGCGGTACTTTACCCCGAAGCTCCGAACGTAGCAGTTGAGGTACAAAAGTACCGAGAATTTCATAGAATTTTAACGATACGGCAGTTCGCGGTAAATAGTCGATAAATTTATTAAGCGGCGACGGGCAATTCAATTATAAAGTCGTATCGTAAATTGGCATCGTTGCAGGAGCGACGCTCGTGAGAGTGGTCGCGGTGGATAAAGACGCAGGTGACAATGGCCGTGTATCGTACGTGATTACATCGGCGAACGAGGAGGCGAGATTCTCGGTGGGTTACGAGTCTGGCATAGTGAGCTTGGAGAGGCCGATGGCGAGGTCCACGGAACTCGAGATTACGGCGAACGATCACGGTGCCCCGCCGAGAAAGTCCACTCTGAGGTTGACTCTGACGTTTGCTTCTGGACAGACCAACGGGCCCCCTCGGCTGCTGCTCGCCAACCCGGTAGCTAGGATATCGGAGGACCTGCAGGTTGGAGCGCCGGTTCTGAACGTCGCCGGGCCTATCATCGCCGATCAGGGTAAGAATCCTCCGTCCCGAACGCCCCCTTCGCGACGATATCTCGGCGACGGGGTTATCGGTACGGGTGCCGCGAATCGTCAAGATCCGTTCCCGATTCCCGATTCCCGATTCCGTTTTATACCCCGTTAAATACGCCCGGATAAAACCGTTGGATTTACAACCGGTCGGTTTATTGATAAATATACCCGCGAACGCTCGTATATCACTGCTCGCGGTCCCGTGGAGATGATCAGATAGAGGAGCCCGCGGTATATTCGGTTAACGCTCGCGAGGATAATGCTAAAGGGACAAAGCCGAACTCGGCTCGACTCGGAACTTATCGATCTCCCCCGCAGCACACACGTACGCTTACACCGGAGTAGCCTCGTACACGTACAGGATCGAAGGACGACAAGGACGTAGGAGAGGACCAAAAATGGGGCTACCGCGCGGCTACCCTTTTAGGTGCTCCGCGAGCGTCGTTATTGTTTCGGGTGGTGCGTCGGCGCATAAAGTGCCACGGAACAGGAGGGGCTGTCAATTTAGCGCTGTACCGGACGAGGAGCTGAAATTACAGTCTACCGTCTTCTCTCTTCCTCTCTTTCTCTGTGTGCGTGTGTGTATATATATCCGCGATTCAACCCCCCCGGGGATATCTTCTCGGATTTTCGACCCGCTCACGGCAAACTCCGCGCGGATAGAAGACGCGGCGAGGTATACGCGCCACCTACGCCGCGAGAAGGGAATATAATCGGCGTCGGGCCACGCTGGATACCCCGGTCCGGCTAATAGGAAAGCCCTGCTATGAAAATACCTCGAATAATTGCCTTGAATCCGGCCGATGCGGGGGCATTATAGTAAATTCAACGAAATGACTCGCGGTCCGGCTCCCTCGGGGTCGGGAGCGCGTTCCATCCGCGTGTAACGTTCGCGGAATACCCTGCTGCGGCCGTGCCCGTGCCCACCACTCCACACCCCCCTCCCCCTTCCGTCCAGGGCCCCATGGTTTCCCCCACCGAACGGTGTTCCTCGTCGCCCCCTTCTAAAAGCTCGCCGAAGGATTCCGCGGACGAGAAAATTCCATCGTCTCGAATGCGTCCCAACGCCGCATGGTACACGGATAATCGGGCCCTACTTTCAGTACGCGCGCGCGCGCCCTTGGGCCCGAGGGCCCGCGCGAGCTCTCCGCGATAACGATTATCGTCCCGCGGTCGAGATTATACGTTCCTCTTACCTGTCGACGATCGCGCACCGCGAAGCCGAGTCGCGAGTCGCCGATCGTTAAGGGGCCCGTCCGGTTCGTACCCCTAAAAATACACCTTTTTAATCGATTCTTTTCCTTTCGTGGAAATTTCAATGTACGCGTACTTATTTATGTACTTTGCTCCGGAGCGCCTTCGTGGACGCTGATCGTTCAACGTCTGTCCACTTCGTATATCGAAAAGTTAGAGAATTTGGTAGATTTTTTTTTTTGGATCGAATTTCAAAAGTATGTGTATCGAATTGGATCACTTTGCTTCGGGTGGAGTAGGTAATCTACTTCTTTCGACACCTTTTGTTCAAATTTAAATTCCACGTAGAAAATTTCCTACCTGTAGTAGATTCAATCTTTGACAAACTTTCTACCTTCGATTCGAACGCTCTTCTTCCACCGACTGCCACTAATTTTAGTTTCTCGATAAAATTCAACGTTCCATCCACGGTTCCAACAGTTCGTCGACGTTTCGCGCTTCTTTCAAAATCCTCTCGACCACTCCCCGCCATCTTGCTCCAATACGAACCCACCTGCCTCGAAAATGTTCTTTCCGATTCTCGCGAGCGAGTTTCCCTCCCGTTCGACCTCAATCTCGCGTCTCGCGTAAAAGAAATCGGCGTTCGTAAGGTCGCGGCGCGATTCTTTCGGTCGGTTTGCAAGCGGAACGTCGGGTTCCAATTGTCGCCGCGCGCCGTAAAGCAGGGGGGAACACGAGCGAGGAACACGATGATTACTAAAAGCGCTCGCGCGGGCGCGCGGAGAGCCCGGTGTTCTCGGTCTCGTAGCAAAGCGTTCCGTACGGCCGACAACACGGTATATCGCTCGTTTTGCGCTTATCTAGACCGGCGCCCGTGTATCAGACGAGCGCATTAGCGCGCCCCGCGGAACCGTGCGGCAAAGGGACCCGCGTCCCTACGGAATACCCCGAAGGACGAGTCGTCCTGCCGGGGGCTCCGGGACCGCGACCGTGGCGAGGAGAAGAAAACGTAGAGGGAAAGAGTGGACGAGAGAGGCGAAACAATGGCCGCGTATATCATCGTGCCGCCAGCCTGCCGCGGTACGCATAGGCAAATCACCGGTTCCAACCAACACCGACACCCCTAACCCGAGCGGTACGCGAGCCCCACCACCGTGTGCGTGCCTGCCCGCCGACCTAACTACCGTTCCACGGCTCGCTCCTCGTCTACGAGCACGCAATACACGCGCGAACGCGCGCAACCGAGCTCGAGCGAGCGAGTCTTCTCTACCTCTTAACGGAGAGGGGAGACCAACAGGGAAGGAGGAAGCGTTCCAAGCAACGCGTCGCTTTGTTCCAAGCCCGCTGAAAAGTATTCGACGACCACCGAACGAACATCCACCGTACTCCCCGAGGAATTTGAGGATCGAACGCATTCGGTAGCTTTCTAGGGATATCGCTTGGAAAATGAACCGTTTCAATTTTTTGCACCGAGAGGTATAACCGAGGTACATATACGTACTCGTAAGCGGTACTGAAAGTAGTTTTTTTTTTTGGGGGGGGGGGGGGGGGGGTAGAATGTTTTGGAAAGTATATCGAAGGAATTGAGACGCTGGCTATGGAATGTAGTTTCCTGGGAGGATTTAGGTAGTGGGAAGTGGAGACTGTAACGGTCCAGTGTGGAAACTTTTTAATCGCGTTAAAGCTGTGGAAATTTTGTAACTTTGTTCGAGAATCAACTCGAATGATTCTGTGAAATTTTTTTCAAGTCAAACTTTCTCTGGAAAGGATAATCAAAGTCGGAATAAAGATTCCTAACGGTTCCAGTGTGCATTTTTGAAAAAGTACAAAATTCGTATCTCAACGTCAAGGAATCTTCTCGAGATGATACTCGTGGCCGGTACAGAGGCACCGAGATCCTCTGGGAACGGTTTCCGGCCGGAAAACGTGGCCTATCGCGGCGCGAATCTTCGTCGACCGATGTATTTCACGGTTGTCTTAACGTTGACGATCAAGCTGCTCCACGATTTCATCCGACGACGCCGTACAAAATTGTTCCGTCCTTGTTCGAATGTACACGGGAAAGGAAACGAAAACGAAATGACCCGGGAACGATGCGTCGTTGTGTCGCCTCGTGAAATTCTTTCGTTTCGAATGTGTACACTTCGCGTTTACACGCACGGGTCCGGTGGGCCCATGTTCGTTAATCCCATAACCGTGGCGCGCGTCACACGGTACGGTTGCAAAATCATAAACTATCGCGGAATATTCATTATAGCTAACCCTCGATTTACACGGTAGACTGGTTCGGTCGAAGTTCCATTTGCAATTGCAAATCGTGTAAATCGAGGCTAACGTTCGCATTGAAAATAAGGGGGATTCCGTTCTTTATTCGTCCGATAGAAAATAGACCGCTTGCTCGATTGCTCGCGTATTGCAAAGCACTCTTTCGAGATTTACACGAACTTGTTACACGAAATCCATGGAAACGAATTTTTATCTGCCTCGTTTGTCGATGGATGAACAAAATTTCCCTCTTCTCTCTCGATCGAAGAATAAATAGTGTTCGGTTCGTTCCAATGGTGTGTCCTCGGGTACTCTTTCGAATCCGTTGCAAAATAATTCCAAACCTCGATTTCTCTCTTTTACCATATAAATCACACAGATTTGCACCTGTCCTCAGGTAACGTCAGCTTCAGCGTTCCGGGAAACGTAGCCTCGGACAAATTCTCCGTTTCCCCCAGCGGTCTGGTGACCCTTCGCGGGCCCTTGAACCGCGAAGAGACCTCTCGCTACTCCGTGCCGATTTTCGCGAGGTCCAGCAAGCTGTTGGACATCAGCACGCTCGAGGTTCTAGTCATGGACGAGAACGACAACAGCCCCGAGTTTCGACCAGGCTCGTGTTACACATTGGCGGTCCCGGAGAACCGGGAGACATCTGTCATTCACACGATCGCGGCGACCGACCTGGACGAAGGAAAGAACGGGGAGATCTATTACAGTATCGTGGGTGAGTAACCATCATCGAACACTCGACACTCCGGAGAATATTTTCGGATCGAAAAATCCCAAGATCGCATGCATAGGAAGACTAATTTCCACCGTCACGAACCTACCCTCCGATCGAAGAGAAACACAGCGTATCATCTTCTTTGTAATATTCTCTTCGAACTCTCTTTGTATTCTTCGTCTTGGAACAAACTCTCAATAATAATTACACCTCCAAAAATTTTCTACCAACAATCAGCTCCCTTCGAATCGTTCAATTAAAGAAAATACTCGTCCCTGTTAATATTCCAAACCACTTTACACGAATGATCCCGTACACTAAAATTCCATCTTGGTCCTCCACACTCGCGTAGAGTTCATCATCAAAAATCCTCAAAAATCCTTCCAATGTCGAGCAAAGTCCCTCTACCTAATTCTCAGCCCTCATACTTTTCCTCTCGTCTCCAGGTGGCAATATCGGCGCCAAGTTCATCCTGGAGCCCGTGACGGGGATGCTCTCCATGTCGAACCTGGACCGCGAGGCGGTGTCCAAGTACGTGTTGACGATTTCGGCGAAGGACAAGGGTCGACCGAGCTTGGAGGCGCGTTGCAATCTGACAGTGATCGTGCTGGACGTCAACGACAACGCCCCGACCTTCGTCCAGAACCAGTACACCGAGTCACGACCACGCGGTGGTGTACAGAGCGCCGAGTACCCTGGTTTCGGTCTCTCGAGCGGTTATCCGTACACTTCGTCCAATAATTACCCGACGAATCATCATCCCAGCAAATACGCAGCGACGATATCGGAGGACGTCGCCCCAGAGTCCAGCGTGATGTCCGTGAGGGCGACTGACCCCGATCAGGGAGTGAACGGGAAGATCACATACGCCATCGCGGAGGAGACCAGCTGGCTGTTCAGGGTTGACAACCTGACTGGCGTCATTACGACGGCTGGGTGAGTGACTTCTTCTTCTTCATTTTTTTTTTTTTCAAGTATTCGCGAAGTTGAGTATCCTTTTCTTTTCTTATTTCTTTTTTTCTTTTTTTTCTTTTCGTTTGTACGTTCTCTACCATCGTGGACACCCACGATTTTCTCACCGTCGGTCTTATCCGGGAGTCCTCGCTCCTTCTCCCACAGTGGCGTTTCTTCAGCGAGAGCCACACCGGCAAACTAATTTCATTCCGGCGTTAATTACCGCGCGACCTTTATTGCGCGTCCGATTAGGATCGCCGGCGGGATATTACGTCTGCGGTGGCCGGGAGTCGTAAAGGGAGAAGCGTAATCGTCGGTAGTGGCTCGCTTTGTACGGAATTATGACTCGTTTTGGTCCTGGCAACGTTTCCGCCCTTGGAATTTCAACTCTTACTACGATACGACGATACGGACTCGAAAAATTAATAAGAGGAATTAGAGACGCGTAATTTATTTATTTTTCTTTTTTTTTACGATGGTTACGTATACGAGAAGGATGTAGATAGAAATAGAGAAGAGTACCGATTTCTTCTGCGTAGAAATTTAATTCAATTTGCATTCACCGTTGACTTTTTCTATTAAATTCTTCTTTATCCTCCAACGTGCAAACCGTGCATCGATGTACCGGTAATCTGTCGGCAGTTTCGAAGACACTTTCTATCGATTCAACTAGTTCTTTGATTCGTGGGTAAATACGAAATTCGTAACGTAAATCGTTCGAAAGTGGTATCGAGAAGGAAAAATAAATTTTCTATCGGAGTTCATCCCCCCTGTGGGGCAATTACGCTGTGGATATTGGTATCCTTTACGATGTTTCTTTTGTTCGTCGCGAACGAACGAACGAACGAACAATTTCAACGTATTATTTTCTATCTCTCGATGGAGAAAGATTGAAGGAGGTGGCGGATGTGGTACGAGACGGGATGGTCTAGGAGCGTCGTAAAATTATAAAGTCAGTCGATGCGGCTCGCGAACGATGCACCGCGGTCGATTAGTCGATTCCATATGCATAACCCGTCGCCACGAACGAACATGTTCTTCCTTCTCTTGTCTCCGTCTCTTCGAGCATCGCTCCCCCGCGTCGTCTTTCTTCGGCGTGCCCCGCGCGATTACACGCGCAATAAACCCGTATCGCGGGACGTCGTTAAACTCGTACCCATTTCGCGGCTTCCGTCCCGCCAAGGTCGAGCTTGGCTAATTAATAGACAATTTTCCAACCGAGTCCCACGGACTTTGACCCTCCCCAACCCAACCCCCTTGAAACGCGCCAGCGATGATCGAGTCGATTATTCCCGATGCGCAACGCCCTCTGAACGCTCCCACCACGCTGGAATTTAAGATAGTATTTGAAAAATTTAACTCTCAAAAGTTTCAAAGTTTTTTCTAAGTAATCGAACGACTGGCGAATCGAAGACTTCTAGCAATTTGAAGTAGAGTTAATTTTGTACGACACTATTTATCTATCTTTAATTTTGTAAAATTAATTCTGCCTGTCTCGATTATTTGCCTTTCTTCGGACTGTATTGTTCCAGTGTGTTAAATATGGGAATAAGGGATGAAACTTGTTCAAAAGTAATCGAAATAATGATCTTTCACCCCATCTACCCCCGGTTGTGGGTTTGTACTTCTTCGGATGACATCCAAGCGCTGAAATACAAAAATTGAGGACGATATCTATTGCGCGTGGAATAAAACAGTATTTTTATTGTACTCGCGTTGAATACACGATACGCTGGCGTTCGATCGCTCTCTCGCGCCTGCGAACACGAACAACGGTCCGTTGTAACGAATCCGTCGCACCCGTTCAACAGAGAAAAAGAACACTTCCCTTCCGTTCGTAAAAGTGTCCGCTCGGAGTAGCCCGGTGAGACAAGCGGGTCGGTGATCACACGACGTGAAATCGAGATCGAGGTAAAAAGAAATTCCTCTACCCGTGAAACGCGTGGGCGCTGGTTACCTGGCGCTCGAAACTCGAAAACTTTTCTACGAAAGTGTCTCACGAAGATGACACTGACCGATCAGAGAGAGAGAGAGAGAGAGAGAGAGAGAGAGAGAGAGAGAGAGAGAGAGAGAGAGAGAGAGAGAGAGAGAGAGAGAGAGAGAGAGAGAGAGAGAGAGAGGGAGAGGGAGAGACACGGGTGTCCGAAAACGGTCGGTCGCGCTTCTTGTTCGCCTCTTTGCCTAAACGAGCCACGTTGTCTGTTCTGCTTTCGGTTTCGATAGAGACGCAACCGACCGTGGAAGCGTCTCGGTAACGGGAGTAAAAAGAAGCGAGGGAGAGAAACGGAGAAAAGAAAGAGGGGGAGAGAGAGAGAGAGAAAGCAAAACAAAAAATGAAAAAAAAAAGAAAAAATCACGCGCACACCGAGCCACGGAATAGGGAGATCTATAGAGCGGAAGGGTGTCGGTAGCCGCGAGGAGGCGCGCAGGGGCGTACTTTTGCCGCGCGACAGCCGTGTGTCATTTCAGCGGGACACCATGTGGCATTTCAATGCATTATTTCAGCCGGGCAAAAAGCCTGATATGCAAAACCAGATCCCGGTCGGTCGGGGCCCACTCTTTCGCGATCTCTGTCCGCGTCTCTTTCTCTCTTTCTCACTCTCTCTCTCTCTCTCTCTCGCGTCCTCTCCCCCCTCGACGGGCCCCTCGCGCCCCCGAAAGTTTCTCACACGCGCTCTCTTCGTTCCTCACCGCGAGACGCCCAGTCCACCCCCACCACGAGGCCCCCTTTCGGCCCCGGCGGATCGGTAGCCGTCGCGTATGCCCGTGTCGCGTTGTTACTGTTATTGTTGCTATTGCTGTTAGCCGCGCCGGGTCGAGCGCGTTCACCGGCGCGGGTAGGTGTGTATCAATGTTCTCCCCTTGTTCGTTCCCAGGACCACCCGGAAGATATACCCCGATCCCCCGTACCGAAGCGAGACCAGATCTCACGAGATCGTGTCGATAACGCGCTACGACGCCAGGGACGATTCGGCGCCGATAGGCTAGGCGCGCGAGCGAGCGCGCGCACGCACGCACACACGCACGTGGATTATACGGGTACACCGTACCCGTACCCTCGCGTGGATTTTATTAATTAACCGATTATCGTTACGGAACAACGCACCGTGATTATTAACATCGATCGGAGGGTGAGTCTGATTTTCGAGTCACGGATATTTTCCGCATTCTTTCGTTGTACGCGGTAATTGGAGAACATTCAACGTGGGAAATATTTGATATTGTTTCTCTCGATTAGTCATCAACGATGACAAATTGCAGGGAAATAATAGACCGATGTGTACGAGTCTCGAATTTTTGTTACCATATTTATCTACGACACTAGGAATAATATTGTATTGTATAGTAGTACGATAAATTAAAAATAGTAAAGGTGTGGAAAAATTGTTTTCAACATCGGGGAAAGAAGAATTGTACAAAATTGTAAAAGTAGATAATTCAGTCCGAGATACCTACCCCCTAGTTTCGTCCAAAATAATTTCCCTTAAAATTAATGACTCGCGCTGTCCATAATCGTACGCCAAATTGTCAATAATCACGGAACGAAAAGTTCCAAAAATTTTGACCGCGAACACTAAAATTACGTCCAACTACCCCCGATCTCTAAGTCTCGGTTCCTCTGGTTTATCCCGGAGCCTCTAGTTCCGCGGTACGGGCGCTAAGAAGAAAAGAATCCCGCCCCCTCGCTGCCGTAACGTCGCGGATTCGTCGATCGCGGGTCCGTCGGGTCCCCCGCCCCCCACTCCTCGCCGCGACATCGACGATTCCCGATGAGCACTCGAGTGCGGGGTTCGAGGAATATTATCTGACATCTACCGGCGGAGGCGATCCAACGCCGGCGTAAATGAAAAAGGTCGAGCTCGTTTAATCGCACGACAGTGGCCGGGCCGACTCGGTTAAATCGTAAATAACTGCGTCGATCTTGCGCGCTACCGGCGCTCGATTATTATTCCACGCTCGTTAAAGGTTATTACGTGCACGTACGTACGTACGTACCGTACGCGCGAAACCCATTATCGGGTGGGTCGGGGTGGGGGTTGGCGGGGCGGTGCTTATCGGGCGAGCCCCGCGAATTCGCACGGGGCTCGCGTGACTCCACGGAGCCGCTAATAAAGACAAAGTTTGCCGATTCGATAAATTACACCCGCCCCTCTGTTCTTATCGGCGAGTATCTGACGGCGGAACGGTGGAAAAAAATGCCCGGCAATTGAATGTTACCGGTTAAACGGCCGCTGTTGAATGGGAACAAATTATGCATTCAAACAGCCCCCGCGTCCGCTTCACCGGCGGAAAAATTCCGCCCGCGATAGTATAATTAGATTAGAATTAGCGCGAGCGCGAGATAAAGACGTTGCAGCGTACTCTCGGCCCGCAATTGGAGCTGGTTGTAAATAATCGATCGCGGCCGCGAAAGAAACAGAGAGAGAGAGAGAGAGAGAGCTGAAACGAGTAAAGAGAGAGAGAGGAGGGAAAAGTAACGACACCGAGTCTAACAGGTAGGCGCTTAGGCCAGGTACCCCACTGAAGTGGTTTTACCCTACCCGAGAGTCCACTCTTTTGCGCGAGCACAGCGCCGAAGCCTCCATGTTAAAGAGTCTCTCGATAGCGAGCTCTCAAAGTGTAAAACTCTCTCGAGTGGACACCCGGCATTAGAACAAGGGGGACGAGGGGAGTACGGAGGCGAAGAGGAGGAGGAGGTGGCGGTGGTGGGGTGGGGGTTGGGGGGATCGGTGCGCTAAGTCGATACAGCGATTCCTCGTGGCGTATAGCTCACGGCGACGGGGACGCTAAATTCGCTCGCTGGTAACGGCGAAAAACGCGAGCCAACCTCCCCCGGCTTTCGTGCGATTTAAGGCACGAAACGCGGCAGCCGCCAACGGTGGATCCGCAGAGTTATGGTAATGGCGGACGTGGATTACACAAGATCGCCGTGCACGATTAAGGCTTCCGTCACACAAACAAGCTACCCGCCGCCACTTTCCGCTTAAATCCGGCCCGTTCTCCGGATTCGAACAATCGTCTATTGACCGATAAATCGGAATTAAAGATGCTCGCTTACGGCGAGCGGCAACGAGCCTACCAAGACCGTGGGGTAATTTTCGTTGCGCGTCGCCGGCGTTCCGCGCAATCGCGAAAAATTCCTACCTACGCCGGCTACGCTTATCGCCAATTATTATTTCGCGTCGGTGGGCCCACCGTGGCGTTCTCTCTAATTAACATTCGCGGAAAATCGGCGAAATCTTTCGCGGTGGATCGATCCTACACGGGAAGATCGCTGCGCGAAATCGATTGAGAATTTTGGTTACTTTGTATCTTCGTTCGAGTACCGTGCACTGTTCGCGCGTCGAGAAGATTGCACGTCGAGTCACCGGCAGGGCCAACTCCGCGGGTCCGGAATGTGCGCGCGTACCGTACACGTTCGAGAAGGGCCTTGAGCAAATATTTACTATGATTTTCTTGTATTGTACGCGCGCGAGAAGATTGCATCTGGGAGTGTCGGTGGACCACCTGAAATGTGCAGGAAAAATATGCACGTACAATTTCGAACCCGGGGAGTTGGCCTCGCGGCAGTTGGACTCGTAAATGACTCCAGATGCAATCTTCTCGCGCGCGTACAGTACACGTGCGAACGACGAAGTTAATTTTGCACGATGACCTCGAAGATCCTTTTCCAAAGACCTCGACGACTTTATACAGTTACAATTCCTACAGTGTTTCACCCTTACACGAAAAGTATCTATAGTATGATATAGAACTACGAGGTGTAACCTTACCTATCATTGTCCTACAGAGAGTCCAATAACAAAATTGTCAGTAGATTCTAACTCACCTCTCTATAGAAAGTAAGCTAGAAATTTCTCTATCTAAACTACTCTCGTCTCTTTGCAACAATCCTGACCCGATTTTGTAATATTCACCTTGCAGCCCGTTGGATCGCGAACGACAGAGCAGTTACAGCTTCGTGGTGGTGGCCACGGACAGCGGCAAGTACGACGCCAGGAGCACGTCGATCCCTGTTGAAATCCGCGTGAGCGACGTCAACGACAACGCCCCCGTGTTCGCGGAATACCCTTTCCGTGCCAGAGTGTCGATCGGCACGCAACCAGAGAAGAACATCCTCCGTGTTGTGGCGACCGACACCGACGAGGGATCCAACGGGGAGATCGTCTACTCCTTCACGCACGAGCAAGAGAAACCCAAATTCAGGATACACCCTAGCACGGGCGCGATCACCGCTGCGTTGTCCCTTTCGCAGGACAACGGCAAGACCTACCACCTGGAGGTGCTGGCCAGGGACAAGGGGAACCCCCCTAAGAGCGCCCGAGGTCTCATCGAGCTACAGGTGGGCGATCTGGCCGACCTGGTGCCCGTGTTGAAGTTCCAGAACGAAACGTACGAGGTCGTCATCCAGGAGAACTCCGCAGCCGGAACAGAAGTGGTCCAGGTTACCGCTGTTCGATCGGACGGTAGACGACAACACGTCTCGTACTCCCTGGGCTCGGGAAACGATTTCGGGACATTCACCATAGACGAGGACACCGGACTCCTGCGCGTCAACGATCCCGCGAGACTTGACGCGGAACTCTGGACCGATCTGAGGGTGAAACCCGCGGAGGAGCAACCGGAGGATGGACGCACCAATTCCTGGGGACGATCCTTGGAGGGACAACAGTCCAAGGAGGAGCCTAGAGAGAGCTCGAAGCACGTGTTGACAGTGGTGGCCAAGACCACCGGCTCGGATCCCTTGGAAGCATACGTCAAGGTAGTCGTCAGGGTGTCCGACGTCAACGACAATCCGCCTGTGTTCACGCAGACGCAGTACTCGGCCACGGTGCTGGAAGCCAACGTCAAGGGAGACTTTGTTGTTAAGGTAAAACACGATGCGCAGATTGAATATTCTTCGATGAATAACGTGACATCGGAGATTTACTTCTTTTTATTCGAGGAGGTACTTGGATACCTTATCTTGTATCTTGACGCGAGAGTAAACGTTGACGACTAATAGGTGACCCGTTGATGAACTCTTTGGAGCGTTGTTCAGCTTTCGACTCGAGCATTCTAAAGAGGTGATAGTTGATAAGATCGGCTAGCTATCGAAAGATCGACCAGTTCGTCAAACTGTGAGAGTCCAGGTATCGGTGCAGTTTGAAATTCGTGTTCTCTTATTTCCATAGCTTTCGGCCAGCGATGCTGATCAAGGAATGAACAGCAGGATCCTCTATCACATCGTCGACGGGAATCCGGACAACGCGTTCACGATCAGTCCACCGTACAGTGGCGTGGTTCGGACCAATATCGTTCTCGATCGCGAGATACGTGAAAAGTACAGGCTCACGATCATCGCCACGGATCAAGGTAATCCCCAGTTAACCGGCACGGCCGCTCTCAGCGTCAGAGTGATCGATATCAACGATAATCAACCGACGTTTCCGGAGCACAGCATCATCTCGGTCACCGAAGGTGAGTTTACGTTTCATTTATTCCGCAATATTTGAATCAACTACGAAACAATTATTCGAACGAAACAAGTTTATTTTCGTACAATTACGAAATTACGAATTATACTTTCTCTCGAATAAAGAATATATAGAATTTCTTCAATGTTTTCACATTGAATAGAATAATTTTCCGCAAGATCGATTTTAAACATTCGAAGAAACTACAGGAGTTAACCGCGATCGTCTCGAGACGAGAATATCCGTAATAGAAAGCTCGAGCTCGTCTAAAAAGAATTTTTATTTCCACGGTCGTAACGTAATCAAGTGGTCTTAAAACGTGTTTTCTTATAAAAAAAGAAATATTCCCTCGAAATTGTTCGCGATCGCGATGCTTCCCTTCCTTATTGGTCGGAATAAGAAAAACAACGATGGATATAAATGCCAGGTCTTAGAAATTAAACGCGCGGGATAATTGCGCCGGTCGTATAGTCCAATTACAGCGTTTGTTCTCCTTAAAGTACGAGGCGGAAATGAAGGTTAACCAGCGATTATTGGCTGGCACTATTCGCGATCGCGCGCGGATAAGTTACGAGCGGACGCGATTGCGTATACGCCTCCTTGTATTTCATCGCGGTCTGTGTCATTTCCAATCAGCCCTTTCGCGAAGATGCTCGCTAAATGACCTTGTTTAACCGTCTAATTGGCCGATCGATTACGAAAATTTTTTTCGCGCGAAACAGGGGTTGAATCCCTTCCCACCGAGAAGCTCGAGCGAGTCTACGATCGCTCGGTAATTCACTGGATCGAATTTCTCCCGATCGTCGCGTGTCTCTTCTCCCGTATATGCTCGAAATCTCCTCGATCGACAACCGGATACGTTTTTTAAACAAAACGAAGTTGGAAACCTCTCGATTCGATGTCGACGACCAACTTGCGAATCGCTGTCTCGAGTTTCCAGCGATCGTCTCTCCGCCAGGTGTTCGAAATCTATTCAGACGACAACGCGTACGGATGAATTCGTTGCGAGATCGCCCACGCGTGCGCGGAAAGAGACGTTCCTACGCGGCGAAGTGAAGCGCGCGGATGATCCGTTCGAGGATGAACAGGGTGCACGCCGCGATGCGCGAGAGCGCTCGTAGAAAGAGACGACGACCGGGAACGGAAAGGTCGAAAGGGGGTACCGAGAAACGGTGAAGGAAGGAAGGAAAAGGTACGAGAAGCCAGAGCACGAGAAACGAAGAGAACGGGCGCGCGGTTAGCCGAGGTAGGAGTGCATACTACTCTCGAAGTATAAAGTTAAGTGGCAAAGGATTTATGCCGGCATTAAAGTCCAACTGTTGCGGAACAATCTGCATAACTTAGGCGAGGCTTCGCGAACGCCCGTTCGGGAAGCTCGCGCTCTTTCCTTCTGGCGTCGTTCGTCCCTCGTTCCCTTTTCTTTTTCCCCACTCTTCTTTTTTCTCTCCCCCCACCCCCGTTCTCCCTTCGTCGTATTGTTCCCCATTGACAGATACGATTCAATGGAACTGGCAGCCAGCGAAGGTGGCCACCGAGTTTGACGCGCAAGCGCCCCCGTGCATCCCTCCTTACCCTCGGCAACGAGTCATCGCTACCGCTCTAACTCCACCACCCGGTGAATATTCGTTTCGTCGACGCGCGAAACGATAGAGACGTCGAACGACGTCGAGAATAAAAGGTAACCGCGCACGCGGGCCTAAATAACGAACCAGATCCGAGGACGTAATTGGCCGAAGTTTCGCGCGGCACGACGCGCCACGCCGCGCCGCGTCTTCGACTTCCCTCTCGGAACGAGAGAGGCGGTCCTTTTTTGTCCGTGTTTCGGTCGGTGTCTTCGTTCGAACGAGGATCGGAGCCGCGCTTCATTTAATTTACATCGCGAACTTCGTCGTGATGTCCCTCTCATCTTGCCGCAATTCTCCTTTACTTCGCCACCGGTGACTCGAGTTGCTCTTTTTCCGTACTTCCCTCTCTTGTTCCGCTCGTCCCCTTTTCTCCTCCTCTCCGCCCCGGTTACCAGAGTCACCAACCACCACCACCCACCCTCCCCACGAGGCAGTGTCCTCTTGCTCTTGTTGCCGAGTCGCGGTGTGTTCTCTTTCAGCTCTTGTTGCTGCGAACTTCTAAGAACGTTCGACGCGAAGAGGCAACGCGCGCGACCCCCATCGTCCGAGTAACGCGAGATCGCTATCTAATTTGTATCGCCATAAAACTTCACTCCGGCGCAAACGAGTCTGCTACCACTTCTATCCGCGATTCGCCGCTCGATAGAATATATTTAATAGCGTCGTCCACCGCCGCCTCGTCGTCTCGCGAAATACTCCACGCGCGCGATCGAGAATCGCTGGAGGCGCGTCGACATTTTCAAACACCTGCCGCGATGACGACCGACCACGCGCGCACTTATCGTTTTGACAATCGTTTCGATCCTTCGATCAGTCGTGGCATTTTATTACCAGCTAACGACAATCACCGATCGCCGTTTCGAGCGGTGTAACGCGCGATTTCCAAACAAATTTCGCGCGGCTTTACGTCCCGTTTACGCGCACGCGCGCAGACATCGACGATACTCCGCCGTCCAAGTTAACCTTTTCGCGAACAGGATATGATTTAATCGTACGCGATGTACAAGCTCGTAAAACCCACGGCCGGGAATAAAATATTCCTCGTCTCGTTTTTATTCGACGAATCTGTACGCCGTATCGACGCGTAGCTATCCTCCGAGGCAAGAATTAACAAGAGAGAATTCTAAACGCGAAGGTTCTCTGTTCTCTTTACACGCTTCGACTCAGCTTACGCAATGATAAATATATTTTCCGAAATGTCGATAAATCCTTGGTTTTCACACGACGAATCTATTCGCAGTATCGATCCTCGCGCGAGGTATTTCCCGAGGCAAGATAGAGACACGGTGTTTAGGTATTTAGAGGCGTTCTAAACGTAGAGGAGGTTCGCTGTTCTTTTTCCACGCTTGTGTTCGATACACGCAAAGTTGAAGTATCTCTCTTGGTAGCGGATGGGTCGACGAGAATGCTAAGAACGGAATATTTTTGCAAAAACATTGTAAGAAAAGAGTGTCGCAAATTTTAGTCCTCTGCGTTAAGAGCTAGTCGTTCGTTCCGGTCGTTTCGTTACTTTGTTTTTAATTACGGGCACGAACGA